>NC_089768.1:14190000-14330000 GCF_040412425.1 Macrobrachium rosenbergii | reverse complement strand
TGTTGAGTTTAAAATATTTAGACCAGGATTTTTATCACCAAAGCATGGGAGAGAGTATTCTTCTTCAAAACAGCTGATATAATTATTAGTGCAACCAGAAATACATGCTGAGCCTTCACACTCTTAACAGAGTCCCCTATGGTATTTGTAAGGAGCAAATTCATTCACATCACTTTAGGTTGTTACCAGAAGCATCAGTATTCTCTGGTTAATCATTTACTAGGATTGCTGGGCCAGAGCAAAATAAAAATGACTGAGACTCTTGTTACCAGTAGGTGGTAACTGTCTTCACAGTTCCAAAGCTATTTATTGTTTTGAGAAAAGAGATTGTATGGGGATCATGCAACTTTGTTCCCAATGGTAATTTTGGTTAAACCTTACATGAATTTTTTTTTATTCTGCTCTTGATCCTGGGCACCGTTTGTTTTCAAAGATTCTCAGATTATTACTTGATATAGAATTCGGTCAGGTTGGTAGAGGGATGACAGCCTTTCTTTTGATGGAGTACTGGCTGCATCCTGAGGTGGTTTAAATGATCAATAATGTACATTACTGTTTGATCTTATTGATCTCTAAATTAGAATTTATTTCTAATTAATTTTGCATTGAAGCTAACTGTTCAATGGAATAGATAATGCTTTGACACTCAGAGATTGGTAGTTTTGGCATAAAATGCTTACGACATTGTCAGTTTCTTGCATGAATTCAGTACCCATGCAAAACTTAGTTGCCAGTTCCTTTAATCTCACTTTGTGAACTTAATTTTCTAGTTTGGATGTAGGTGTCAGTGTCATTTGCAATCTGAATAGTTGTATGTTACTGTAGTATATTTGAATAATTAGAAAGCCAATATAGTTAGTCAAAATGCTGAATTCTCAGACTTTATATATGGTAGTTTTTCTGTGCCATGAAAAATTACAATGAGTTCCCTTTCCAGTAATGTATATACTGTATATAGTTTATTGCTATTTATGTCATCCATTGCACAGTAAAGCACAAGGGAAAATATGCAAAAGATTTATTGTGGTTTTTCAAATCACAAATATACTACCTCAAGGTGCCCTTGTCCCTTACTTTTCAGAGATCATCCTACAGATTCCATGGACAGAATTTTTCTTTAAAGAACTTTGTTACCAATGGAATTTGAACTGAAGTCTTCAGAACCTGAAAGTGTTTATACAGTATATTGTTTATCCAGCAATGCTAACCATCTGGAAAGAGAAGACAAATGAAATAGAAAATAGCTCTTGAATTGGGAAATTATTATCAGTGTGCAAATCAGTCAGCCTATTCAAGGAAGTATGGTCATCCAGAATCCAGGATTTATCAAGCTGGTAGGGTTATTATATTTGTTATAATTATAGAAGGCATGGTCAGGTTGTTGATCTACCTAGAAAGACTAAAATGCTGTGGGTGACTGCCTGAAGTGGATGAAATGATGAGATGAAAAATCATCATCTTCATTCTTTTTATATCAGATTTTTCTTTTATTGGATTATACATATTTAGTTCTCTCAACTCTCTTTAGGCATGTGTCTCACAGGCAGAATGCCAGATCATGGTTTTATTCCCATCCGGTCCAAGTCTTTGCCTGTGCCCTTTCCCCTAAATTTTCTGGGCCTTCTCATGGTCTTTGTCTTCTTGCTTCCACAAATGTCATGTTAACTGACTGCTCCTTTCCCCTTCTCATCACATGTCAAGACTATATCAATCTCTGATGTCTCAAGTCAATTTTGTTGCCTCGGGGCACCGCAGCTTGGAGTGACTTATTTGTTTAAGCTGCCACAGCTACATATGTCCTTAGCAAGCTCATAGGTTGGCATATCAGTATGTTCTTGACTGGGTGCAACAAGACAAGAATAGCCAGTGTCTCTGAGATGGTGGATGAACAGATCATCTTGAGTGTCATCAACTTTCATGCACTAGAGATGAAGGAGATTGCACCAGAGGCATATCAGACCATACTTAAGAGTTTGTTGAGAGATGATCTTTATTCAGCAGCTCAGAAGTTATACAGGTCGATGTAATTTAAAGAGACTTCCAGGCTTAGAGAGTGGCATCCCTTAAATAGGCTACCATGTATGACCTGTTATGAGAGAGCCTATAGAGCTTCTGCTTCCTTATCTGATAAGCCTCTTTATTTCTTGTAGTAACTCCTAACCTTTTTTTTTTTTCACAGCCTGTACTCCATAGTACTCAAGCTGCCTTGCACCTTCTGGAGCTTTATGGCCCTGACCTGAAATTTGGGTTGGGGACTGATGACTTTCAGCAATTTTACATTTCATAAAAACACCATTGTCTTGTCGTGGTGTCCTCTTCCCCCTTTGATTGGGTGCAGATGTTAATTAAGGGATGAAGCTTCTTATTAAACAAAGGTGGTTGATTGACTGGTGGCTGTACCTTATTTAAGGGAGATTTCCTTCTGGGTGGAAAAGTGAATTCTTTTCTTAACTTCACCAGGAACAAGAACAGCTTTCCTTAGATAGCTTAAATAATAGTCTTTGAAAAGATGTGTATAAACTAGTATATGTATAGTTCTCCATATCCTGCATTATTGCAATAGTTAGACTTCTTACATTTTACTATTTTCTGATGTTGGTGCTATTGTATTTCTGTACTATTTATCCAATTTGTAACTTCTGTGTAGCCTATCTATAACTCATAGAGTTCTCTTTTTTTCTCTTCATACTGAGGAGTGTCATGATATTAAAAGCTGTACCAAAGTTTAATAGTTGTAAAATTAAAAATAATATTTAGTGTAAAAACATAATGAAGTGATTCACTTTTACAGACAGTCTATAAAATTATTGCTTATGAGTGCAGTACCTTCCATAAATTTTAGGTTTGAGGATAATAAGTGGATAATGGATTAGGTCTTTGTTGGTGCATCTTTAATATTCGCAGAGTTTTCCAGTCTCTTGTGGATGCATTAAAAACTGAGTGCTGAGAACCTAATACCTAGTATCAGGCAAAGGAAGAGAGAATGTATTCACACAGCTTCATTATGCATAGAATGTTCTTGACAACAGTAAAACAATCTGGTTGATATATTCACTGACATTCCTATGATCGTTAGAGAATATTTCTATAGAACAGGTCAAGGTGAATTTTTATCATTTCACATTAATACACTATACATATATTATGTAAAAATACTTATTCCAACTTACTACAGTGACTGTATTGTATTCATTATTGTATTCATGTAAAGTTTTGATGGTATATTCATAAAAGAAAACTCATTTTTTACAATTCTGAGTTTTATGAAAAAGGGTAAAATTAGGTATTTGTTTTATAAATATTTTCTTATCATTTCAGTTGTTACTAACCAAGGAAAGCTGTTCAAGAGCAACCCATACAGATTTCGTACTTTCAATGGAAGCTTTGTCACGTTAGAAACAGAATGGCTTTGCTTTGTCAACCCTTGGTCAAAAAAGATTGAATCAATAATTGGCCAGCATCATGTTTTAAAAGTGAGTAATCAGTGCTAAATCTTACAATATTTTTCTTTGTTCATGTTTCAGTTGTGGAATGCCTTATTTGGTATTAAAAAAATGTTAAAAATGTTAAGTGGTCATTGGTTACATGTAGATGTCATGGAGTGCGTTGGTATATGTGAAGTAAAAAAATAATAGTATTTCATAATGTACCCTGTTGAAAGTAGTTTTTGTAAGTTTCAGCAAGATTAAACACATGCACACTACAATCCATAATTTTTAAAAAGATACATTCTTGATAATACAAACCCATTAGCTTATATTAGCTTTGTGTCATTTTGTGCAAAGTTTCAGATACTCTACTGTACTGAAAAAAAAGAAGGAAGCCTCCAGTTCCACATAGCAGGCCATGCATCCAGGCTCCACTGGCCCTCCAGAGGCAGACCAGCATGGCGTTGCTAGGGTTCTGTATGTGGTGGCACCTGGAGGGAACCCTAGTTTGAAGCCAACCACTGGGTCACTTAAATTAATTCAAAATATACAGTCTAACGTAGAGTTTATGGTTTTTAATGTCTAATATGACATGATTCCACAGAACGCAGCTAAGGTTTCCAAAGGGGTTGTGTCCTTGGATGGCCAAAGGGTGCATTGCAGTGATCAACTCAGAATTAAATAATACAGATTTAAACTTTGCTTTTACAAAGATAATTAAGATATTTCAGAGAAATGAATTTGGAATGTACTTCTTTATTGAACGAGAAAAAAAAGTGGGAGGAAAACAAGCGAAGGAGGAAAATGGCGATGGAACAGAACAATGGATATAGAGAAACAAGAAAGGAAAGATGATTTGCATATGAAAGGAGGACAACAATATGTAGGAGGAAGAATTATGGCGTAAAAGGGAAACGAGCTGGAAGAAAAAGGGGTGGATAAAATAGGGAAAAAAAAGGAGTGAAAAGTTTAGGAAAAATATAAGAGGAAAAGTCAGTTGAGAATAAAAAGAAAGATGCTGAGAGGAGAATGAAAAGGAGGGAACTGTGAAGAATAAAAAACAGAAGAGTCAAGGAAGTAAATGGAAGAGTCAGGGAAGGAGGACAAAACATGAATGGGGAAGCAGAAATAAAAACAAAAAATATCAAAATGAAGAAAATGTTAAAAAGTTCCAAAAACTGCATTGAGGTATAAAGGACAGTAAATAAGATTGGGCTAGAAAGTAATGCAGATAAAAATGCAATCATGTTGAGAACAAGAAGGTGGGTATGAAGAGATGGAAAAAGAAAGTGGCATGAAGAAAAGGAGTATGGAGGAAGCAATAAAACAAGATATGAAAAGGATGAAGATTAGGCAGGAAAGGAGAATGAGAATGAAAAACAGGGAAAACTTGGAAGAGACAAAGTATGAAAATGAAAAGGGGGAAATAAAAAAAGAAGAGAAGAATGGCAAAGAAAAGAAAAAGAAATAAATGAAGAGAGAAACTAGAAAGGAAATTGAAAAGGAAGAAATTAAAAAAAGATGAATGATGAGAATTAAGAGAAAGACAAGAGGAGGATGAATAAGCAGTTGTGGAGGGGAAGGCATGGAAAAAAGGAAAGGGAGAAGGAGAAAGAGGAGATACAATAAGGTAGGAAGAAGAAAAAATTAGCAAAAAATAAAAAGAGGAAAAGGTTTTGAATAAAAGGAGGGAAGGGGGAGTGGGAATGAGATGGAAAAGGTTGCAAAAATCAAGAACATAAAAAGAAAAGAAAATAACATAAAGAAGGAAAGAATGAAGGGAAAGAGAACCATGAAGAAGGGAATATAAGAAATGAGGAAGAGGAGCTGCAGGAAACAGGGAAGGAGAATTGAATGGAGGAAGTAGAAAATAAAGGGGAGAAAGAAAGGCAAGAAGAAAGGAAAATTGCTTGACTAACTTCTTTGCTACAAAATGGCTCTTTGGGAAAAAGCATTAAATTAGCTAAATAACTTCATATAGAATCTAATGTAAAATTATTGAAGACAATTATACATGCAGACCCTAGTAGCTCTTGTTATGAGAATCAGGTTACAAAATTGCAAATGCTACTACATACTGCTTGTGGGTAATGTTTCAAAAGTTAAAAACAGTGGGTAATTTGGTATTGCTGTGTTACTTGTCAAGTCTTATTACAAAGACATCCACGTTTATTTTCTTGGTCCTGCTTGGATGTATGCTCAAGAACCAAGAGTAGGGCTCTGCCTTGTGTTATCCACAAGAAGGTTTATTGCTTTCTGGCCAGATTTTGGTTAATATGTTAATGCTTACCCAACAGTCTGTGAACCAGATACTATTCTTCTATAATTATTATTGACAAAATTATTAGTAGGAATTTCTGCCTACTCGTATGACCTGCCTGACTGTATTTGGATAGGTATGAGCCATAAGGGACACAACTTGAAAATTACGGCATGTGTCTCATCAGGCCATCCTATCACCCACTATTTTAGTAATTTTGAGACATAGTGTCTTTGTTTGTTGGCTAGGTTTAACCATAGGCCAAATTGATTAAATTTTGTAAGTTTTGATGTAATTATAGAGCTGAGGTTGTCATCACTGGTGGTCAGCTGTGGAGATACTTCAGTAGTTTTTGTGCATTGCTTGAGTGCCAGTAGCAGTGGCATTGGTGTGGATACACAGAGGCTTTATGTTAAGTGTTTGGGGAGGGAGATACACAAGTTGAATCAGAATAAATGTGAGTTATTTTAAGGAACTCATTAAATTAAACTGGACCATAATGTGACCTTCGTCACCAACCAACTGGGTTGTATTAGGATGCACAGGCGCATTGTCCATGAGAAGAAAAGCCATCACCCGATATCTAGCAATGCTAAGGACCTGTGTCTGATGATGAATAATGTCCTTACAAAAACAATAATGGAACCTATTGGTTCGATCCTGGAGGTGAACCAAGCTTCACTGAATGATACTAAATCACTGGGGGCCTATCCATCAACCCATGCAGAACATGTAGTTGCTTTGCATGTCCAACTGCTTGTTTGCAACAATGCTAACCATTAGCATTTGCACTTAAAGCTGAAATGCATTGCTTGGAAAGCTTTCAACAAAGCTGAAATGCATTGCTTGGAAAGCTTTCAACCTAGTAAGTTCTTTTCTTTATCATCAGCCAAGGTGTTACTGTAGTGGGTAAGAAGTGATAGAATAAACCAGTTTTGTCAGTGTTGCAGATATGTCCTAAAACAACACCCATCAGGTCTTGCAGTGTCTGGTGAAGTCCTTCTATTCCCTCCTTGGAAGCATCCAGAGCTTCCCCACGAGTCTTCTTGTTCCATGCCAAATTTTAAACTAAAAAAACCAACCTCAGACACCTCAAAATTTGCAACCTTATGCAGGAGTGTGGACATTGTAACTGCAAGTTTCAACTCAGCACCACGTTTGTTCATGCCAGCAGCCCGCTGTCGACAAAACCACATCCAAGGTTGACTCCTCAGTCCTCATAATGGCCTTTTGCCATGACCTTTCGGGCCTGACTTTTGACGGTCTTCTTCCCTGTCATGTACTTCTTCAGCTTGTCTTGACAAGTCTTAATATCATGCAAGTTTGACAGAGCAGTGCCATATCCTCCATGATACTGACCTAGACCATCCACTCAATGCTCCCAAAAATTTCTAGTTTCTGTTGAAGGGTCAACACCTTCATTACCCTCTTGGGCGAGATGGGGCCTTACAAATAATACACAGCACCATACACAACACAAGCAGGACTTGCAATGCTGCGGGCAAGGCAGTGAAAGCCATGTGCTCGGGGTACAGCATTGCAAAAGCATTCCTCTCGCAAACAGTTCAAACAAGCAACTGATCACACGACTGTACAAAAAGGGAAAACACTCTTTGTTACCAAGTGTAATGATACTTTCTGGATGTAGCCAATTAGAGTAAGATATGTTCATGACACATATGCCTATCAGCCATTAAAAAAGCAAAAAATCACAATGATGCACTGTATATGTTTCCCCAGTTGTGAGAAACAAAAAAAAATTGAGTGCTTGCCTACCCACGCACCTTCTTCCATATGCTATTAGCCAATTAGAGTAAGATATGTTCATGACACATATGCCTATCAGCCATTAAAAAAGCAAAAAATCACAATGATGTATATGTTTCCCCAATTGTGAGAAAAAAAAAAAAAAATGAGTGCTTGCCCACCCACGCACCTTCTACCATATGCTATTAGATTTACAGTGTATGTGTACTGGCAAATAAGAAGCGATAAACAAAGTGACACTTCATGACATGTTAAGTAATGTCATACTTTTAAGCCAGTAGCAATCTCTCTGCATACCTCTTTCATTTTTTGCATGTTTGTGTGTTTCTTAGAGCATTATCACATGTTGCCTTTATTTTCTTTGCTGGATTTAGTGTACAGTATTCCACTACAAGTTTAATTGACTGTATGTTTATCACACACATCATAACAGTACACAAGAGAATATTTGATCTTTTTTGATATTTTATCTCTAAAAAATTTAGAATGTGCATTGTAGATGATGGCAACACGTTCAGCTGTTCATAACTTGTCTTGGCTATTATGCACACCTTATGGGGTATCGAATGCATTTATCTTTTGTGGGTTGTAAATTTGATTGGTTTTTCATCCATTATGCCATGAAAATTATAATAAAACACACACAAATAAAAAACGAGAAAATATACAGTAAAAATAAAAATGAGAATAGCATAAAATAAGAATAAAAAAGGGAAGGAGTGTGTGTTGCACACTCACACACTAAGGGATCTTGAATGAGTTATTTATCTTTTTTGAGTTGTAAAACCAATTGATTTGTTTTATATCATGAAAATTATGACAAAACACATAAAAATGAAAAATAAAAGTGAGAATACAGTAGTGTAAAATAAAAAAAATGGGAAGGGGTGTTTGTGTTATAGGCTTTAACGTTTGTGATACCCCAGTTGTCGTTCTCTCTCTCTCTCTCTCTCTCTCTCTCTCTCTCTCTCTCTCTCTCTCTCTCTCTCTCTCTCTCTCTCTCTCTCTCTCTCTCTCTCTCGTACCCTACGTACATGTTTGCGTTTATCTTTTGGGTTGTAAAAGTAAAAAATGAGAAAATACTGTAAATATACAGTATAAATGAGAATACAGTAGCGTTAAATATAAATAAAACAATGTAAGTATAACAACACGAAACAAGCTTTATCAGTCAGATGTCTACATAGCCCTTCGGATAATTGAAGGATTACTGTATTTTCATATATAATTCAGGAATTTAAAAATGAAAGTGGTGGTGACTATTGTATTGCAAAATAGAAGACCTGTGTGTAAAAACTGATAAAACACAAAAGAAAAAGTAATTAAAGACACTAAACAAAAAAATATTTGCAAGCAAAAACAACATTAACAGGTAGAACAACAAGAGCAGTGATGCAGAGCACTCTAAAATTATATTACAGCCTCTAATGCTCTTGAGCAACAGAGGATTTAATCATTCTTGTGAGTGTGAAAACAAAATGTAAAAAGATAGGGAGGAAAAGGTTCCAAGTAGATCTTGGCTTGCAGAACCCATGTGTTGGATTCAAGTTGTCTGAGAAAGTATCAGTTTAGTCAGTTTCAGAGAGATTAATTTATTTTTGCCATGCTTCTGGTTTGATTCTGGTGTGTATACATAAGTCAGGAGATAGCGTTATAAAACTAAAAGAAAGTTCATTTAAAGTGAAAAGGTTGTAATTATACTATTGTGACCATCTCTTTTATCCACAGGGTCCAGCTGATATTGAAATATTTTTGGACCCCACTGATAAACCAGTGACACCGCTACCCGAGGAAGTTACGAAGGAAGCCAAGAAAGCCCAATCTGATATCATAGATCTCCTAGATAAGGTAAGTCTCATTTGGATTTGTATGTTATAGGAAGCTGTAATTGATAATTTTGTATTTTCGTTAACTGTTAAATTTCCTGTAAGATGGAACTTTTTGTGTGATATTCATATTTTATCAGGCTGTGGTAGTCTTTTATGACAAATGCTTAAAAACCAGGGATGCTTGTAATATTTGAAAAAATTTCACTTTGGTCATAATTCTCCTGGTTATCATTTGAAGGTGTATTGAAGGTGTCCTTATTATGTTAAATGATATCTTTCATGGAAATCTGGACATTATTAAGAAAACAGTTATAAGTGAAGAGAAATGCAAATGGGCTGGTATAAATAACTATAGAAATATTTCTAGCCTTTTACATTCTTTCAAAAATTAAATTAGTACTTTAGAACAAAATCATCATGTTAACTTCATTTTAATTCGTTCATCATTGTACTGAATGATCTACTGGGTCCTAGTGATTAGCCTCAGACCTAGACCTGGTATTATAATCTAATCCTTCAGGCCAGCCCTATGAGAGCTGAAAGTCAGCTCAGTGGTCTGGTTAAACTGCTTTAATATATAATAGTCATAATAATTGACTCTTGAGTGGAAGACCCAGGTTTCTTCCACTGAGTTCTTGTAGAATTTTAGAATTGAAAACAGCCTTGCAACTTGATTAACAGTTCCACTTTTGTACTGGTTGTTTTTATTTTTCTTTTCCAGCTTTACTTTGCTTCCTGTGTCGTCTGTTATACCCCATTTTCGTGAACAAGTCCACAGTAGTTGGATGAAAGCTTTAAGTTTTTGTACATATATATTTTAATACACAAGCCTTATAACCTGTGGATCTTACTTTACATTTTTGAAAATAGTACAATGTAGTACTTTTTTTAAATTATATATATATATATATATGTGTGTGTGTGTGTGTATATATATATATATATATATATATATATATATATATATATATATATATATATATATATCTATATATATGTATGTATGCATATATATATATATATATATATATATATATATATATATATATATATATATATATATATATATATATATATATATATATATATATATATATATATATATATATATATATATATATATATATATATATATATATATATATATATATATATATATATATATATATATATATATACAGTATGTAGTTGACCCTCATATTTGGGGGTTTAGGTACCACAGCTCCCCGCAAATACCAAAAATCCATAATATATTGGAACCTCTCTAAAAATGCTTATAACTGTGTACTGTATTTTAATAACGGGAACACCAAATACCCCTCTAAAAATGCTTATACTATAACTGCCTATTTTTACATTATTTTTGTGACTAAAAGCATTTTTTGTGATAAAGAATGAATTTAGTCACAAAATAACATGAAAATACAGTAGTCAGTGAATATTTTTTGATGGAAACATCCATGAATTGCTGAATTTTCTGCCATTTATTGAAAAAATGCATCACAGAAAAATCTGCAAATAACTGAATCTGTAATTACTGAACCACAAATAAGTGGTGGTCCACTGAATATATATATATATATATATATATATATATATATATATATATATATATATATATATATATATATATATATATATATATATATATATATATATATATATATATATATATATATATATTATATATATATAATGTATATATATACACACACATATATACATACAGTAAACCCTGGATTTGCAGACTCACGATTCGCAGGTTTCTCTGTGGAACATATCTACCCATTACTCATGGAAAATTCTTCATTCATGTATTTTTCACTGATAAATATTCATTAATTGCTGTATTTTCATATAATTTTCATGAATAAATGCACTTTTTGTGATAAAACTGTTAAAATACTCAGCTATAGGCATTTTTACAGGGTTTTTCTTGTTTTTAAACAATCAAAATGGTCAGTTCTAAGTGTTTTTAAATGGGTTTTAAGTATTCGCAGATTTTAGCTATTCGTGGGGGGATGAGGTACGAATATGGGGATCCCCACTATTTATATAATGTGGGGTTCACTGTATATATATTTATATACTGTGTATATATATATATATATATATATATATATATATATATATATATATATATATATATATATATATATATATATATATATATATATTTATTTTAAGATCTTACCTGATCTACTTACTGGTTTCCTCATTCAGGGGCCTAATCTGGGGTCTAGCTCTTGAACAGGGGGACTTGAAACAATCTGACTGCAAACTCTAAGTCAGG
Source organism: Macrobrachium rosenbergii (assembly GCF_040412425.1). Taxonomy (NCBI): domain Eukaryota; kingdom Metazoa; phylum Arthropoda; class Malacostraca; order Decapoda; family Palaemonidae; genus Macrobrachium; species Macrobrachium rosenbergii. Next base: position 14,318,423 of record NC_089768.1, on the reverse strand, counting down.
TAGGAATCGTAAAAGAAAAAAAAACAGTTGGGTTGAGGGCCCACAGCCAACAAGGGGCTTTTCAGATAAACACTTGGGTTTACTTTAAATAGAATATATTTACAATTCAACATGTCAATCAGAAGACTGGGGAAAGATAGGCAGATCCAACATGGATGCCATGTGGTTAGTTATCATTGGTTGAAATTGAATAGTCTATGGTTAATCCTCTTGAAAGGGATACTGAAGAATTGATTGCATTGGCCTTTCCACTGCAAGAAGCACAAGCGAAGTTGATGGTCCCACCGCTGATGTACCGTCTGCAATTTGATAATGCCAGCGGTTACACAAGGATAATTATAACGATCTTGGGAGAACCGAGGGATGCACAGAAGGTGCCAAGATAACTTGATTCTGGTATGATATATTTGCATTAAAATCTACACTGGTCTAAATGAGCCAGGTCTTTGTAATAACTCATGCTTCAAAAAGAAAATGAAAGTGCAGTTGGAGATTAAAGATATGTGACCGTTGAAAAAGCTTCTAGTCAGGACGTTACCTTATAACAGAGCGATGGAGGGGCCTCGTCGAATTTCACCAGTTCTGGAGGGGTGATTTTAATGGGAAAATGCATAGGTAATGCTACTGTGTGGTCTGAGAGGTGACCACGTGAATCGGGACAGCTCAATAAAGGGGCTATGCAAGGGACTTGTGTGTGGGTTTTCTACTCAGTTTTCTACTGCAGTTCCTCTCCTTGTATGACCTTGGGGGCATATTTTCTTTCTACTCCCAGAGGTAACTGTCGCTGCAAGCATGGTGGTCGTGCTCTTGTTTTCTATGTTAGGATCTTTCCCAAATCCTGGTGACTTCTGGCAACCCATGTTCGCCAGTTTTATGGGAACTCAACCTTTCTGGCAGATTTTCAGCAGGCTTCGTCTCCATTTGCCTTTTATCTGAAAAGAGGTAATTCAAGCAGTCACCAGACCTTTAGAAAAGATAAACAGATGCACCAAAAGGTGAGCATGGAGAGAAATTTACATAGGGGCTGAGTTTCTCACGCCCTCCTCATTTAGATGGCAGTGCCAAATTACGTTTTTTTGGGGGGTGGAACACAGTTTGGAGGTTTGGGTTTGCTTTCGGCAGTGGATTCCTTGACAATATATATACACACACACACACACACACACACACACACACACACACACACACACACATTACACACACACACACATATATATATATATATATATATATATATGTGTGTGTGTATTCTTAAAAAATCACAGTAGATGGATGTGACTTCAGTGGATAAGCGAATCCCACAGGAAAATGACAGGCAGAAGTTCAGTACCAAGCGCTTTCATGTTTATTAACGCATCATCTGGGCTCAAATGAGACGCAGATGAATAGAAGGTTACAAAGTAAACAAAAAGAACAAGAATACCAGATGGTCAACTGTCAGAGGGTGATAAACAGAAAGATAATCCAGGATAATCTGGGATCAAGTAGTCACAAACTAAAACATAGACCTAACTACAAGAGATATGAAAGTTTAGCCATACAAAATCCGAAAACATGAATAAAATTGAATACCAGATGGTTCTGCCTGTCATTTTCCTATGGGGTTCACTTATATATACACGTATGTATGTACTGTATGTATGTTTGTATGTATGTATACTGTTGAAATGAACTTCCATCAAGGAAAAGAAGGGCAAAAGTTTAGTATACCTTAGTTTAACCAGACCACTGAGCTGATTAACAGTTTTCCTAGGGCTGGCCCGAAGGATTAGATTTATTTTATGTAGCTATGAACCAATTGGTTACCTAGCAATGGGACCTACAGCTTATTGTGGAATCCGAACCACATTATAATGAGAAATAAATTTCTGTCACCAGAAATAAATTTCTCTAATCCTTCATTGGCCGGTCGGGGAATCAAACGCGGGCCCAGCAGAGTGCTAGCCGAGAACGATACCAACCCGTCCAATGAGGAGCTAAGGGCAGACAGCTTGGCTCGATGTCCCTTCCACCAGCAGCTAAGGGGCCCTTTTAATAAGCTGTAATTTAGGAACTTAAGGATTAATAATTCTATCATTGAGGCTGTTAGTAAGTAAGCTCCAAAATTTGGATTTATTTAGGCCCATTGATTGGTATATACAGAGGAACCCTTGATCTTATACAGAGGAACCTTTGAGATCAGAGATTAATGTTACATATCAAAGAAAACTATGACAACCAATGTGCCCCTTGAAACTGCAAGGGAGAGAACTCCAACCTCTGTATAAATAAAAATATTTTTATTTATGGAAGTAGGCACCATTCAATCTGGGGCCATTACCTGATTTGGCTAAAATCGCAATGTTTTACGCCCCTTCACATAAACACATGATAGTGGTATGGCGAGTGTTCAAAAGAGTCACTGAAGTTACTTGAAATCATTAAGGCACTGATGATTATTCTAACCATTCTAACCTTTGAAGACCCTGAAGTACCTTCCTTTGTTAACATCAAAAATGAAAGGATAGAATTTAGTTCTGAAACAGAAACCAGTGCAGTGTTCCAGTTCTTACAAGCTCTGCTGCACTTCTAAAGTTTGTACAGGCAGTCCCCGATTTACAGCAGGGGTTACATCCCCGGTGGCGTGCCATAAGCCAAAAATCGCCATAACCCAAAGCATCATAATTATAATGGGAATAAATAGCGCTTACAGTGCTGTTAAAGGTGCTGTAAGTGGCATAAGTCTGGGTAATGGTACCGTAAAGCGGATAATGGTGCCTTGTATCCACTTATGGCACCAAAAAAATCAGCGTTAACGGCGCTGTGAGGCAAGCACTGTAATTCTGGAATGACGTAACTTGAACCTGACTTAACCTGGGGACTGCATGTAATGATAACTTATGCAGTGGACGAGTGACAGAAACTTCACACAGTATTTGATGCCAGATGTTGAAACTCCACTTGGGTACTAAACCAAATGAGATTTATCTCAACTTCAGAATGGAGGAGGAAGCCCATGACAGGTTATGCACAGAGCATATTACTATAGGATCTGTTAAATGACTTAAAATATAACCAAAAGTTATGACATGGCACTGAAACACAAACAGAAGACTGAACATGAAATAGATCCTTCGCCTGCTATGGCAGCTGGAATTTCTCAAATGCCTAATAGTAGCCATATTTGAGAAGAAAAAATTTCTTGAAAGGAATCCATCACGATGGAAGGGTTTCACTAGCACCCTTTGAAATTGTGCACTGACTATACTCTATTTAATCCCCATATCCTCCAGCGGACTGAACTAAGACGCATCCATTGGTCTTTGTGTAAAAGGCATACAAAATTTGTATTTGTATGTTATGATTAAGGAAATATCATGTTCCATTATGTGACATCATTTCTGATATTTTTATTATATATGCTTCAGGAATGTATAGTTATGAAAACTTTCAGGTGAACATTTAATCATGTTAATTCTTTCCTGAATATTCTGTCATGTGCTTCATACATGAAAAATTCTAATCCATTATTCATCTTAAGCTAGAAAGTTTCTGTCAGTGATGCTACAAATTTCATTCTTGATCCTTTTAATATTTCAGCCTGTTGCTATGTATACAGACCCAAGCAAAGAGCCACAAGAGGTAAGGAGAAAATCATTGGCTCATGCTATGACTCCTATAGTTGAAGAGATGGATCATTTGGAGGATAAAGGTATTAAATCAGCTAAAGAGAAAAAGGTCGTTCCTTCTGTGACTAGGGTTAGTGCTCAACCACCTGATAAATCACAGCCACCTGAAGCACATCCAAGTGTTGTAAGTAACAGAGAATTTGGCTTTTTGCTATCGTTTTTGTTTCAGTTTGATTAAAGGTATACAGCATGTATTAAAATGGATATTGAATGTGTGTGGTTGTAAATAAGAATTCTTAAAAGGTCTCTCATTCCTATGCAAAAAAAAAAACTTTTTCTGAGTGAGTGTTGAAATTTTGCTTACATCAATTTCATGCAGTGTTTTTAATTCTTAGACTGGAACCATAGAAATAAATTCATAATTTGGATGTAGTATTGATTTTTAGTACAGCTTTACCACTTATATATGTACATGTGACAGGCTTGATCTTAAGGGGTTCTAGGTGGAGATATCAAGCCTAGTTCTTGATGAAATCTTATCAATTTTTGCATTTTGACTAATAACCACATGAAGCATAATTACATTATATATGCTATACGTGCATGATTCTATACTGAATTTTAGGTAGTATCAGGCAGGTGCTAATGTGTAGAATTCTGATTAGGCTAGATATCTGCTGATGTTTACTGGTTATGTGTGTGTTTAGGTTTGTATATACAGCACTTTGTAATTTTATATGTAGAAGTGATTTTTATTAGTATTTTTTAAAAGATCAATGAATTTAAGTAAATCAGTAAAAGAAATATTCTTTGGAAAATAGCTGGAAATTCATTGGAACTTATAACTACTATATGTCTTTGGACTTTAGCATATCAGTTTCGTCCATGTATTTGTTTACTGTCCAGTGAAATGGAATTCATTACTCTTATAAGACAATATGAGATTTGTTCCATCTCAAACCCTTTACTTTGCATATGCCTTATTGTATGGTACACAATCCTCCATACTGATCACAAGAGAAGAATCCTTCCAGTTCCACCTGGCAGAGCATGCATCAGGTTCAGCAGTGCCTGTGTTGTTAGCTAGAGTCAGTTTTTGCGTGTCAGATACTGTATTTTGTACATAGTCCACAATAGTGTTTTAAGGAAAATTCAGTTTACTGGGGCTCTTTTTATGTAAAGAGTTTTTCTCAGTCATACTATGTTTGCATTTATTAAGAACTCATTGTTATGGGCGTAGGTAGTATTAACAAGTGTTCACTTTTCTCAGTTAGCATTTATTAAGAACTCATTCTTATGGGTGTAGGTAGTATTAGCAAGTGTTCACTTTTCTCATAATTAGCATTTTGGTGTGATTTTCTCACCAGGCCCTGGAGTGCCAAGTCTTTTGAGTAAATGGTGACTTCTTCAGTTCCCTGTTAACTTAGGTGTTATAACTATTTTTCCAAAAGTCTTTCTGTTTATTGTTAACAAGTTCGACCTTGGTAAAGGTAATTTTGTGAGCTGCTAATACTTACTTTTATGTCACAAAGATATAGTTAGTATAGTGATTTAGTTTAGGTGATGGGTTCTTTATACACACACACACACACACACACACACACATATATGTATATATATATATATATATATATATATATATATATATATATATATATATATATATATATATATATATATATATATACAGGCAGTCCCCGGTTAACATGGCTCGGTTAACAGCTATCCGGTTTTGTGGCGCTTGTCTAGCGACAAAAATCGGCAATTTTCGGCGCTAAAATTGGGTATTGGCGCTGATACATACTTAACAGAGGCACTGATAACCGGGTTAGTGGTGATTTTCGGTTATCATCACACCCTCAGAAACGGAACCCCACCGATAACTGGGACTGCCTGTATATATATATATATATATATATATATATATATATATATATATATATATATATATATATATATATATATATATATATATATATATATATATATACAGTAAACTCTCTTGTATTCATGGTCTCACTATTCGTGACTCTGTATTCGTGGATTTTCTATGGAACGTTTCTACCCATTATTCACGGAAAATTCGCCCATTTATGTATTTTTCACTGAGAAATATTCACTAATTACTGTATTTTCATATCATTTTCATGACTAAATGCACTTTTTGTGATAAAACTATTAATACTCAGGTATAATAATTTTTAGAGTTTTTTTGTGTCTAAACTATCAAAATAGGCAGTTCTGAGTGTTTTTAGAGGGGTTCTAAGTGTTCGCAGATTTTTAGCTATTCGTGTGGGGTTGTGGTACGATCCCCGCGAATACGGGTGGTTTACTGTATAGATATACATATACAGATATATATATATATATATATATATATATATATATATATATATATATATATATATATATATATATATATATATATATATATATATATATATATATATATATATATATATATATATATATATATATATATATATATATATATATATATATATATATATATATATATATATATATATATATATATATATATATATATATATATATATATAAAATCTAAACTAAAAATCTAAACACATTTTGCCAGATATATCTGTAATTGTAATAACCACTGTGCCCTCTTTGCTTCTTGATTTCTTCATACTTTTCGGATACGCTTGCCACTAAAAAGCCTAAGATCCAAATGCAGGAATAAGAAGCAATTTTGACATCTGTAGCATGATCTGAACCCGATTCCAGAGCATCAGAACCAAGTCTCATTACTCATCTAATCATGGGAGCAATGTGACCTTTGTTCAGATACTCTGGATGTGGATTTGGATTCTGCTATGGAAATCAGAATTGCTTCATATTCTTGCATTTGAATCTTAGGCTTTGTGGTGAAAACCATATCCAAAAAGTGTGATGAAAGATAGATGCTAAAAGGGCATTGTGGTTATTACAATTTCATAGTTGGTTCGCATTGTTCTAAGAAATAATTTGTTCATATTAAGTTTCTTAATATGAATATTAATTTTTTCATATCAAGTTTCTTAATGTGATTTTCCATGATAATGCAGTTACCACTTCATTATTTTATTAGTTTTTTTTTAGCCATGTTCAAATCTTGAAGCTTTTTGCCTCAAATGATTCCTCGCACTTCAGTGTTGCCTAATGTTTTGTATCTAGTCATTTGTAGGATTACATTTTTGAGGTTTTATAAACAAATTTTTTTATTATGTTTATCAGTGTAGTCCATCTCCTTGTCACAAATGATCTTTTCTAGATGATCTGGCTGTCATATCTGCATGGCTGAAATAACTGTAGTTCCTGGCTTGCCTTGTTTCTTTGGAAGTGACAGGTGTCCCTTCTGCCCCGTATACCTCTTTCAGGAGTGTTTGAGTTATACCGCAGCCCATATTCATTCAGCTGGTGTTTTTCTGATAGGCATCAGCATTTGTCTTCTGTTTGGTCACACAAGTATTGCCAGTCAAGGAGTACTACTTTACTGATTAGACCATCTCTGGAGTTTAAGTGCTCGCAGGTATCTCCTTTGAGTCTTGTATTTCAGCATTTTTCAGCTGATTCCATTCTCACACTAGTAGCTTCTTGTGCTCCCAACTCTCATGTTACTATTGGCTCGTGCAGTCCTTCTTTTGATGATATGAGCTCTTCTTCTCAGTGCTCACATGGTGATATGATGATTAACATAATCAGCTCCTCTTGCAGTTCCAGATGCCTCCGCCTGCCCTCAGAGCTCATCTCTACCCAGTGATCTTCCCACCTCTGGCCACTCTCAGTCCACCTTCATCCATTTAAACATAATACTCTCATTCTTCACCTGCACTTTGTTGCATACTTGTCTGCACTCTTATGTGGGACTTATCTGGGGACTTTTGTACATCTGCCAAGAGCTGCTAACACTACTCACTTGTGAACAGCCATACCCATTCCTCTTCTTGTGTTCATGGCACATATGTTGCTACTCAGCCCACATACTCTGTGAAGGGGCATATACTAGTTACTGAGGTTTGAAGGGGCATATAATTGAAGATGTCATTCCTGACAAGTCTGTTGCAAGCAAGGCTGAGGTTTCAGTGGCTTTCAAATATATTCATCAGAAATTATTTCTGGCTTACGACGCATGTTGTTGATCCCGACGGAAGAAATATGGCCCCAAAACGGCAGAATAATCATAATTTGAAGGTTTTTTGATGTAAAACTCAATAATAATGCAGTTTACGTCGTTTTCAATGCACCCAGAGCATTAAAAGTAAGGTTTTCTTATGATTTCTGACGATTTTCAAGTCGATTTTGTTGCGAAACCGGGACCGCCTGTATTCATGTCTCATAGACCTTCCCTCACCCATGAGCTTCTGAAACTAGTGTACACATTGTGGCCTCAGCAGGAATGGTTTCAAGATATGTTAGGTCTGCCAGTGGACATCACAAAGGTACTCCTGTTTTGAAAGAGACTAGCATTATCCTCAGTTTTGATACTTCTGCCAGAACAAGTCTCCTTAAACCTCATGCTTGGAGGCTATCAATCTATTCCTTGACCACGGAAGCTTTTTGTTTAAGGGAGCCGAGGGCTTTGCAAACTTGTGGAAAAAAGTTGACTGCCAGCATAAGTGACAAATCTTATGTAGTATTGTAGTCAGTACAGTGTAGGTACTCATTCTCTCTGAGCCTCTATACCCTAAGTAGTGAACTTCTTGCTGTTTTTATATGGGCTTTTTGAACAAATTAGGAAGGATGTGTCTTAACTTCATGAGAGAAGTCTGTCCTTGGTCATTTAAGACAGAAAGAACTTACCTGTGGTCCAGAAACACCCATCATGTTCTGCATATGAACCCTGAACCCAGCATTGTTGAGGAACTTGATGCTAAAGACAGGATTTCAGGTGGCTCTTTCTTATGCCCTGGATGTAAAAGAGATCCACGTTCTGTCTAGTCTTGATTAACCAATTACATGTTTGTCACATGACCAAGGTTTTATTGTTGAGCCTCAAGCTGTGCTCTCCCAGTCTCAAGCTTCTCCATCCCTTATTATTCCTTGGTTGTACAGGCAAGGAATGAGAAGACCTTATCATGTGTTAGTGCCATGATGAAGTAACTTACATGGGTTCTCGTTTGTTTTCACATACTGGTTCAGTTAATAAAAGGTATTCTAGAATCCAGTTTCATTTTGAATGAAGCAAAGCATCCAAATGGCATGTATCAGGTGTTAAATTCATGGCTGTGAGCCAAATTCGGCCACTGGGATATCATAAGTGGCCTGTGAGATGAAATATTCATGGCATTGCAAGCTCTTGGCTTATTAAGTAAGGAAATATTTTTCTGTGTAAACAGTCACTCTCTCTGATAAAGGTGAAAAACCAAATACCAAACCAATATTGCTGATGCACATTAGGGTCTCATCCTCCATCTTTGAATATCCTCTCTGTAGCCAAATTACTGTTGTGAATGAAAAACTCTTACATGGAGTGAAAGTTAAAGATTAAGAGTTATACATATGTCTGTTTGTTCTTCATGGGCATTATAGTACATGACTGCCATGACTAAATTTAGCCATTACATTTCAAAGTAAAAATTAAAATCTGTGATAAACTAAGCCCCAGATTAATGTGTACATATACATATACTGTATCATTAGTGTTACTGTTTATTAATTAAAATGAATTTTACATAATATATTCCTGGTAAATCAGGTAGGTCAACATGCAAAGCTTCAAATTTCATTCCAACAAATTTCTTATGTATATTTATTGGCTCTCAAGATAATAATTAAAATAAGAATTGGCCTTTGGAAAGTTTTGAATCAGGAACTTTTGGCTTATATCACAAAAGAACAAACATTCCAAATTAAGGTCAGGGTCAGTCTCCCTGGTGTTTAAGAGGAATTAAGCTGTCAGTTGTATTTTAAATACAGCTCCTTGGATATCATTTTCAACCTCTGTTAAATTTCACCTGTGATTTAATTTATAAATCTCTTGATGTGTTTTCTGTGGGCTTGTACTAGTGGCAAGCCAAGTTGCAACACTCAGGGGCTGGGGTGTGTAGCAGGCCTATCTTCCTTACCTTCATAGTTTATATTCTTCTCATTCTTGGTGTAGAAATTTGGGGTAATAGGATTGCAGTTTAATGGTTTGGTATGTTTTGGATTTCTGTTCAAATTGCTTGGAATGTTCAGTTCATGGCCCATTGTTGGTTCTCAGAACCTTTTGATGCTATTCGACCTTACTGTGAGAGTTCATGTGGTTCCACAGGCTCTGCTTCTAAATATCCTAGGGGAAAGCAAGAGCCTTCCCCACTTTAATAGCTATTCAGGCTAATTTACAATAATTAAATATATTTTTTAGAGCAGTGCCTAAACCAATATAATTTTATAAAAATCAGTAAATGTTTTCAATACAAGCAATATCTTATGAAATTGTCCTTCTCTCTGCCCTGTATTTCTTTCAGTTAGTTAAGACAAGGTAATGCTTGACTCTGCCTATCACCAGAGGTGCTTTCAAGCTCTGGTGCATGCTCAGGCAGGTGGAGCTTGAAGGATTCTTCTTCTCCTGTGCAGTGCTTTTAGGATTGCACAAATGCATGATAAGGCTAATGTAAAGTAATGGGTTCTTATTGAAAAAATCTTTTTGAGAAAGTGTCTGTTTTGCTGATGCTGAAAACCCATTTTAAAGTATTTATAACTTAAATTCTGCAATTTATTGTATCAAGTTTTTTAGAATGTTTGTGGAAAATTTGAATGAATTTTCATATTGACAGTTGAATATATCCTTTGAATTTTATAGTTTTCCTCTTCAATATAAATTCATAATCATTCATTAGTGTAATAATTGTGGAATCTTTTTGTAAAGTTGATTTTTAAAATTTTCATTACTGTATTATCTATTCCGTGTTACTCTCTTTGGTACCTGTAAGTCGATTCTGTAGTTATCAAAGTTCTTGTAATGTTTTTTGCATCCTAGCTTGAAAGAAAATTTATTTAGTATAAAAACTAGCTGGATTTTGCAGCATTAGTTTTTAAAATGCTTCACTTGAATATAATAAAAAATGTATGAAGAGCTGAAAATACTGTAGAGAAGCAAATGGAGTAATGAATACCTTTCCAAGCATTGTCAATTTGAAATATATTTTCTAGGGTAATAGTTCAAACAAATAGAATTTACATGAATTAACACTAATTCTGTATTTTTGCTCCAGTGTTTGTAACCACAGTAGTGATTCATTGCAGTTCCATCAGTTTTTTAAGACATTTCAATGCAGGGTCCCCTAATGAGATTGCAAACAGTAGTATACACCTAGGTAAACTTTGGGACTAACTTACAGCACCTTAAGGCACATGAATATATGCATGTTCATCATACAGTAAGGAGTATTGTAAATTGCTCTGTAAATTGGTATATGAGTGTTAATTGTAACTGGCAATTAAATGAGTAAAACTTCCTTGAGCTAATGAGCCTGCTTGAACTCTTAAGTGATACATTGGTTATATACATTGACCATTACCAGCAGTGCAGTGGACAGAAATTTATTTTTCTTTTGCATCTGACATAGATCTCATTGCTACCCATGCGCCCACATGATGTCAGCCTTAAACATTCTTTCATAGCAAGTTCAGATGCCACTGAAAGTAAAATTTTCTAACATTATATATATATTTGAATCAGATCTCAGTGATGCTTAGAATGCATTGAAAGAGCATTACCAACTATGCTACAACAGTCGGGTACTATTTTAACAACTCTGATGTTATTTTTCATGAATACAGACTGTTGCCTTTCTATACACTAGCACAAGTACACAGACATGACTAGTAGTTAAGTCTTTGCCAAGAACATGATACATTTGCAGGTGTTATTCTAGACTCTTTATAATGAGGCTTTACCCCTGAAGTAAAATTTGTTCTGAATCTGGGAAGTAGAGGACACAGAAAAGTCAATGGTTTGCATCTGTAAAATATTAAATTTCCTTTAAGAATTTTATTGTTTTATGAAGAAAAAATAATTTTTAATCTATAAAGGCAGTTAAAAGAGATTAATGCTCTGATTGAGATGATTCATTGGGGAAGAAGCTGTTTTGTGTTTATGTATACTTAGGATAAATTGAAAACAGGAAATTGGAACATAGGAACCTTGACTCAGATTGGAAAGATAGAACAGGTAGAATTCAAGTTCAGAGATAGCTGTTTATGACTCTTGGTGCAATTGAATTAGGAAAGAGAGATTGGAAGGGACAGTGTGTGTGTATGTATCATGGAAAAGCAAATGCAGAAAAGGCACTGGTTGATTGAAGAGCTTTGAGCAGTAGGTTACTTTTTGCAAGCATTAAAGTATGGTATACACCGATGAATGAGCAATAAAAAAATTAAAAGATGAATTGTATGTAAAATGCTGATTATTATAGATTAAATACCAGAAAAAGATATGAGAATTGTTGTTTTTGTTTATATGAATGCAAAATCTAGTAAAAACAAATGAAGGCATGGAGAAAGTAATGGGTAAGGAAAGCCTGGGAGAGATGGCAAATGAAAATGGGGTGCAATTTATTCTACAGTATTAGTTTTTGTGCTACAAATAGTTTGGTAATTTTTTCTAGTAAAAGGACACCCATAGATAAACTTGGACATCTCTAGATGGCATTCATAGAAACCACATACTGTAGGTCACATAGCTAATAAATTAGAAGGAAAAGGAACACTGAGGACTGTTATGAGCTACACAGAAGCAGATGTCATCAATGATCACAAACTTGTTGGTGCCACGCTTAAAGCTGGTATTAAATCCATCGAACAGAAATGTTGACAGAGTATATAGATCTAATCCAGTAAAGCTTCTTGAAGATGAATGTTGAGTTTTTTCTTATTGAATTTAGAACTAAATTTGCAGTTCTAGAGAAACTATATCTGGGGCAGAGCAAACAATTGATGAGAAATGGTTTAACATCAAGAATGTACCTGTATATAAATCTGATGGAAAAGAAGTACTGCACTAGGATAGGGGGTGACAAGACACAAAATGTGCATGTAAACTGCAAATTAGTCTGCCAGAAAAGAAGTATTGGGATATGTGGTAAAAAGACATAAACTTTAGATTGGATGAGACTTTGGGTACAGCAAAGAATAGACAAAAGGAAAAATTACAGGTTGCTACATTTCTGAGGACGATGAAGCAAAGCAGAGCATGCTAAAACTGCAGATAGTGAAGTTAAACAAAGTTCAAGACATTATTATGCCAGAATATTTAGACCAGCAGGTTGCTGTTGTTGGCAAATCCATATTCAGGGATTGGCACCAGTGGTAGGCCAGTCCAGATAATTGTTAATGAAAAATCCAAAGGTGTAAAGAGAAAAGGAAAAGCTGTTGAAAAGAGGGATGGGTCAAAAATAGCATCATAAGAACAAGACAGGCAATACTGGGCAGAGGATTTTTGTGAGGCCGTGAATAAAAGATGTTAGGGGGATAATTTGATGAAGACCTTAATGTGCATGTGAATGAATTCACAGTTTTTGAAGTGGAATCAGTAACAAAATGCTTGAGAGATGGAAAACTCCAGGTTGTGATAAAATCACTGTACAGATTATTTGGCTGAAACTGAAATTACAAGTCATATGCCAACTAGATGTTTTGCAGACTATGGTATGAGGAAACAAAAACCTGGTGATTAGGTATTAGAACTCTTAGCTAAGTTACAAAGGAAAGGTGGTCTGACTGAATGTGGTGACTTATGTTGGTTAAAAAGAAAATATTCAGTAAGCTTATTTTTAGTAGGTTGTGGAAAGAAATTGATAAAAATGCTTAGAGATAAACAAGCTGGTTTTAGGAGAGGCAAGACTTACACAGATCAAATGTTTGTGTATATCGTGCTGCAGTATATGGAATAGAAAAATTCCCATCTTACAGTACCCACAAAGCAATGTCATGGAAGATTTGCATCTCAGTGGCATTCTTGTCAAATATATAAAAATGGAATTATCCATGAATAAAATAGATGCAAAGTTAATTTATAAACTTTAATAGAATGCTTATACATCTAGAGAGACGGGACTCAATATAAATCTAAGAAAAATAGAATTAATGAGGACAGAGTACATATGTATAAGGGGACAGTATCATAAGATGGGTAAAGGATTAATAAAGTTGAATCTTTCAAATATTCCAGAACATTGATGTACAATATAGGTTTTCTTTAGATGGAATTTAGTGAGAGACTAAAATCTGCAAATCAAACAGTAGGTGGGCTGAGTAATACTGTACAGTATTAGGAATCAAATAGATTGAAACTGCATACAGAAATAAGTCTAATGCAATGTGTATTGCTATGGATTTGAAACTTGGTATGACAATTAAGCTGTATCTAAAAGATTTCGTCAGCTTGAAAATACAGCTTCAAGAAAAATATTAGGAGTTAGATGGCTGGGTTAAATTAGAAATAATACCATGAGAAAGATTATAGAAGTTGCATATGTAGATGAGATAATGATGAAGGAAAATGGAGATGGTAACTTGGGCATGTCCTTCACACATCCCTTGGGAGAATAATAAGTGAACACAGCAGTTGGGCTCCCGAGGATAGTTAGAAATTAGGCTGGAGATGAGTGGACATTTGTGGAAGATAAAGCACAGGCAAGACATGAGGGAAAAGTTTCACAAAGGCATTTCCATCACACTGCATTAGAGGCAAGATGATTAATCAGCTTGGTGATGCAGGATATTTCAGAATTGTGGTTGTTAGGTACTACTGATTTCTTAAGGTCAAACCCATAATCTAGTTACAGTGTGCAGATAGTATTTTTTGTGAGGTTGTTTGTATGGTATCCATTAGTGTAGGCATCTTAGTAGCTCCATACCTAGTTACCAAACTTCCTACAGGACACAGAAGCTCAAAAAATGTGCAGATAGTAAAAAATGAGCTGCCACACAAGAATTCCTTTTCAAAAAAAAGTCATAAAAGAAGGAGACCAAAACCTCAAAAACTAAGAAAACAAATATATTTCAGTGCACTGGAAACAAATATGTTGATGTAAATATGGGTCATAGATATTGGGATCCTGTCTCTCTTGAGGGGAATTCCTTTCTCTCTTGAAGAGTAAAATATTTTTCTTGATAAATACCTGTTCCTGAGTAGTCTATAAAAATATACTTAAAGGCTGACAGCTGGTAGACATATGAGTCTCTTGTATTAAGAATACAGATAACAGGAAAAATTATTTCTTTTATGGGCTGGTGGTCAATATATTGTGTACAATGTGTAAGTGTAAGCACTCTCATGGGCTAAAGAAGCCTTTCTTTCATTTAAGGGCAGGCACAGTTAAATTTTTCTTTTACCGCAACATATGACAAAGTAATCTTAAGTTTGAGCCTGACCAAGGACTAAGCATATTGCTCTCATTTAATTGCTGTTATGGTTAATAGTATAGAATGCTTTTATGTTCACATGACATATTAGGAAGTAGTAGGTGGATCGGATAGTAGTTCCTAAAGAAACGTAGTCCGATAGTCTAAATAAGCTTCTGTAAAATGAAGCCATTTACAATCCCAAAACCATACTAATTTAATTTTCTTCATGAATTTGTGGACATTACAAATGAATTTCTTTATATTTAGTCCAATATTTCTAATTTCAATATAGTACTCTGGAATTGTTGTTAGTAGATCAGAATTTTTGAGGAAAACTGTCTTGAAAGGTGACCATATAATTTATGCTCATTAATCAGTTGTCTATCCTAGACTTTGCAAGAGAATTGTTACCTGGTGTTGCCATATGAAGAGGGTATAAAGTCTTGTGATAAAAGTTCACATGTTTAATTACAATATTTGCGTGATCATTTGTATGTGCATGAGTCTTCTTTCTGGTTGCCTTCACGGTTTCTAAAATAGTTTTTATAGAATCTGAGTGTGATACAAGTATGTCAAGATTAATTTGAAGTGCAGTATGCTCTCTTAATGAATGTGCTTTTCATGAAAAAGCACTAACTGATGCAGTACCTGACCATTTCATTGCACATGCTTATTCCTCTGATTACTCCTACACATTCTTAGCACATTCATTATAACCATAAAAGCCTATTTTAAAATTACTGACAAAGATAAATCACTATTTTAGGTTTGATTGATATTGTTTTACATAGTCATATTAGCTTCCTTTGAATCTGAAACTGTCTAGAGCATTAGTGAAGGACATTGTTAACTTTATAGACAAGTTTTCAAGATTAGAGAGATTCATTCAGGAGCTCATAGTTTTTCTGCCATAGTGTCTTTATGTAGTTTTTCTTGTATCTCCAGTCATCCTTTTAATGTATTATGTGTGCCCTAAGGTGCTTACATACTGTTTGTGAACTCATTAAGGACTTTCTGTTTCATAACGAGGATGGTCACATCCAATTTATTTTGAGAGAATTCTAACAGAGACAATTCTTCTTAATGTAAGTATTTCTTACACCTTCTTGTAAATGTCATTTATAGTTCTCAGTTCACTAGGATACAGGTGTATATATATTATGTATTACTTTTCCATTCAATTGTAGGCATGCTTGATGTGACATTTTAAAAGTCCATTACAGTATAGTTACGTATAATGCCTCTTATAATAAATGACTATAGCTGAAAGCCATTAATATTGCAGAATTTTCTATAACACTGAAATTTTCCATAATGCTGAGTGCTTTAAAAGTACTAGTACTTACTATTACTTTATTACTTTTTGGATCATAGCATTCAAAGTGTAGTTAAAAAAATATAATAAAAGAATATAATTAAAAGTATTCAAAGTATAGTTAAAAGAAAGTATATTTTTAGATTTTCAAGTTATTGGCCATTGGTAAATTAAACAGTACAGTATTATAATAATTAGGTATGAAAGAAGTTTGATGAGGATAGACATTCTAGTGATTCAGTAGTTGTAGTTTAATATGTGCTTATATGAACTGCAGATTTCTTAATTTCTGTTATGCCTGAACAGCCAGTTGAGAGTAGATAAACTAGGTACTGAGTAACTCATTACACTCGTTAAGCAGTAATTAAGATCTCCCTGTGCTAAAGGTCCCATCCCATTAAATGCTCATTCTTGAACACTTGCTTTTTATGCAAACATTTGTGAGTGTTTTTTCCAACTTCAGTAGTTTTTCCCCCTTTTTATTTTCTATCGTCATACTTTGTATTATCACTGAATTATGACATTTTGTAAATATTTCTCCTAGGACAAGGTCTTACTTTGTAAAAAAAATTTTTAATATGATTGCTGTGTCATATCCATATATTCTCATATATATCAGCCAAGGGATAAGTTGTTAAATGAATATGAAATGTAAAGAATCTGAGCAGCATGGGAAGAGAGCAGAGGGAATGAATGAAGAACAAAATGGCCTGCAGCTTGGGGTGAAAAGTTACTGCAGAAGCCTTTTGCTTCATCTGCAGTGCACTGTGTATGGCATTCTTTAGATGGTGCTTCTATTGAGTTAGATCTTTGTCCCTATGGCTGGCAAATGGAGTTAATATAAGAGCCAAATATAGAAAATTTTACCTTGGTTCAGCAAAGAAGAGGTTGAGTTATTTCTTGTAGTTTGGTGTCTAAACAAGAATTTTATGCACAGTACTAATTGTCTCAGAGATTCTCAGTACATGAATGAAACACCATTTTATTAGGTAATATTGAAGGCCTTTTATATTAACTTTCAATTTATATTCATATCTGAGTAACAAAGAAAATCTCTTTATTTAATTGAAATCCAGTACACTTTTGCTTACTGATAAACACCTTTTTCCACCTTGTCTGTGATCAGCATTGTCATCAAATGCAATATCTAAATTCATTATCCAGAATGTTTTTCATGTGTAAAATTTCGTGATAAGAAATACGTCAGTGATGTAGTATGGTGAATGCCAACATCAAGTTCTCCAAGGAGCTTGAAATTTTGTAAAAAGTAAAAGCTTTCACAAGATGTGAAGCAAAGAAAATAAATTATTCATTATAATGGATAATGTTGTTGCAGGGCTTTTAATCCTTCAGTGGTTATACTGTACATGTGACTCTGGTTCTGTGTCCCAATCAAGGATCACATTAGTACATAATTGTATCCTTTAGATTTTGCACAATACAAATCACTCATTAAATTTTCTCTGATATCCTCATTACTAGTTCTTCTCCCCTCCATGCACGTATGCAGAAGGCTCACCAGCACCTTGTCAAACCCGTACACACGCTGCACCACTCACCTCTATTGTGTGTACACTCTCTCACTTCCCAGATGCTCAGGTCCCTCCTTTCCAATTCATTTTTGACACCACCTATTTATCCCTTTCTAGGTCATTTCTCCTTCCTTCCAAAATTTCCAAATTATATTTGATCCCAGCTGATGCTGGTATCCATTCACAGATGGGTCAACTGTCAGCTAGCAGGCCTTGTTCAAATCTCAAATCGTGTGAATGAGGCCCATGGTCCTTTTTACATGTATGTGCCCGGAAAGAAAGAGAAAGTAAACTCAAGCTTCAAAACCTTTGTGGACTTTTGAATATGACCAGAAGTGCAATAAAACAAGGTGCCTTTAAAGACTCCTGCTACTGCTTTTGAGGTATCCATATGCTCAAGAGCCATTGAAGATATTTTTTTATCACCATAGGAAAGAGATGAATGCGTATCCTGCTCTTCTTTCTCAGAATTGTTCTTGGATTTGATGGTCTTAATTTGTTTAATTTCTTGTACTTTCCTCAGTTCAAGATTTTGCTAATGAGGATGCAATGCGTGCATTGTCAATCAAGTTGCAGGTGCTTGTTTGCTAATTTCTCACATCTTATGCTTTAGACAACTATTTGAGTGGCCAAGTTGTCTTGTCCTGGCTCCAGTGTTACGCCAGAAATGCTTATTCTTCTTTCATCTCATTTTCCCTGAATAATTAGAAGTAATGATATTCTAATCATAATTTTTTGTCATTATATTTTGCTAAAAAGCCACAGGAGGCTTGAGAAGAGATCAAAGAAATTAGAACTATTATGACTTGATGAGGGTCAGCTAGTCTTCTGTAATGACCACAGAACAATAGGGAGCCCTGATAATCAGTGTAAATAAACAATGTGCAGTATAATATCCACTAGAAGATTTGGCCTCTGCCTAATCCCATCACAGACCTGAACCCAATGTGGACTCTACCCAGTCTTGGGATTGGCCCATGACCATTCAAAGTCAGTCCTCTCTAACTTGGTGACTGGCATGGTGAACATTTTGGAAAATGCCCATACCTGCAATGTTTAGTCATTGTATTGTATGGTCATAGTCTATCAGGACTTGCAGACACTTGCACTGCCATAGCTGCACTAAGTATACTAGACTATTTTAGTACTCAGATATATTTGGGCAATCCTTTTGTGCTTCAGCATGTTTAGGAAGATTGCAATTCCAGTTGTGCTGTGCCCAAAATACCTTTTGTAATGGTGTTCTGTGATCAATTTGAGGTTGTGAGACCCTACAACATTCTTATATGTTAAAAGAAGCCTTGGGTCTGTGCTGCAGCTGTCTCCTGTGCCCTGAAGTAACACCTCAGTGGGAAGGATGAAATTACCACTGCAGCTTCAGCTTTCCTAGATATGGTCAGCAGTGTTCAAAGTCCACCTTATGGGGTCAAGACAACCAAAGATTGTCAAAATAACATGTACTTGTATGCACCAGCAGATCAGATCAGGTGCCTACATTAAGGGCCTCAGCAAGGCTGGGCTTCATCACTATTATCAGGTTAGAACTCATAGTATATGATATTTGCCTGCTTGCTTTGAGGACCTTATGAGGATAGTTAGTTGCTCATGTCACAGGACTCAATGATAGTTATGATCTAGCTCTTTTTGGATTAATAGATACAACTCCTAACCGCTCTCAAGCAACGAGAGAGAGGGGCTGACAGTGAACAGACCCGTTGGTTATCTTCAGCTTTATTGTCCCTTACAGTATGGGTTCATCCAAGCCTATTTTTGAATCAATGATGTTACCTTCCATTTATTTGAAGGGCCAGAAGTCTGGCAGTTGAACATCACACATGTTCAACAGATCAGAGGTATGGGTCTCCTTCCTTTGATCTTACATGACCAGGAAAGAGGCCCCAGCTGAGGCAGACTACCAGTCAGTTCAGAGATTTGCTCAGAATCCTCCCACCAAGGAGTAAGTCATGTAAAGACTGAGGGTTTGTATACATGTAGGAACAAATTACAGATTTGTAAAGTAATTTATATTTTTCCTAACATACAAACCTGAGGTCTTTACATAAATGGCCCACTGCTAGCCACCCCTCGTTATGCTTCCTGGGCCAAAAGGTAAAGTGAATGCGTATCAGCTATATGGAGGGGATTCCTCGCCTTGTGTCGGTAGCCAGCTACCAGTATTAAACTTGTTTGAAGTTAAATGGCCAGCTCGAGCTTGTGCTGAAAGTAAATCCCCCATGTAAAGCCCTCAGGTTTTTATGCTAGGAAAAATACAAATTACTTTAAAAATTTGTTATTTTAGGAATAAGGGTGAGATTAGATTGGAGACCATATGCAAGGTGGCACAGACAATCCCCTGTTGGGTGAAGATCTTAGGAGGTGGATCAAACTGCAGTATATTCCACACTTTAGTAGGTTTCATTACTACTTTCATGCATTGAATCCCTGCACTTACAGATTATTCAGGAAACTAGTGACAGTTATGTTTTTCATATAGCTGTGGTTTGTGTTATAATTTTATACAGATCTTTTTTCCATCCTTGTAAGGAAAAATAATCCTTTTCTTCTATTAATTTACCTTAATTAGTATATTGTAAGGTACTATATAGGCACATAAGCATTGTACCTAAAAATTCATGTGGTGTAAGATTTTATCATAGACTAGTTCCTGCACCTAGAGATGGATTTCTCCCCTAGCAGCGAGACCATAGATGTGATACCCAACCAGATTTTGGCAGAACCTTTCAAAGGAACTAAGTTAACCTTTAGGCAAGTTTTCCACAAGTAGTATTGTCTCTTAGTATAAGTTTCCCATATACTGTAGATACTGGATGCATATGGGTTATACTGACTGTGGTGTATTGAAAAACAACCAGAATCCTGTTAACAAGATCTAATACACTGCATTGATCCACCTCTTTTGCAGCTGTATTGGGAAGGGTAGGGAGGGCCTTCATGCACAGTGAAAGTACTCCTCTTGTTTGTACGGAGGACAAACTATGGGTCTGCCTGCAATGGGTACATTCAGTAAAAGAGTTGCATAGAACATCATGTTCATTAGTTGTAGTATTCTCTTTGACATACAAATTCATCTTCAGATGACAGTTAATGCCAGTTGTGGGAGATGCTGGTCAACATATGACATTTTTCTTTTATTCAAAAGATGTCATTTGCTGATTCATGTGCACTTTTTCTGTCTGTTGAATCTGATTTTATAGGTAGAAAGGTATTGAAACAACTACCCTTACATATCTCTTGGCATGTGACACTAGCACATTATTCCACCTTCAGCAGTGTTCATTTCTGTAGGCAGACTGAGTTAAGAAACGAGTCAGCATAAAAAGTTTAAGCATGAGAGCATTCAAAAGGTCTGTTGGGGATGGGATTCCTGTTAGCTGTGGGATTTCTGTGTATTGCTAACTATTATTTATAAGTTTGAGCAGCTGTTCAGGACACTTATTTGTTCATCTTAACTGGATGTGGAGGCCAAAGAAAAATTAAGGGATTTGTATCTGCAGCATCAAGCATAAAGCTTATTCTAAGTGTTGTATTTTTGTAGGCGTTAATTACCCATTTTGAGCAGAGCGGCTTGTGTTTTTTCTATTTCAAAACTTTTACATTAATTTGTTACTAGATTCATCTGTCCTTGCTTAATATGCACAAAACAATGCTGTTTCTAGAGGGCCACGTAAGGTAAATGCACTTGTAAATTATCACATTATTTGTTTTAGTCAGATTCCAGCACTTTCTTTCTATTGCACAAGTGATTTCTACAAATATGATTGATTTAGCTCATATGTGATTTTATCAGAAAGAAGTTTTTAGGTTGTTAGTGCCTTTTTTCTCCCCTCAGAGGCATCTTATCATCTGTGCCAGAAAAAAATTATTATGATTTGTGATGGTTGCTTGTATCTTATATGCACTGCAGATGTTCTTGTCTGCCAGCTGTCTCAAGATATATATATATTTTTTTTTTCTAAAAGAATACCAGCATATTTTGTAAATTCTCTATTTTTATGTGCTGATGTATGAGTGACAACTCCTAATTTGATTATATTTTTCAAAAATTTTAAGAAATTTTTCAGCAGTTCTGTTCAGAAAATTAGGTTTTCTTCATAGTATAGGAGCACAGTTGGAGCGACAGTTTCTTAGCACAATTAAAAAGAATAATTTTATTATGTATCTGTTGTATGCACCCTAATTAGGAAAAAATGGTTTTCTTTCTATTTTAAATGAGATCCATTACTGTTAATTTATCATGTGACAATGGTCATTACTATAAAAATCATGCTTTCATACGACAAAAGAAAATCAGCATATCTACCACTGAAGACTTTATTTTAGCACATACTGTTGAGGACATAAAATTATTTTTCTCCTATTTTGAAAGCTAAAGAGCAATAGCAAATCTTAAGATTTCTTTCTGATTTTTTGGAGGAACTTTTTTTATTTTGAGTAATGGGATTTGACATATAATATTTTGCAATATAAATTTGCTATCCTTTACAGAAAGTGCCCTAGAATTCACCTAAAAATATTCCAGAAAGTTTTTAATGTTTTTGTTAAATGGTGGTTGTATTCGTTTTACTGCTTTTTTAAATTCATGCCTTCCATTCAGCCTAATGTAGTTGTGTGCTAATTTCACTTGATTTTGTTCCTTCTTATAACCTTTCACTACTTCTACAGACTTTGCATTTTTGTATGTTGTAGCTGATACATTTTGAAAGCATGCTGTACTGTTTTTAGCTTATGAACCCTAGTAAGGAATTTATTTAAACTATAGTTTCTTACTACATAATTGGCTCAGCTCAGAGTTACTCATGTTAGTTACAGTTTGCAAGCTGTCATATACTTAAAAAAGAAAGATAAAAGCTCAATCAGCATTCTAGATTAGTTTTCTAAACTGGTCAGTTTAAGTTTTTGGAGATTTTGTGGTTACTCATTGTATTGAAATGGAAATGAATCTTTAAAAGTATCATCATGTCCCATAACTCCTGATTTCCTATTAGACCCTGAACTCACAGTTATGATTTACAAAGAAGTACAGTAGCATTGCTTAGCAAGGGGATAGAATTTTAAGAAAGCTACTTGATTTAATGTTAATTTATTAGATTAGGAAATAAGGTAACAGGAAGAATTGAGGTACATAGCGTATTTACCCAAGCTGTAATGAGCGTTTAAGTTTTTTGCTATGGATTGCTACAAAGATTTTATGTACTGTAGTTATTTGACCAATTGCGTTTGCATTGGACCTTTTTGGAGGAAAGTCCCTGTATCTTCAAACTTTAGGTACTTTATTTAGTACTTTTATTATACTGAATAGACAAGTCCTATGATTAACGTATATTGTGAAAAAGTTACTCCACCATACTTTTGTTGCCAGAATTTCTTGTACTTCAGAGAAGTTGTGTTTTATCTAAAGCATATAATTACTGTATGTAAATTTTTAGTTTGATATGTGAGTCTAGTGTTTGGTCTTGCTTTGTTTAACTTGTAAAGTCTGAGTAGCTCAGATATTCCATAGTCATTTGTCTTGTACACATCATTATTTAATTGCCTGCATGATTGGTCATTGATATCATCTGCATAAGTAGGATACTTTATACTTTTTACTGCATGTATGAATATGGCTAAAAGAAGAGGGATGATAAGGTCTCCTTTTTCACGTTGAGCAATGGAATTTTACGTTTCATTTCACTTACTCTTTAATGATATTTTTCAGGGCTCGTTTAAGAGAGTGGTATGGGGAAAAATGTCCCAGGTAGAGGAGGCCTTATTATTACAGGTACTAAGGGTCAAAAATTCAAACTTCACAGTAACATTCACCGAAATCATGTTATGTTTCAGCTGCCCAAAGATTAAGGGGATGCAGTCTTTGTTCCTTTGTAGCTGGTCAAGATCTAAGTGGAGTATTATTAGACTATCTGGCTTTATTTTCTTGTAATTGGAGGTAAGGTAAATGGAGAGGAGTTCAGGGAGAAAATGAGAGAGAGAGAGAGAGAGAGAGAGAGAGAGAGAGAGAGAGAGAGAGAGAGAGAGAGAGAGAGAGAGAGAGAGAAACTTCAGTAATAAGAAGTGGCATTTAGTTTGGAGATGCATAAATATAATAAATATATAAACTAGTATGACCATGCTTTAAAACATTCTAGATATAAAGGATGTGCATGGAATTATTATTAACCTTTCCCCCTGTGGCTGTGCTGTTTCTAATTTTGTCAGGAATGCTTGTATTGATTCTTTTTAACTATTTTTTTTTCTATCAGTTTTTCTCTGTACAGAGCTTTACTGTAAATTCTGGCTTGAGATTAAGTAAGTGATCATGTTGGTGTCTGGGTAAATTATATGAAAATCATCTATCCTTCAAGTTGTGGCATACAAAAGCATCTTGGAAAGTGCATGTTTCCTAACAATTGTAGTGTGTGTGTTTCATCACTGAACTGATAACTTGTGTCCCTATAATTATATTTAAACTCTTTAATATCCTTTTTAAGTAGTTAATATTAGATTTGATCACCATCCTATGTGTAAAATGTGTTTTTCACAACTTTAAGTTGTATTCCTGTGTTTATTTAATGGCATCATGTATATAGGTTGTACTTGAAAGTGCTGATTAACTCATTTGTCTTGGATGCTGATAGAGGCTGTTTAACTTCTGAATTCAATACCAAAGGAGGAACTAAATTTCCAAACATGGTGTTAGATTTCAACCATATATAATGTATCTAATACATGATATATATATATATTTTTTTTACTCTTAAGCTTATGTGAAAAATAGCATGTCTTGTTTAATATATCTAGTGGAATTTTTATAGGCCTTAGGTTTAGAAATTTATATAGTAGTTGGAACTTATAATTTTCATTGTCTTTAGGTAATGGCATTTTATCATTAACTGGGTTTTTATGAACCTTTGAATGATAAGTTGAATTTTTAGTACAGGCAGTCCCTGCTTACCTGTGGCATTGGTTAACGGTGATCCAGTTTTATGGTGCTTGTTAGCAGTGCCAATCTCTGGTTAGCAGCGCCGATCTCCAGTTAGTGGCGCCACTACCTGGTTAATGGTGCCGTTAAGTGGGTTATTAGTGCTATTTTTGCCAGTTTTCAGTTAGTGGCGCTCTGCCGGGAACAGAACCCCCTCCATTAACCGGGGACTGCCTAATATGTATGTAATGCATTTCTACCTCACACTTGGGGAGCAAAAGTCAGGCAGTGTACTCTTGAACAATGCTGTGAACAGATCAATATGAGGGGAGCCTCGGATAAATACAATGGTATGGAGAAACCATTCAAAGTCTCTGCCCTGTGATCCTTGCTGAATTACTCTGCAGAGCTGTTGATACTAATTCCTTCTTGGCTCTTCAGATATGCAACTACAGAATGATCTTGAAAAGCTGTCTGACTCAAAAAGAAAATTTTGAGTTCCAAATTGATGACATGAAGACTATGTTTATTTGCTTTCCGATAAATAGGCACTTTAAAGGAAGTTCATACAGTTTGGTGTATTCTTTCACTGTATACAGTATATGTGTGTAAAGGTTATACTGTATAGTAATTCCTCATTTATCCAGATTGGCACATCCAAGGGCCTGCCAGATATTGGGAATTTCAGGGTATCGTGAAAAAACACCGTGGATGTAAAACAGTAACTTCAGACCATTACTTCCCATACCTTTTCTTTAAACAGTACCATATACATTATATATATTCATTAGAGTTCTTACTGTATGCAAAACTATAAGCTCCTACCTTTTCCCCCCCTGTTTTGTAATTTCTCATAAGTAAACTGTGTTTATGAACAACGCAATACGGTAGGTATTGTACATACAGTACATTACCATACTGTATGGATGTAAAACTCTTTTCCTATTTTGTCTCGTAGAGGTATTGCCTACACAAAATAAAAACAAAGCTCTCAACTCTCTCTCTTTTCCTCTCCCTCTTACCTGTGACCAATACTGTAACTGTGCATGAGGGCTGGATTTCAAAAACTTGCAAGGAGGGTTTACAGATCTTCTCCCTCCTCTTCCTTCTCTAACACCACTGTCTCGCTGAGGTCTTGAAGTTGCAAACTTTTCAGAAGAGGCGTGGAGGTGCCCAGAGGGTCTTCAAGAGGTGGCAGAGACACATCAGATTCCTGGTATGTGAAATAAGAGTGCCGAAGTGTTTGCTTGTGTTTCTGAGCTGAACAACTTAGTTACCAAAGTGGATAGCAGTGGGCTTGAGTGCACTGGGGTTGGGAGTCTGAAGAAGCTGCCGAGGGTACTCTGATGAAAAGAGTGATGACTCTGCTTCTCAGTCACCAACTGCAACATTTCTCATGCTCCTTCATGAAACTCCAAGGCCCTGGGAAAAAGTTGCAGTCAATGTTAGTGTACTCTACAAGCTTGATGAAGTTGTCCAAGAGCCTCTGCATGTCCTTGTAAACTGGGGTTGGGTGTGCTGTAGACTTGTCATCAGTGTTGTCATCATCTTCAGGGGTTTTCTCCTTCATCTCACCAGAGGCAACTGTAGTAGCTATGTCATTGTTGGACAACAGTTGGAAACCAGGATCGCCACTATCACCATCCAGCCACTCGTACATTATCCTTGGAAACTTTGTCACTTCCCCTCACAAGTTGGGCATGAAAGTTATTGACGTTAAAATCTTGGAAGTTGATTAGGCCACCTTTTTCCTTCCAGATACAGTTCCAAATGTGCTCCAAGGTCTGCATTATGATGTCCTTCCAAGCATCTGCGAAATTGTAGGAGGCAGACTTCAGCAAATATTTTTGCAGGTTCTGTAGAGTTTGTTCCCCTTGTGTATTCAAGCCTTGATCCTCCGCCTCCTCCTGTTCTTCCTCGTACACCACCATCACTTCCTCCAGGAACTTCCTCTGGTAGATCCATTTTGTTGCAACAATAACACCCTGGCCCATCAGGTGTTTAAGTTCATTTATGTAAGGCAAAAATATGACCCTATTACGACCTTCATCAGCAACCAACAGGGTTGTGTTAGGATGCACAGGCAAATTGGCCATGAGAAGCAAAGCCTTTGCCCGATGTTTAGGAATGCCAAAGTCCAGTGTCTGATAACAAATACCCTTGTAACAAAAGTGGTCTTGGAACCAATGGGAAAATGATCTTGGAGGTGAACCAAGCCTTCACCGAATTATATCAAATCACTGGGAAACTATCATCTAGCCAAGCAGGGCACAAGTTTGCTTCGCACATCCAACTAAGAATGGTTTGTGGCTGTAGTTATTAGAAGTATTTGCATATTATGTGTTGTTTTGAAACCTTTGGACTGGGTAAATTCTTTTCCTTCTCATTCTCCAAGGTGTTAGTGCCAAGGAATTATAGAATGGGCTAGGTTTGTTAGTGTTGTAGATTTGACTCAAAACAAAACCTTCTTTTGTCATCAAGTATTTCAATGTCTGTTGGAATTTCCTCTGTTCCCTCCTTGGAAGCATACAAGGATTTGCCTTAAGCCCAAGTCAAATTTTAAACTGAAACAGCCAATCCTTGGACACCTTAAAGTCCGCAGCCTCATGTAGACCTGCAAACTTTGTAGCAGCAGCCTTCAAATCAGCGCCATATGCGTACACCCCAGCTGACCTCTGCTGACGGAAGCAGATCAAGGTCGATTGGTCAGTTTCCTCATGGCAGGGCTTGGACATCACAGTGACTGTCCTCTTCCCAGAGTCTGTCACGTACTTCTTCAGCTTATCCTTGGCAGCCTTGATGTCTTGCAAGGTAGACCATGCTATAGCACACAGTACTTTCCAATGATGTCACATTATTAACTAGTAGGCCTTGATTCTCTCAACGATTTCCAACTTCTTCTGAAGTGTCAGCACAATGAAGTGACCACTGCCAGGGAAATATGTTTTATTATTAGGCTGTAATATTACCAACACTAAGATTATGAACACCCTGTTCATGCCATTTTTTCTATAGGCTCATTAGAGGTTTTTCCAATCTACTGTGCTGCTGTTGAGAGGATTCACATACAGATCCTGTCAATAATTTTTGGGTGAGGTGAATGTTTTAGTTAAATCAGTGGAGGTATAAGTATTCTTGACATTGGTACTGCTGTTCTATAAAACCTTGATGAACCAAAATCAGGATAAGGCAATGAATTACCACATCCAGTTTATGATTTTTTTCAGAAGCAAACCTCATGGGTACCATTATTTGTTTAAATGCCCTGTTTGGGGTCCAAACAAGTACCCACTGTATCTTCTTGTACTTTTTATCTCATCGTAACTCCTTGAGCAAGATGTCTCACCAGACCATGTCAGTGCTTGCTCCGTAAAAAAATTGAAGCTTTTTATTTTCTGTTCTTGTGAGTTGAAAGTCCCAGTGAATATTTTCTGTTCTTGTGGGTTGAAAGTCCCAGTGAACTTCTTGTAGCTGAACAGGAATTAGTATCATTGTTTTTAACTTCATGATTAGATATTTATATTTATGATATACATAAAATAACCATTATGCCTTGCATTTTGAGTTGGGTACTTTTGAGTTACTTGCCTGCATGAAATCTCAAACGTGAAGTGAAAAAGTTCACATGGCATCAGAGGGCTTAGTGACCTTTGAGTTTAAAGATAATAAACAGTTTTTCATCTTGCCACATAAATACAAAGCTCATGTTTATACTGAAGTTTTGTGAAAGTTGAGGTACTTTTCCAAGAAGCCTTTTGATTTTACCTATTTAAGAATTCTCATTTTCAATGTTCCTGCATCATGACCTAGGCTGATTTAGCACTGTCCTCGTTACTGTTAGGATTGTGTCATCACTTGCTTATTGGCAGGTACAAAATTATGCAAATGAGAGTTTTTACGTTGAGAGGAACTGTAATGCTTTTTGAAAAATGTTGAAATTCTTGTTCACTTAGATTCCTGTGTTATTTGTAGATGAGAAATGCAGTTTCTGTATAGCAGACAGTATTTTGTTTATATCCTGAAGGAAATAAAATGAAGAAAATTGGTTTCCTTATAAATGTAGGTATTCTGATTATGGATCGCCAAACATAATCATCAGACACATTTAACACTAATAGCTGCCTAGTATTGTTGGAATTTTTTTTGTTTTTTCATTTTTTTTTTTTGCATATCAAATTATGGCTGTGCTACTGTATTCTCATTATACCGTCACCATGAAGTTATTGTCATGGTTCCAGTTTCAGTTTTACTCTATGCACTTGTGACGTCAGTGGGTGTAGGTAGAATTTTGCAACTCTAGGGATACTGTTTTTCACCTGCATTTTTACATATGTAATAAAGTATGTCATAGCAAAAATTATATTAGTCATTTGCTGTGAAACACCATAACTGCACAAGGGTTATTTTTTTCTGTTTAATAAGACTGAAGTAAGAATATGTTGTATAATAAGACTGAAGTAAGAATATGTTGTAGAGTTGTAATTTTATGAAGTTTGGATTAGTGAATCTGTACCATTTTAAAATGCATTTTACTTTCAAACATTCTTTGAGGCCTCTTTTTTTTTGCATGCCTTGTTATTTGTTTGTGCTTGTAGACATGTAGTTGGATCAGAAAATTAGTGCTATTTATAGCAGTTAATTGGAGTATTTTAATGGTATGTCTTGAGTTGTGTGTTTTACAGAAGTATGGATGTCGGTTAGCAGTGTACATTATGCAGTGCCTCTGTTTCTTCTGGTCTGGTATAAATATGGTACTTTTGTTTGGATAGTTTTTGGTTTTTATAGCTAACTGGAATATATGAATATTCTGAATATATTTTTAAAGTATTTCAATATGATATTTTGATGGTTATAAATGGACACAAGTATTTTGTAAGTACTTGGTTACACTTTAATCTACAAATCAAGAGAGAGAGAGAGAGAGAGAGAGAGAGAGAGAGAGAGAGAGAGAGAGAGAGAGAGAGAGAGAGAGAGAGAGAGAGAGAGAGAGAGAGAGAGAGAGGCATGTGGGTTAAAGATATATCCACACCAGACCATTAAAATGAGTCATGTAGGTGGAGGTTCGCTTGGTGAAGCACCATTAATTAATGGAGACTCTTCAGTTGGGTTTTTTAGACTTTTTATGAAGACGTTTGTAATGTCCACAAATGAAATTACAGAAGCTGTTTGTCATAAGTAGATGACATATTGAGATAGTCACAGTTTCCCACCAATCAGGATCAAGTCTCAGTAGTCATGGGAGAGATTTCACCTCATCAAGATGACCGGTACCCTGAGTACAACTTCTCCACTTCGTCTCCATCTAGCTACAGCAAGTTAAACTACACTGAGACTTTACAGAGGTACTGTTTTGTAAGGAGAAATTGGAGATCACTTTGACTTTTTTTACTTGCCACATTTTGCTTTGTGTCAAAATTTATAAGCAACAGTTCTTGAATACTGATTTTGAAGATGATGCTGATGTTCCCTTGGTACTGAATTAGTGTTAATATTTTAAGTTCTCCATCTAATACTACACATAGGTTTATCTAGCGTGGTGTTATCAATATCAAGGTAGGTAAGGGTGTCTGAAATAGACATATATGAAATTGGCGTTGGTTTTCCAATAGGTACGTAATAGAACATTCCAATGTTCTAGCATTTACCTATTGGAAAACCAAAACCAATTTCATAAATGTCTATTTCAGACACTCTTACCCACCTTGATATTGCTTAGTTCAGTCTGTACGAGTGTCATAGCTAAGATTGCCAAGTGCTTGCATTTTAGCCCATAAATTTGTTAAAAACTCAATGTAATGTGGGTGTCAAAAAATGGCTTTGTTTGCACACACATTCATAAAATCAAAATTATTATAATTTTTTGCAGTTAAAATGACCTTGAAGCTGATATCATTTTTCATATATGTTAAGAAGTTCATCTGTCCAATAGAATTTTGTGTTTTATATTTGTGGTCAAAAACCAAATAGAATCACTATTTCAAGGGTAATTGAGGAAAGTAATATCAAGATCTAAATCAAATGAGGCATTTGTCCATATTCAAAGTTTTTTCATATTTCATCAGTACCAAAGTTAATCAGCAGATGTTATTGAAAAATTGGAAGTCAGAGATACAGTATTTGCAAAAGCAAGATGGCAGGCAAATAAAGAAAGTGTTCTTCATAATTTTTCTCCCCTTTAATTTCTTTCCTTGTTGCCAGCATGTCACTGTAGTGAATGCTGATAGTAACCCAAACTCTTTTAGGTGGAGAAATGTCAGGAGAGTGTCAATTCTTCCTGTGAATCCCCTTCCAGTTATGGACTACTTAACTACTCAGAGACAATCCACAGGTAAGGATTATCACAGCAAGGAACTGATTGCCCATGTGGTCATCTGAATTCATCTTTTACTTGCATTATGTTTCTCATTTTCCTTATAGTTATTTCAGTATTTTATTTTTAAGAAAAGTGTTTTATTCCAACTTCTTTCTAAAAAGACTAGATTCAGTAAGGGAGGGTCTTTTTTTCACTTAATAACATGTCTTATGATAGTTATTGTCGTTGAGAATTTAGTCCTTACAGGCAAAACTGCTTTAGTACAAAACAAACAGACAGTCCTCTATGCTTTTGTACTATAGATTTTATATATGCTCATGGCATACAACTATAGATCCTGCACAATGCTCACTACACTTGTTATGTTGTTTGTCATGTGTTATGTAAATATTATTTCCTTGTTATTTGTAAAAATAAGTATCAATCATGCAGTTATTTGAACCCCTGCATAGTTTGAGTTTGTGATTAATTAGAGTACATAAATAGAATAAATTCCATCCAGGAGTAACTACTCAGCTATTAAACAACTTGTGTTAAATTTAAGTTTCATCTTAAATTAATCATATATTTTTTTTTATTTAAACCTTTGAGACTTATGAGCATTGATAGGAGCATAATATAATCGTTTTTGTTATAAAAAGTTATAGATACTTGTGAAATTATCATCCTTAGTGATATAGATGATACTGAATATCTTATAGAATAAAATCTGACGTATCAGTACAGTTAACATTTTTTTCTGAAATGTAATAAAAAATGAGTTAAGCTTGCTCTGTTAAGCTCAGATTACAAGATGTATGACAAAAATGAAAGAAAAGTATTAGGTCATTTAAGCATCACTGCACCAGATCTAATGGTTGAACTAAACCTTTTGGTATTGGTTAAAGCATGTCATGAACATGACATTCTAAATAGAACAAAATAAAAATAGAATACAGTAAAGATCAGCATGTACACAGTGCAAATATTGTATCTTCAAACCTGTAAGTATTAGGCACACTGTCGCTAGTACAGAAAAGTAAAGTGTGAATTTCTGAAGATATTATCATAAAAAAGCAATGTATCACAAAATTTTCACTTTATTATAGTCTTGCTCTCCAGTAAACCCCTATAACATATAGCAGTTTAATTTAGTTAGCTAAGAATGTTCCTCTACGCCAAGGTCATTTGATAAGAGCAGTAATATTGATATACAAATTCAGGTTACTCTTCCATTAAGTTGTCTACTACTTGTCCATTATATATATATATATTGTCCATATATAATATATATATATATAGTATGGAAGTGAATATATTTATATGATATATATATATATATATATACATATATATATATATATATATATATATATATATATATATATATATATATATATATATATATATATAATGGGACTAACATGATGGTGATCATTTTGTATGTTGTGAGCATTAAAGGCCAGACCTGCAAGGCAATGGTAAAGTGCCAGTATCTTGTGTCACCGCTGTCTTTGAGGTTGAGGCACCAGGCTCTGGCCTTCCAACACTAGCATATATTATTGCATCTACTTCTTTCAAGTTGAAGCTAGTATGTACAGACTTGCTACTGTATTAGATAGCATGTTGTCTTCATAATTCCTTCAGTCATGATCACAATAAGCAGCTACACTTCAAACTTCATAGGTGCTTTAGAAAAAATTATGGTTTTGCTGAAGAATTTAAATATTGTATGACAAGAAGAGACCCAGAATGTACCAAAGAGACACTTCTTGATGTCACCTTCAGAGATCAGTAAAAACCTGCTGTGTAATTAATGTAATTTCCAGAGCCTAATGTGTAAATGTGAATAACTCATGGTTATTACTGCTTTCCATAGGCAATGCTTTTCAGGAACTATACTGATTAAATCAAGAGGTCCACTTTTCAAAATATTGCTAGCCATATAACATGATAAATAAAATGAATATTGGAAATAAAGACACAGCTGTTTGTCAATTATGATACCTTCATACAAAAATCAGCTTACAGTGTCCTTTACAAGTAGTGGTTTTGTGAGATTCTCTATAGTAGTAATAGATTTTCTTTGTGTACAACTTGGTGATGTTTCTTGTATTGAAGAATTTATGTCAGCATTGATGCACTGTTTACAACTGCTTTCATCATTGACAGTACTGTATACTGTATTCAACTGGGTACTAAATCAGCTACACTACTTCACTTGTTTTTCTGTTTATAGTGACAGTGCAATTAAAGTGCTATTAATTGCCTCTTAATTACAATATAATGTGTCCCTCAAGCCATGAGGATACCAAATCAGAATTCAGAAAAAAAAAAAATTACAGCATCTTTACAGATAATGTTGTAGAAAGGTTTGACAACACACTTTGTGATGCAGGTCTTCAGGACCTTAGTCTATTCCCAGTGTCATGGAAACATGACATACAAAACCATCATAGGCATCCTCTTAGAGATAACCCAGGAAAATACGGCTTGTCAGTGAGCAAGTAACAATGCATATAATTAAGATCTAGTTCTTAAGTTTGTGTGAAATTTTCTGTACAGTAAATGAAGGTTTTGCATCTTGGCAACACCGTAATAGTGTCATTTTTTTATGTACAAAATCATATCATACCATTTATTGATATGACTTTCAACAAGTCATATATCAGTAAGATTTAGGAATTGCAACCTTATATGTCAATATTTCAAAACATTGAGAAGTTCTGGAATAAATTAGAGCATCATTTTGACGTGGAAGAAATTCCACTGTAGTGCTTTTAGATGACTTTATCATTTCTTGCTTCGTGGATGGGATTAGCAAGCCATATTTCCTCTAACAAAGCAGTGGACTAGAAAAAAGTTGCTTTTGCTTCTCAATAACAAAAAGAGTGCAGTACTTTTAAAACTTTTTTGTATAACATGTAATTATCAAACTTTTTACTTTCTGTGATTGGTCAAAAGATACCTAGGTTTACTAAGGCAAGGTTCATTAGCATATGGTATCTAACTTATGTGGGTCTCTCACTGGGATACTACTAAAGTCAAGTTTGTGGAATCTTATTTACCAGTCTATAATTATTCATAATGTGTGATCAGTGCAGGTGACCCATCCAAAATATATCTTTTAAATCACTACTGAATGGCTGTAGACTAGAACGTCCATGTATTTTATGGTAAAAATGCTCAATAAGTACTGCAGGTTTACAAAAGATAGATATTTCACTCATTGGTGTCCAAGTTTCACTTTCAATACATTTTAGATTACACCAGGGATCTTGAAGGAATTATGCATATGTTTTTCCTTGGAGGTACACAGACCCCTGAATATAGACAACAGATTATTCTTTTAAAATAACCATTACTTATTTTTGTGCAGCCTCTGTAAATATCTAATATTCCTTCAATACTATAGTAAAACTGTTTAGAACAATAGGCTTAATTCTACTTTATTAGTCCTGTTACCTCTAACACAGGCCATCACACTTATATATGTGTTTTTTTGACAAAGCATTTCTTATTGGGAGCAACTTTCTATATTTTTTTGAGTCGGACATTTGTTCTCAAATTTAACTTGGAGCTCTCTCTTCTCAGTTATTCGCATATTAATCAATTATAATTCATAATTCCTGGTTATATATTTTATCCAATAATGCTTGGGAGGTTAATTAATTTGCAGCAGCAGAAAAAATCTTTACTTTAGCATCTTGTAGACAAGTAGTTTTGCCTGTAAGAATTATTACTTGTTCAAATAATAATCATGAGCCTTTTGGAAAATGTTTAAATGACTGACAAATATGCCTATCTATACAACTTATAAATTTTGTACTTTACTTTTCATTCACATTTGAAAGTGCAGTATAAAGTTTCTTGTGTTATCTGAATACTGTATTATAGTTCATAGATTCTAGGAAATATTGTATCAGATGTTTTATTAGACCCTGTAAGAGAGTCTATGTTTTCTGTATCAGGGTGGAATTCACAATCCTCTATTCATTTTTGACCACATGTGCCAGGTTCTGTTGAGACATGACAACTGTGAGCCCATATTCTTTCCTTGTTACTCTGAGCATCAAGTTTTTATGTAATTTTCAACACTGTATCTCATGAATTAAGTTGAAAATATTGTCTGTATGGGTTCCTTGCTATGCCACAAAGTTTGCTGTAAATACATTATCCACTCTCAGATTTGAAAGTTGAGCACATTACAGAGTTTTAGAATATATGAATGGTTATGGCAATTATTCTCATAAATGAATTCTGTAGGAATTTAAGGTATTGTGGTTTTATCTTAGAAATCTATATGAAACTGGTTTAGTTTGCATGAAACACTGTTATTGATGTTTATGATGCTGGATGCTTTACTTACGACTAAATTTCAAGTATTTTTTCCAGGCTGTAAATTTCGTCCATGTCACAGTAGAAATATTAATAATTTCAGACTTTAATTTATTTTTTAACATTTTTTTTAATTTGAGAAGTGATATAGTCGAGGTAAAAATTTCAGATATTTAGGCACAATAGGGTTAAGTTACACGTATTGATAATTTTAAATGTTTTAGAAAACCAAGTTCTATATTATAATTCATTTGATGTATTGTTTATTCAAATTTATTTAGATTGCCTTTTGGCTCATACTTTAGTGTTCCTGCTTTTATTACTGATTTCCTACTTACATTTCAATGTTCACAGCCATCTGCAGTATGTCTGGAAATATTTTAAGTTATTTAGATTTTCCCTTGTATAAGAGAAGTTATATTGAAGGAGCACTACTGTTGTCATGCCTCAAAAGTGGTAATGTATACCTGGATTGCTTCCTTTTTCCTTTAAAATTGTGCATGTGGTTCCCAGGACTTTTTTTTCTTTTTATTAAGATGAGTTTGGTTATAGTGCTTATTAACGTATGAAACTGCATATATGCAGTTGAACTTGAGTGTAATTTAAATCTGTTAGAGTGGCTCATTTTACCTTTGCTGCATTTCAGGTTTTATAATTACTTGGTTTGTTTGTCTAAATTCCAATAAAACTTTAACTCTAATAACTGTCTGTAGGTATGGTTTTAACATCAGGTGTGTTGATTACCTTGCTGTTTTCCATTACATTTTTTTCATTTAGAAGCTCTGCAGTGGAAGATTTGGATTTTGGTTATATATTGTAATTGAGTTTTGAAACTAACATGTAGATTTCTTTTCAGGTATCTTTTTTAAGCCTTATGTAATATGTGTCCAAAATTAGTTCCCTTATGATTATGTTCCTCATTAAAACAAAGCAAAGAAAATTAGGTGCATATGAAATTTTACATTTTGCAGTCCAATTTTTTTATATTTTTTTTTAGCATACGGTAGTATCAACAAGAAGGTTTAGGTTTTAGTGTGTAGATCTATTTAGTTTCATAATTCCATATGTGATAGTGTTCAGGATCATTGACTTTTCCAACTTTGTGAGAGTACAGTCAGTTTTGTAATTAGATAAATTTGCAGGATTCATAGCAAGAGCTAGTCAGTATTCGTATCATGTCTAGGATGTATAATTAGTAAACCCTCCTTTGGTGCCCCTTTGTTTTATTGTCATGGGCATCCTACTTCTTTGTAATATATGCCAATTGCAGTCTCTCTCTCTCTCTCTCTCTCTCTGACTGGGCCATTGTATTTTCTCTGGAGCCACTCTCTCTGACTGGGAAACATTATATTATATATCTATATATATCCTATATATAAATATATATATATATATATATATATATATATATATATATATATATATATATATATATATATATATATATATATATATATATATATATATATATATATATATATATATATATATATATATATATATATATATATATATATATATATATATATATTAGAATATATTACATACATACACACATCAGATTTGATTTCACAATCACTATTACCTCTTCTTGTAAAATTTATAATACCCAAGTTTAAATAGATGCTAGTTTATTTGTTATCTCAAATTAATCACTAATTGCAGTGTCAACTGACATTATCCTCAGGTAGGCTTATGTCAAGATCTGCTTTATGCAAACCTTGGTAATTCATTTTGATGTGGTTAGATAAACAGCACTTATTTTGCTCATGAACGAGCATGCTGGCTTCTTATTGACTGCCAAATATGTGGTTTCCAAGCCTGAAAGGTGTCCATATGTTTCTTCTCGCTACTGGATCTGGCCTCAATGTTTAAAGTTCTCTGCCTTCTTGTGAGCTGAAAAACTTGTGTCAGGACATTTAAATATGGCATTCTGGAAATTGATGAATCCTGCTTTTGCAGTTATTGACATCAGTTAGTGTTTTCCTGCCTTATTATTATTATCACTTGTTTCAAGTCATCTGCTAAGGATGTTCTGCCATGCCTTTTGGTATAATGCTGAAAAATGGTCCTCACATTTATGTGATATTGCAGATCTCTTCTCAGGGAAGTCATAGTATGGTAGTGTTGTTTTACATAACTAGGATTACCATTAGGTGAGAGGTTTGAGGGGCTTGGACTTCCTATTCATGGAAGGTGCTGTAGTTCATTCTTTAATACTGTAGAAGGCCATCATCATATCCTCTTCCTCTGATCTTCTTCTTCTTTGTTTAACGTGCTTTTTCGAAGTCCGAGGTGGCTGCTCTACCGACCTAGCCATTGAGGCTCTATATCCTTTTCCTCTGATTTCCATGCTATTTGTGCATCTTGGAATTTATCTGTTTTTGTCATTTTGCATTTTCAGATATGTGGTCCTTGTACCCATTACTTGTTAGTAGCTAGCAGATTCTGTCAAGTACAGAATGTGCGTGGTATGACATTTCAGTTTACAGAAAATATCCATCTGTGTTGATTTTCTTCTTGCCCACTTGGTATAATAAAAGGGGATTAGGAAGAAGGTTTTCCTTGATGTACAGAATTTTTATATCTAGGATTTCTCTCTCTCTCTCTCTCTCTCTCTCTCTCTCTCTCTCTCTCTCTCTCTCTCTCTCTCTCTGTATATAAATATATATACAGTATATATATGTATATATACTGGAATGACTAATCTTAATTAGGTGTGAACCATTATTCAACTGAATATGAATTTCATACCATATTCAGAGAAATTTTATATGTATATATATATGAACATTATATATATACTATTATATATATAAAGTATACTGTATATACTTATATACATATACCATATATAATGTATGTATATATAATATATATATATATATATATATATATATATATATATATATATATATATATATATATATATATATATATATATATATATATACACACAGTGCTCCCCCACTTTTTTGCAGGGATAGGTTCCAGAACCCATCTCAGAAATGCAAAATCCCCTCTAAAAATGCTTATAACTGCCAAATGCCCTGTACCCCTTAAGCTAAAATGCTTATAACTGTCTATTTTAAAAGTTCACTGCCTAATTTTGTAGTTCAAACAAAAATATACCCTAAATTATCATACTAAAACTATCTGCTAAAACAATTTAATATCAATTCAGACTAAAATACATCCCAAAACACTAAGACATTCTAAGATTAGTACCCTTTTACAACTGTTACTCTTATGTATACTGTATACACCCCCTAAACTGCTTATAACAATGATTTACTAATTTTAAAATAATATTAATGTAAGCACAGCAAAATGTTTATAAAATGTTTAATACAAATTAATAAATCTTTAATACAAATTAAATAAATCTGTCTTACAGAATTTTGACAGCTAATCAAGTTACCCCTGTTGCATAAACATAGCCATTTTCTCTCATAGTATTGAAGTTGTCCCATTTTCTTTATATGTTGGTAAAAACAATTAAAATTATCACTAAGTTGCTTTTTTTCATAGAACAACACTGTTTATTCACTAATCACTGTATTTTTTCATATTGTGTTCATGATTAAATACAGACTTTATGATAAAAATAATTTACAGTGTACCTAGAGTGTAGCAATGTTATCTACAAAATCTGCGAATTAGTGAAAGTTCCCCGACAGGAAAATGAATAATGTATTCCACAAAACACCACAACAAAATGAATGCAAAAAAAGTGGGATAGCACTAATATATATATAAATATATGGGATATATACTATATATATATATATATATATATATTATATATATATATATATATATATATATATATATATATATATATATATATATATATATATATATATATATATATATATATATATATATTTATATATATATATAAAGGGACTAGATTTATTAGTATTATGTCATTACTGGTTTAGGTTACATTATATGAAATCCAACATTTCCACTGTAGGATAAGTTTCAGTATTATATAACTGCACAGCATTTGTTTTTGCCTTTTTTGTATTTACTTGAAATGTTATGTAAAATTATTACCCAGATACAGGATGTATTCACAGCTTTTGTGATATAAAAGCATGCATGAAAATATGTTTTACAGCCAAGCTTTATCAAGCGTGTACTCTTGGTACAGCTACTTAGGGATGTACATTTATAGAACAGTGTTTTGGTCTTTTGTCATGTTTCTTCAGACATTATGGCAACTACTTATCTTACTCTCATCTGACAGTCCTGGTTTTTTTTTTTTTTTTTACTGTACTTTATTTCTAGTGTTCATCTCTCTTATTTAATTTGGATATAACTAAGGAAAGTAGGGTGGGGATTTTTACAGGTAAATCACCAGATAACCAGTTGAAGGAAAACATTAGCGTACCTCTAGGTAAGTCCCTGTGATCTTTCTTTTGTTAACCTAAGACTGAAAAAATTTCTTTTGTTAACCTAAGACTGAAAAAATAAGAGGTTAATTTCATTCTTTATTTTCTAAATTAGTAAGTTAACAGTAAAATTTTTGTTTAAAGTTAATTTATTCTGTGCAAGAATGTTGACCAGCTCAACATGCCTTATGTTTGGAGTTCTTTAAGTCGAAGACTTTACAGATAAGTGTATTTGAAGGAAAACAGTTTCAGAATTTGAAAAAAAAATGGAAATTAATCTTGCTGCTGTTGGTATATGCCTAGTAATACCATATTGTTAGAAGACATAAACTATTACGTAATGATATATGTATGTGTATATAT
The DNA here is from genome assembly GCF_040412425.1 of Macrobrachium rosenbergii. Lineage (NCBI taxonomy): Eukaryota > Metazoa > Arthropoda > Malacostraca > Decapoda > Palaemonidae > Macrobrachium > Macrobrachium rosenbergii. Next base: position 14,278,322 of record NC_089768.1, on the reverse strand, counting down.
ATATATATATATATATATATATATATATATATATATATATATATATATATATATATATATATATTATATATATATATATATATATATATATATATATATATATATATATATATATATATATATATATATTATATATATATATATATATATATATATATATATATATATATATATATATATATATATATATATATATATATATATATATATATATATATATATATATATATATATATATATATATATATATATATATATATATATATATATATATATATATATATATATATATATATATATATATATATATATATATATATATATATATATATATATATATATATATATATATATATATATATATATATATATATATATATATATATATAAATATATATATTATATATATATATATATATATATATATATATATATATATATATATTTATATATATATATATATATATATTTATATATATATATATATATATATATATATATATATATATATATATATGTATATATATATATATATATATATATATATATATATATATATATATATATATATATATTTATATATATATATATATATATATATATATAGTATACAGTATATATATATATATATATATATATATATATATATATATATATATATATATATATATATATATATATATATATATATATATATATATATTATTTACCATAAAGTTGTTTTCCCTGAAAAAGTAAGTTTGGCTCCAGAGAAAAGTAAGACAGCAATAGCCTTATGCTTTAATAGCTGACACAAGCACAAAGTTCCCATGCATAAAACCTTCAAAGCACAAGCTGCTTCATACATGAGCAACCCAACTCTTGCCAGCATACACCACCAGCTCACTTCTGTTTCAGGGACATTATGGCCCTTCCACTCCTATACCTATGTCATTCTTAATTATTATATATAAAATAATTCTCCCCATCTGCATTCCTGCACATAAGCTTCACACATCGTAAAAACTTCTTGTGAGCTGTGACATACTGTTTCTTCACCATTTATCCTTAGCAGCTTCATCACAGAACATCATTGCTTTTGTTGATTTCAACAGGTAGAAGTGCTCTACATACAGTGTTCCTTTTTAATGGCCAAGCTTTTCAGACAGTTTTTCAAACTATCGCAGCCTATGAAAATTAGATACATGTTCAACCACTCCTTTACTCACCATTGCATCCAGTCATTTTCTATTCATTCTCCTTCTGTGGTAACACTACATGACGCACTTTGTATCTCACCTTTTTATCTTTTCCAGGTGCTGTAAAATTTTTCATTGCCTTGCACTTAAGACACTCTAGAGCAAACAGCCAAGCCACATCTTTCTTCAGTACTATTTTTTGTTATCACTAGTCTCCTGCATTCTCTCTTACTTTTTCTTATTTCACTTACTCTGAACAACACAAACCTAAGGCCTGCATATTTGTGTTTTCTCATGTCCTCCAGCCATCTTACTACATTGGGAAGGTATTTTCCTATTTGCCATACATCTTACTTGACACCAGAGAAAGAGTCACCCAACCTTTCCCTGTGGCTTTATCAAGTGAATCACACCCAGCTTTCTCTCCTGAAACACATTGATCATAATAATCATCTGCACCATATCATTACCCTTTGAAAACTCTATTGCATTAATTATAATAGTATTCTCTCATTTTATTAGTAACAGTAGTCCAGGTGTAGGGCTGCAGATGTCTCAGCCATTAAAGACATTCATGAAATAAACCGTTTCTCTTGGAGATTTTTTGGAATATGGTTAATAGGATATAGAAACATTAGGTTGGAGAGCAACCTTTCTTCAGATGTTTATTTGGAGGCCATTTCTTATAAAAAGTATCACAAATTTGTTACATATACTATGTATGCTATCAACTATGGGTCATTTTTATGTTATATGCCTAACTCCCTAAAAGTATGTGACTGACATGCCTGTGGATCTTCTACTTGAATCATATATCATTTTGACCTTGATGCTTATATTTTACTCTCTGTAATCCCTTCTCTTTCATGAGTCCTTTTACATTATTTATTTGTGACTTAGGCAAGCCTCTTATTGTTTGTTTTAGTTTTTTAGATCAGTTTTATGAATTGCTCTCATTTTTCTTTTAAATTCAATACAGTAAAGAAGTGTTCCAGTTCCTACGAATGTAAATTGAAGAGGCCCTTGTGTCATTCTTACATTTACCCTGGCTTGCTTTTTGTTGTGTCATCTCATTACTGTGCTTGCTTGTTCTGATGGTTTTATATTTTACTCCCATATATCCCTCCTTCAGTCTGCTTTAAAGCTCTTGATAGGGGTGGCCCACAGATAGTCCAGTGCTTTGGATTTATCTGATGCTTAATTGCTTCAGTCCCACAGTTTGATGTAGAAATTATTGGAAGGCAACTGCTAAATCCCACTCCTTATCTGAGTTCTCATGTCAAGAGGCATCCAGTCTTAGTCAACATATCCTACCTCTTTCAGTGACATTTTGATAATTTTGTAAATATAATTTTTTTCAAGCCTCTGGGTATATACAAGGTTAATGGCTACCCTTGAAAACACTTTTCAACCGAGGGCTTCCCATCAGATCATTTATGAGTTACCATCAGGCAAGGAAGACCTACATCAAAATAGAGATCAAGTACCAGTGAGCAAGGTTTGCTTGCCCTCACCCCTGATCCAAGACTATTGAATAAAGAAGACTCAACATTCTGGAGGCAGTTTTGCCCCATGAAGTTTCTCTGAACTCTGCTTTAGGACAGTTTTTCTTGACATAATGAAGGCCATGCTCAGCTCACATGACTTTCTCCTCTTGAACTTATCCTTTAGTGTATGGTCCACGACTAAGTTCCAAAAGGAAATTGAACACAGTGTAAAAGACCCAGTCCAATATAGTCCTTCTTTTCAATAAATTAAGAATGTGAAATTTTTGGCATTCTAGGGAATGATAATCATAAAAACTGCTTGTTCAGTATTACTCAATCTGCGTCATGCAAGGGTGGTTTGTGCATGGCTCATTCCTCCTTTTCTTTTTTTTTTTATTCCTTATCTTAGCCTTATTACATACCCTATGTTTCATGGTCCCAACCACCCATTGCTTCAAATGTCAGTCCTTTCCATTGTTAAAGATGTTTTGCTTACCTCTTGAAGGCTGACAACTAAGTTACATTTAGTCGGTCCTTTCTTGTCAATCTATTGTTTCTACTCCTGTGTTTAATTAGACTCCATTCTATTCATATGCCTTGATACTATACTCCTGTCAGCCAGGTCTGACTGTAATTGCCTAAATCACCAGAGAAAAGGAGTGTCAGTCTAAGTTGGATGTTCATAATTATAGCACCCATTTGGCGGAACAGTCACTTACTTCTAGGATGATTATTTTGGCTACTATACAATTGACCCATTCCTGATAGGTAAAGGCATAGCTTTAGATCTTTAGTATTAGCAAATGAAGAATTAGTTTCTGCTTATGTATCTTTAGTCTTCCTGATGATACATATAAAAACTTTATTGGTGTACATGACTTTGATTCACACTGAATGTTTTAATGGTAGTTAGTATATACCCAGAGTATATACAGTTTTCATTGAAATTGCATCAAAGGTTTATTTTAAAATTCTGTCGGTTCAAGATTATTTGATATAGTATTTAGTATTTAGTAGTATAGACAATGTTTTTCTGTTACTTTTAATTAAAATGTAAAACTGTATACAGTATGTAGTTCCTTTTATTTATAATTAGTTTCAACATCTGTTTACAGATTGATATTCTTAACTATTCTGTGTGTAAGGGGCATGGATTTTAGAATATTAAATCTCCTTTGATTTGGAACTTTGAGGTTTACAAGCTGAGTTTTAAGCTGACTGTTTTTTCAAAGATCAAATATCAATTCAACAGAATTCATACACTGAATGTTCTTATCATCTTGAGTATATCCCTTTTATATCTGGATTTAAATTCATGGCATACATCTGAATCATATTCAGTTTCTCACTTTGTCAGTAAAAGTTTGAAGCAGGAGATATGGTTATGTAGGATATGCAGCTTGATTATGGTCTCAAGAATTTGGCTAACAGTATAATGGTACAAAGACTACTCTTTGTCCAAGTATAAATGTAAGTGACTAGATATCTTGTTGATCATGGTTTTCACTCACAATTGAAATGTTTTACTTTTGCATTAAAGATTTGTGATCAGTTTTAGTAATGCATTGACAGTTTTGTTCAGTATTATAATTTTTCACTATTTCAGTGAAAAGAATTTGTTCTAATGTTTTGTGATATGGTACTTAAAACTAGTGCGTTTTGCATAGTGGATGCTCAGGTCTTTGTAATTTCCATTAGTCAAGATGAAGCTTTCCGTGAATTATTATGTTAGTGACACATTTGGACAAAAATAATCTCTGAATTTCAAAGTCAGTTCATATACTCCAAAGATCTTTGTACTCAGAAAATTATGCCCTTGCCATGCCTAGCATAACTCATGTAATTAGGCAACATAACTTTTATTATAAACTTATATGTGAGTAGAGAGTTTATTTTTGTAAATACTTTTTTGAGAGTAAAATGAACATAACCCTCTATTAGGACCAGTTGCTCATTGTTCAACTGTAGTTGGCTCATTTTTATAATAGGAAATCTAAGAGTAAAATATTTTCATATAAAAATGAAATTGGTGATAATTGGAACAAAATCTAGTAGGTTTACAGCCATAGAATATATACGTAAACAAAAATGAATGAGGAAATTGTGATGCACTGTACGATTAAGATTTATATGTACTGTGTTACAAAGGTGTCTTATTGCAGTGGCTTAATCTGCAATGTTGTTTCTCTTAGTGACACTACATTTGTATTCCTTGAGTTTTACTTGTGCCTTTTACTCATGCTACAGGTTTTTCCGGAGTCAGCCAAAGACTGCTTCTTCTGATGAGAGTGGAGACAGTAAGATGGAAGTTTCTCGTGGTGACAGTACAGGTAAACTGGCCTAATCTTGTGTTACTTATTGTTGGCTTCTTTTACAAGGTTGACATTTTTCTAAGATTAGAAGATTATTTTTATTTCATGGAATGTTAGTATGAATGTAACAGGGGGCCATGATACTTGATTTTTATTCAGCATGTAAGAATTGGAGTCTGAGTACTGTACTTGTTTCCACAGTGACAGCCTGAATAGGGTTGGAATGGACAGTATTTATGAAAGGATGTTGTCGGTTACATTTTTTGTGCCAAATGGCATGTATGTATGCGTGCTAGGTGATGTGTCTGATCTGTTTTTTTCTGTATATTATGCATGGAATACAACTACTAAGACCAAAAATTTACTACTTTTGATTAATCTTGTTTCTATTAAAGTGTATCACTGCTAGTACTTTGTAAGATTTTCTGAGACATTAAATGAAACATTTGGTCTCTCATGCAATAGGCATCATAGCTGGAATTAATGAAAATTACATTTTGCCACTTGTTTCAATCCCAGCAGATTTGAAAGACAAGTCAGATTAAGGGTGTGGCAGTAAGATTACCACTTTATATTACATCTTTTCTTGGTGGCCTTTCCTATCTTACATTCAGTCATCATCTTTATGTCACATAAACATTTTATGTAAAGAATTTTAGCATTATGAATATTTTTTGCAGGTACAGTGCTACAAAGAGATTGAATAACTTTTGCTAATGAAGAACTATGAATAACTATAAATAAAGTCTCCATGTATTGTATAAAAAGCAGTCTTAGTTATTTTACGTCGAGTGCAATTGAGTGATGAGGTTAATTGTTATTCTTTACCATTTATGTGAATGAGTTTTAGAAGATTATTTTATTCAACAAGTGAGGAAAGCATATGGGTGTCTGACTTTGGTGGTATAGAACAAGATGAGAATGAGAGAATTTTTTAATGCAATTTCCAAGTTTTTTAGTAGAGTATATATACTGTTATGTCAATATACTTTATATATCTTCTAATCATATGAGTTGGAGTAAGTAGAAGAATAATGAGCATAACCACATAGCTGGTTGATGATAAATTTATGGTGACGCATCAAGTAACCCTTTCTTGTAACTGGTTTCTTATGCCTTGTTTTGAAAGCTTTAAAATTCTAAAGTAATATTTGTATCTGTGGAACAATCTTGACAGTTTTTAGAACTTCTAGGTGCAAAACTTTTTCAAGCCTCATGAAATTTTTTTACTTTTTCAAGCATGTTGAAATAATTTCTTTTTTAATGGAAAGGTTTCCCTTTTAAGGCATCATGCTGTTGTGACAGTTTTTGTATGAATAATTTGCCTTTAAGTAGGATATTCCTGCATACAGAAATTATTGTTCATGTTTTGGAAAACTTTTTCTTCTTTCATATGGTATTCGTATTTTTCATTGCTCTGTAAATGAGATTTACCTTATTGTGCTTTTTGAATTATAATTTAAATATGGCAGTACTGTACATTACTGTAGTGTTACAAAAATAGTCTTTATATAATTTCGAAACCTCAGTTGTAATATTTTCTTCTCAGGTGGATCTGGAAAGCATAAGCAGTCACAGACAAATTCACAGTCTCAGTCTTGTTCTGGATCTGGAGATAATTATTGTGATAACACCAGGTTAGTTTTTGAACGTTTTTTTAATCTTTTATGTAGTGTGCATATTCTACAACAATGTAGTGTGCATATTCTACAACAAATTCAAGTTTATGGACAGGCTGCAATACTTTTCTCTAAAGCAAGCAGAGTTCTGTGAAACAGAAAATATGCCCTTGCACATTTTTAAGGTTTTGGTAATTTTGCAACAAAAAAATAATTTCCCCAGCATTTTGCATTTGATCATACAAATATGTAGGTAAAACTACAGTGTTGGCTTCAGTTGTATGAGAATATCTATAAGATACGATAATTTATATATTGATGAATGCTATTGAAAAAAAGATGACTCATGTTATGCTTACACTTTATGCTGTTTTACATAGGCCAGCAGTGGGAATAATACTTTCATTTATTGAAGTGACTTCAGAAACTGTGGTCGATGAAATTAAATTCTCATTAGGAACCTGTTGGATAAAATTGTTATGATGTTGATAAAAAATAATGTAAACATGCTTTGACTTTTGTGTCCATGTTTGCTTCACTCAGTCTAAACTTTCATATTTCATATTCATGAATGATAAACAATCCAGATGGTGTTTTTAATTATGTGTGCAAACTAAAGAACAATTATTTTCGTTTTTCTTTTCTTTTAGACAATCAGATAGCACTGGAAATGGGAGTGGGAGTGGAGACACAGGAAGAACCTCAAGTCTTGGACGATCATATCGGCATGTTCAACTTACAGAGGAAGTGTTGTCAAAGCACAATGCTGACATGCAAAAGATTTTTATGCAGAGACAACGCACTGGAGGAAAGGCACCCAAAGACAAATTAAAAAGCACTAAGAAGGCAACTAAGAGAACTACTGAAAGGGTAATTTACAAAGCATAATTTATAAAAAACTCAAAAGACTTCCATACGTTCTCAAATCCATAGATTCACAGTCCAAGAATATCTATTAAGAAATTTACCTACAAAGTTTACATGTATTATATTGAACCTATGTGGATGAGAATTTGAGTAGTATTTTTGAGTATTTTATTGATTTATTGGTAATTAGCTGGATGTGTATTGTCTGCAGTGTGTGATGACAGCAAATAAGCCAGAACACAGGAAAAACATCATTAGCAAGAGCTGGCCCCCTTATGGGTCCTTTCAACTATGGTGGTGTATTTTGTGTACTTTGAATTTCGTGCTTCATAGGTTAATGGTGGTGAATTTCATTGTTGTATTGAAAATAGAATTTTGAAGCCAAATAAACATTTGACTTTGCAATTACAGATACCTGTTATCCTGAGTCATGTTTCTTCATATTTACTTTATGTTCAAAGGATGTTGAATAAAGTATTTACCTTAGACCGGGGGTCTCCACAGTTGTCAATATCAAATTATTTGGTTGATGGGACTATTCAGGGGTCAGTTAATGCCAGGGGGTGAGAACTGGGCCAATAAACACTAGGCTTGATTATGAACTTTTTCAGTCAGAAGCTAATATTTGTATAAACGATAGCAATGCATAAACTCAGTGGTGAATTGCACTTTTCCTGAATAGAAGGTATCAGTGCAGTGAGTAAAATTAAAGCACATTGAAGGAATTCATGACTGTGTGCAGTTTTCTGTGAAGAAAATTGTGTGACTTCAAACCAACTGCTTTTCTGCTTACATGCAAAGTGGTTGTTAGAGGGTGACAGCTTGCAAAGTCCTGTTGACTTTTTGTATGACTCAATTGTGGATTGTCTTATGAATGTGAACCCATCACTACTTGGTGAGTTGAAAAGTAAAAGAACCATCTGTTTTGTATAGCAGACCTATAATCAATATTAATGAAGTACAGAAACATATCCAAAGCAAAGCTATTTCAATTTTTTAAGCCAGGATAATCCTAATAGGCATCCAAGTTAAATCTTCATTGGCACATATAGTTTTCAGGCTTTTGGCAACTGGGAGAGAATAAAATATTTGATTGTGCCATTAGATATAAATGAAAAACCTAGAAAAGTTAAGAATGAACTATGTATAACTCTGCCATACCTTGATTGTATTACATGTTAATTTTTCATAACCAGTTTCCAGCTAGCACAGGAGAAAATCCCAGTGTAAAGACCTCAGGTTTGTATGTTAGGAAAAATACAAATTGTTTAAAAATTTGTGATTTGAGGTCTTGGGAAAAAGTGCATGTCTTACTGAACTTTTACATTGTTTGATGTGTAAAAGAAAATGCAGGCATTGACAAGATAAACTTGATATGCGTGTAGGGTCTCGAAGCTAAATTATTTTTCAAAAGTAAAAACCTCAGTAACTATTGAGGCAGTATAAATACTACCACCAAGTACTTCAAGATTAGTGTAGCATTTTAAACCATGTTTACTTCTGTTCCCAAATTCATTCATGGTTGCTGCTGGTCTAGCCTTGCAAATACAGTTCTATTAAACAGAGGAACAGGCTGAACATGGAGGAGGGTGTTGACCTATGGCTAAAGTTCGCTAATCTCCAACCAAATACCAGTGTTCTTGCTACTGTTCGTCAAACTCATCCTTATCATTAACAATGCTAAGCAGTTAAATAGAATTTTATTTTAATTTGTATTTAAAACATGGTTACTACAGTTTTATGTAACTTAATTTTGAAGTTTTTCATTATTATTATTGTTGCTTTTCTCATAAATATGTCCAGTGTGGTAACAGAAATTCAAATTGAATAAAGAATAACAACATGTAAAGGTGAAATGAATTGTATTGAGAAACAGTAATGAAGGAAATGGGCAAAAGGATTCATACCTTTTGATAAAGACATTTTTATTGATAATATGGATGTATTTATGTATTATTTTGATAGTGTAGTTGCTGGTTTCGTCCTCAAGGGGTTAACCTTCCATGGTGACCAAACTAATATCAAAGGATTCTCTTTTAGTTGGTCTCAAGGCCGAGTATTGTGTTGCAGTGATAAACTCTATGACGTGTGATGGAGTATGTAATGGACTCAAAGATGAGAGGACACTTTTCTTTATCTTCAGTGAAGTTGTACCTGGGTTGTTTCCATTGTCAAAATCTGCTAGAAGAAGTAGTTTTTAATGTGCATGCGCAGTTTACCAGATAGTTGACAAACAAACCCACACGGAGACCAAGAACCATTACTATTTGTTGGTCAACGCAGTAAGGTTAAATACTACCAGCACTCAAAAAAATTGGGCTTTTTTTCTCCGATTTCATTAGTGAGGCTCATGGGAACATCAAGTCAAGTGCTTAATTTTAAGTTCCAGTTAAAGTTTTAGTTTTAAACTTTTGGTGTTGGTAATTAATTTGTGTGAAAGCCGGAATCTGGCGTTTTCTTGCCAACACATGGTTGGCGCTAACTCATGATTGTTGATTGCTAGTTTTGTAAAGCACAAATTGTTTTGAAGAATTTGTCATTCTAACTAAATGTTTTAACTAAAAGAATGTTCCACAATTTATCATTAATATAGAAAATCCTTTCAAATTATACAGTGTCTACAATAATCTAGGCAGTAGCCTACATCAGATTAAGCGAGAATAATTTAGACTACATTAATAGTGGATGCTGTCTGTAGCCTATAACCTAGGATTACATACCGATAAGAGTGGACTACATAACCTGGATTAGGTAGTAAGCTAAATTAAGGTAAGTAAAAACCCTTTTTAGACATAACCTGTCATGGGCCTAAGTAGTAGCCTAGCTTAGACCAAGGACCCTAGGATTAGATAATAACAATAATATGTACTGTACACTGAAGCATGATCTAAATAATCCAGGACTAGACAGTACCTTATATTAGGTTAAATGAAAACCTTTTACAAGACATCCCATTATTGGACTAAAGCGTTAGCCTAGACCAGGTAACCTAGGACTAGATGAAATAGTAATTGTGCTGGATGAGATGGTAGCCTAACTTTAAGGCTACATACTAATGTAATTGTGTTTTAAGTAACCCATACCCTTAAGTGTGAATTAAGTAATCTGGATTAGGCAGTAGCCTAGATTACAGTAAGTGATAGCCTAGCTTTAAAGTTACACGTTATTGAGTTACTGTTTTATATAGTAGACCAAATAGCCTAGGATTGGATATAAACAACAACTGGGTTAGATAAAAATGTAGTCTTAACTATAAGGTTACATATTAGTAAGTTTCATTTTTTTCCTATAACCTATACTGTACATTTAAGAGTGATCTTAAATAATCTGGACTAGGCAGTACCTAATACTGAGCTAAGAAAGAAGATTTTAGGAAATATCCTATTATTGGTCGAAGTGGTAGTTTAGACCGAATAGCCTAGGATCATATATAAACAGTATCTAGACTCAATGTAATAACCTAGTTTTTACAACTCGGTAGCCTATCTGTAAGGCTACATATTAGTACAGGTCTTATGTAGCCTATATCCTTAAAAGTGAAATACACCTAGACCAGGCAATAGCCTAACCAGACTAAGTAGGAACCCCTTTTTTAAGGGTATATCTTACTATTTGCCTAAAACAGTAGTTCAGTTTAAATAAAGCAGTTCCTGAATATCAGATAAAAGGGTAGTCTTAGCCAGATAAAACAGCAAACTAGATTATAAGAGGGTTTTTCCTGTATAGTTCATATCCGTAAGTGTTTTTAATAAGCCTAGACTAGGCAGTGGCCTAGAATAGGTTAAACAAGAACCCTCTAAGAAATCCTTTATTCATAAATTAACATAGATTATGATAGAAGGATTAACTTAAGCCATATAAAACAGTAGCTTGGGTTAGTTAAACAAATTAGTTGATAGCAATTAGTCTAAATGGCATGACATTCAAAATTAAATATCACATATACACTGTTAGTCCGTTTGGTGTCAAAACTAACCTAAATCTTAGAGGGTTTAAGTTAACATAGATATTTAATCAAATATATTACAGCTGCAGATTTATAATCAAATTAGCCTGTAATACTGAAAATACTGTCTATATAAGGGACTACAGACAATTAGGACTAGCTACAGTAAAGCCCCCGTATTTGCGGTCTCATGATTCACGGACTCACCTGTTCGCGGATTTCTCTATGGAACATATATATACGCATTATTCGCTGAAAATTCACCCATTTGCGGTATTTTTCACTGAGAAATATTCACTAATTACTGTATTTTCATGTCATTTTCATGACTATCACTAATTACTGTATTTTCATGTCATTTTCATGACTAAATGCACTTTCTGTGATAAAACTATTAAAATACTCAGGTACCCTGTATAATCATTTTTAGAATTTTTTGTGTTTGAACTATCAAAATAGGCAGTTCTAAGTGTTTTAGAAGGGTTCTAAGTATTTTTAGAAGAGTTCTAAGTACTGTATTCATGGATTTTAGCTATTCACAGGGGTGTGGTACGCATCCCACACGAATTTGGGGGGTTTACCGTAGTTTCCTAATAACAACCTGATCACTACAGGGCCACCATTATGCAGAACCCTCAGCTCAAGTGCTCCGCAGCAAATTGCTCGGTTCATTATTTACCAGTGAGTGTGGCCCATACCTGCCATGAGCGTAGTTCATGTGAAAAACAAGAAAAATTTGGTTGGTCGCCAGATATGTGGGAATTTTGTAGTATGCTCCTGGCAGCAAGTTTTAAGGACAAAACAGCTCATTTTAAGCTTTCTCAATGGGTTCTAGGGTTCAGTAGGGGTGAGGAAGGGGGAGATTATATCTTTTTGGCAGAAATCCGAAAGCATATATCTAACCCTTTCTCAGAACAAGATCTATGTTTGGGCCAAAACCCAGTAACATCTGGAGTAAGTAGAGGAGTCTTCACATGGGGGTGACATTCTTACTAATAAATATGAAGTGGACATTGCCATCGAAATGACCCTGCTGAACCCAGAAAGATCAGGGACACAAATTTCAGCTAACCATGGGGGAAACCTTCCAGAAGGAATTCTATCCCCCATGCAGCTATCAGATGCTGAAGAGAATCTTTCCCCCAAAAGGGGTACTGTACTAGGATCCACCCGACCCCAACTGAAATTAATACATTTTTGAAGAGGTATACTAGTAACTCACCCAGGACTTCTGCCCCCTGGTTAACAAGTAGTTACAGTTCAGTTGCTGAAGTTCAGTCAGACTGTGCAAGCTTCCCCAAAAAGGGATACACAGTTTGCGGCATTTGATCAGTTCCGTAAGGAAATTATGAGTAACATCAAAGATGTCCTTACCACAGAACGGCAGTATATAATGGACATGATACAGGCAGTCCTTGCCTACCGGCGGCATTGGTTAACAGCGTATCGGTGTTACAGCACTTGACCAGCGATGTCATTAACTGTATGTTCAGTGCCAATCTCCAGTTAATGGCGCCATTAAGTGGGGATTTCGGTGCCAGTCTCTGGTTAACAGCACTGTTGATTTCGTTGCCAACCTCCAGTTAATGTTAGCTGCGCTCGGCTGGGGACTGCCTGTACGTGATTCCGAACAGGAAATTAAGGAAATTAAGTCAGTCATGTACACCCCAAAGTGTAAAAGCACTGCATCCTGCAACCAGAAAGTGAGAGCAGATACAGATTCTGCCCAAACAAGGTCTGATGTTAACTCCAACTGGAAACAACAAAATGGCTGGTTCATACTACAAAACTTCAGATCAAAACATAATAGGCGCTCCAATACTCACCCCTGATGATACTGATAATCCTTGGCGAGATGCCTCAATGTGCATTTTCTCTCCCGGTGGTAAGTATCTAATTAATGAGAGAAAAACTACGATCAAAGTTGTACATGTAGAGTTTAAAGACAGGGCAGCATTCCGTAACATAGAATGGTCCCTGGTACCACCTTTACCAGACATGGAGAAACCAGTAAAAGAAACGGTTCTCTTACCTGTGCCTGTAGCATTAAAAGCTATGGAAGATGCCTTTTACCAGGTCAGCGGAAAATGGATCTCTACTTCCATTCTGAATAAGACCCAAGTTGCTCACCAAGTAGTCCCAGCCTTCTGTCCCTTCCCTTTCAAAATAATTAATCATGTGAAAGCAGAGGTTCAGAATTTTGTTGTGACTAGAAAACGAGAGTCAATGGCAGAATTAAAATCATTTGCCACGGTCATCCCAGTTTCGAAAAATTCCACCATGGAATGAGCAATGCTTCAACTCCCTTTTGAAAGGAAAAAGCTCCCTTTAGATATAGCTACTCAGCTATTTGGGACCCCTATGAGAAGAATCTCAGAGGGGGCAGCCTCGTCAGAATTTTATGCTAGGACCCAACTCCGTAGTGTTGTAACGTCTACCACCTTGCTGGAAGTTGTCACCAAAAGGCTTCAAGAAGATTCCAGAACAGTTTTTGCTGTTGTGGCCAAAAGTCTTATGAGAACCATATGGGAAGGACTCTATGACTTTCTAGATGGGCGCATAAAAGCGCGAATGGAAATATTGGAGGTCTCTGACAAGTCACTTCCCAATGTGACTTCATTATTACTCTCTAACCCCTTCTGTAAGAACCTGTTTGAGGAGTCTGTTGTGGCTCAACTCAACAAGCAAGCCCGCCAACAGAATTTTACAGTGTATGCTCTTCTAGGGAGAGGGGAATTCATGAAACAAAAAACCTGAAACTTCCCTTTAGCCAACCCAAAAAAGGCTTGCTATGATCAAAAATCAAATAAGCCTTCAGTCACCACCAAAAGTTTTTCTCAGAAACGGGTAGGTGATCAGAAGGGACAACTCCCTACAAAAGAACAACAACAACAAGGACATCCTTTTCACAAGGTCCTAAACCTTCTTATATGGGAAAAGGAAAAGCAACACCTGGAATGCCTATGAAGGGCAAAGGCAGAGGAAGAGGCGGATACCAATAGGAATTGTATGGTCGGGGGGTTGGCTTTGACGACACCACAGGCAATGGAAGTCTTCCCCTTTGGGACACGGCATTATTTTTTGTGGGCTGGGGTGGAAGTGGCCTTTTCCCCCACCCCCTCCTTTAAAGGGGTTCTTCCAAAAACCAGACCCCTCTCTGGAAGATTATGTGCAGTAGGCCCTGTTAAAGGGAGCCGTAGAGAAACGTGTGTATATTCACCACCAAGCACGTCGGAACGAACAGTGATCCTTGACCTATCAACATTGATCAAGCACATTGTTTGCCAGAAGTTTCAGATGACTACCATTGCCCAAGTATGCTCAATCATTCCAAAAGGGAGCTGGACAGCTTCTATAGATCTGAATGATGCATACTGGCATGTCCCTGTCGCTGTTCCCTTCTGCCCCTTCCTAGGGTTCCAGATGGGAAAAGATACGTATAGGTTCAAAGTTATGCCCTTTGGGCTAAACATTGCCCAAGAATTTTTACAAAACTAGCAATGGTAGTTGTTTGAGAACTCAGACAAAAATGAATATAACCAATAGCCTACCTAGATGAGTGGTTATTCTGGGGCCCCACAAGAAAAGAGTGCTTGAAAAACCTAAGAGCAGTGGTCAACAGACTCCAGTCAAAAAGGTTTATAGTAAACTGGAAAAAATCCCACCTCATGCCCAGCAGACGCTTTCAGTGGCTGGGACAGTGTTGGGACACTCTTCACAGCCTTTTGTCTTTCCACATCAATACTCAAAACAGAATAAGGGAAGACCTCAAAATGTTCCTCGCACGGCCCAGAGTTTCCAAACAGCGATTAGAACGTATGATGGGCCTGCTGCAGTTCGCACCAGTAATAGATCCAATATCCAGATTGCAACTAAAAGATGTGAACAAATTCTGGCTATCAAAGGCAAGAAAAGAGATGTGAGACCAACCTCAACAAAAGAATAAAAAAGTTGGGGAGATACTTTGGCCTTTGACCCAGAAGAAATCTCTGGTGAAGCAGGTCACCCTGACTCCTCCATCTGTACAAGTGACAACACACCCAGATGCCTCGTTGACAGGTTGGGGAGGACACTGGGATTATTGTCAGGTGGCAGGGAGGTGGTCAGCTACTCTGAGGAATTGTCATATCAGTTTCCTGGAGCTGATGGTTATCTTTTTGTCTCTCAAAATCTCAAACCTCCAGAAGAGACACAGTTTGTTGGTTCTAGACAACATGATTGCAGTGTCCTGCATCAAGAGTTTTGGATCACTTTCACCTCCTCTCAATATAATAATGCTAGCCATCCTTCGGATGGCGCAAGCAAGGGAGTGGCACTTATATGCAATTCACCTCACAGGGTCTCTCAGCATAATAGCAGACTCTCTATTAAGGAAAATGACAGCCTCAACAGAGTGGATGTTGGACAACTACTCTTTTCAAACAATACATAGCCAACATGCTTCCACAACCGGAAGTGGACTTGTTCGCCACATCCGAGAATCACAAACTCCCAGTGTATGTCACCAAACTTGGACAGTCAAGCAACAGCAAGAGATGCCTTCTTACAAGACTGAAACAAATGGAGGACGATATACCTTTTTCCTCCATTGTCCTAGATTTCAGAGGTTTTGCACAAGCTGTTAACTTTCAAAGAAACAGCTTGCTTAATAGCCCCAGATTGGCCAACCAAGCATTGGTTCTTATTACTCCAACAATGGGCAAAGAGATCAATTCCACTACTGTCCGCTGTTCTATCCCAGGCAGTAGGAAGGAAAGTTGTCTATGCATCCCCCTCTCTTAGTTGAGACCTTAACATGTGGATTTTTTAAATATTGTCTGCCATGAAAATTACTGATCCAATATTGCTAGGTACCTAGTGCAAAAACTACGGACATCATGTATCCAGCAACATCAGTCTGTATGGAAGATATGGTTAGATTATATCCATACTGAGAGCCCAGTTGAGATTTATATGGAAACATTTTAAAATTTTCTTATATACCTTTTGAAGACAAACACCTTGCAGTTACAACAATCATGGCAAAAAGGCAGCATTAACAGAACCCTTAATTTATGGATTCGGTACTGACTCTAATATAGAAATTGTCATTTCCCTTTTGCAGTTTTTTGCACTACAAAGACCCACTCCCAAAAGGCTTCCAATTACTTGGTTCCTGAACAAGGTGCTTAGACTTCTGTCAACCTCTCAATTCAGCGGAGCCAATAAAGTACTGTACAACCACAACTCAAATGCTGCAAAAGGCGATCTTCTTGATTGCATTAGCATCAGGAGCTCATATTAGTGAACTGGGCTCTCTTTGACAGGGACGATACATCACACAAACAGCTGACCTTCAGTTATTATTGTCCCCTTGCCCATTATTCCCGGCCGAGAATGAGAATCCTTTTTAGAGAAGGAAATCTATTCTGATAAGAAAACTCAATTTAGCAGACAAAACTTTATGCATGGTTCAAGCACTCAAGGTCTGCTTAGCTGTCACAACAAACATCCCAAAAGGTCCGATTTTCCTACACCCTAGCACAAATAAATCACTCTCTACAAGGGCTGAGAATAATTTTAGTGTCCCTCATTAAAAAGGAAAATCCAAACTCCTTTCCTAGGTCACATGATAATAGGAAAGTAAGTACTGTATGTAAGAGCCTGACGCCGTCTCTTCCAAACACGTGTGTGTGCGTGTGTTCGTCATCCATCGGAGTGGACAAGGCAACAAGAGCATCTCGTTTTCTTTCTCTAAAGGAACACGATTTCAACCATACAATATTTCCGTCTGTTTCTCCCTAACCATTGTTGTCTTGATTTATGTACAATCACCACTACTTGCATTGCCATGCAAGCATTCTAACCATTTACTCACAATGTTCCACCGAATCTTCTGTATCAAACTGTATGTGTGTTTCTGTTTGTGAAGACGCCAAACGTCTCTCCATTTCACATATATTATGTGACTGCATTGTATTCATTAATCTGTCTTGAATCTCATGCAATTGGCCATATGTAGAATTTCCTGGCCTTTCCATTGATATATGTTTCATCACTGTATGTTAATCGTGTCTCTCAAGATCGCCATCTGTTTGTCTGCTGACAAACACAGATGCCCGAGTCTGTACCTCTGTTTTACCTGTCTGTGTGTAGACGCTACTTTACCGCTTGCACGCATCAATAACATCTTCAAAGATTCTGTACGTTTATCTCAGTAAGGAACTACCAATAAACCAGTAAACACCCAGCCAGTATGTCACTCAATCCCCAGTCCTTACACTGGTAACCCTGGAGTGACCCGAAGGACCCAGCCGACCCAAGATGACGACCCACACGCCGACAGACCCTTTGCCGCCTTGCTGCTTCCCGCCGTTCCTGAGTTCTCAGTAGAAGTCCGACCCTCTGAGATGACCCACCCCACCACTGGAGCCCTGGATGCCTCCTCCAGGAAACCTGAAGCCGCCCCCGCACTCGTACTGGACGAGCTGACCAACGAAGGACCAGCCAATGTCATCCTTCAGCCTGCTGCCGCCCCCCTTGAGCTGGCTACCAAGGATCAGCCGCCGTCATCCTTCAGCCCTCGAGCTGGCCACCAACGGATCATCCGACGTCACCCTTCAGCCTGCTCCCGTCCTCCTCGAGCTCCTGCCGGCCGGTGCCGCCCTTCAGCCTCCTACCTGCCGCTAGCCCAAGCTCTTCGAGCCAACTACAATTGTCGGCAAGACAATTTCCGCATCGATACCTTGCTTGGGGGGGAAGTATTGTAAGAGCCCGTCGCCCCGACGCTGTCTCTTCCAAACACAACCGCACCGCACCCTCTGCCTGAGCAGTCATCTCCGCAGCTGGGCCGATTAATCTGACGTTACCCACGTCTTGGGGGAGAGTATTTGTAAGAGCCTGACGCCGTCTCTTCCAAACACGTGTGTGTGCGTGTGTTCGTCATCCATCGGAGTGGACAAGACAACAAGAGCATCTCGTTTTCTTTCTCTAAAGGAACGCGATTTCAACCATACAATATTTCCGTCTGTTTCTCCCTAACCGTTGTTGTCTTGATTTTTGTACAATCTCCACTACTTGCATTGCCATGCAAGCATTCTAACCATGTACTGTACTCACAATGTTCCACCGAATCTTCTGTATCAAACTGTATGTGTGTGTTTCTGTTTGTGAAGACGCCAAACATCTTTCCATTTCATATATATTATGAGACTGCATTGTATTCATTAATCTGTCTTGAATCTCATGCAACTGGCCATATGTAGAATTTCCTGGCCTTTCCATTGATATATGTTTCATCACTGTATGTTAATTGTGTCTCTCAATATCGCCATCTGTTTGTCTGCCGACAAACACAGATCCCGAGTCTGTACCTCTGTTTTACCTGTCTGTGTGTAGACGCTACTTTACCGCTCGCACGCATCAATAACATCTTCGAAGATTCTGTACATTTATCTCAGTAAGGAACTACCAATAAACCAGTAAACACTCAGCCAGTATGTCACTCAATCCCCAGTCCTTACACTAGAAATGTCTCTTTCTAAGAAGACTCCGAATGTACAGGGTGGTCATCAGAGACAGTATTCTGAAATCATTATTGCCATGAGCTAGAACAAATTTGATTACACTGTGTATCAGTAGGTGGTATGGTCAGTCTTAACCCCATAGGCACTACAGCAGAAAGCCAGGGGTCTCCTTGACAGGTGGGTATGCTAACTATCTCTGGGGAAGGTGCAACGAGACTGCAACCAAACCCAGCATGCTTAGGTAAGTCACTGAAGAACTTCACCCTAGAAACATAAGTTCGCGTTTAGTTTTTTGTTCTTTGTTACCAAAACCTGAGGGGTATTTGGAATAAAGAATGGTGCTTGAAACTTGTGGCTTGACCTCGGATCAGAAATATTTTTTCTTTCGGTTGTTGGGATCAAAATTTGAGAACTTAAGCCTTTTCGTCACCCATCAGTTTCTTTGTAAAGCTTCTTGAGAATGAAACAAGCAACTGCAATATAAAAAAACAGGTTTTGACGTAGGAAAAACCTGTTTTTGGTAGTTGCTGTTGAGTCCTCAAAACCCTCCGACTTCCTTGACAAAAAAGCATGGGATTTGGGCAAAAGATCACCTTGCATTGACCAACAGAAAGTAATGCTTCTTGGTCTCCGTATGGGTCTGTTTGTCGACAATGTGACGAAATATGCATGCGCATTAATCACTTCTTCTTGTAGCAGGTTTTGACGATGGAAATAACCCGGGTACAGCTTCGCTGAAGATAAGAGAAAGTGTCCTCTTATCTTTGAGTCCATTACATATTCCATCACATGTTATAGTGTTTATCACTATGACACCATACCTGGCCATGAGACCAACTAAAAGAGAATTTTTTTATATTAGTTTGGTCACCATGTAGCCCTGGTAGGCCATGGAAGGGTAACTCCTTGAGGATGCGACTACCAAAAATAGTTTTTCCTACGTCAAAACATGTTTTTTAGACGGCAGGGTTTCCATAAGGAATCAAGGATTCCACGAAAAGGCTGATGGTCTTGAAAGATGTAAGTCTCCTAGCAGGGCTGTTGGGATAGAGAAAATCTAGATGCAGTTTTCTTATATTTTTTTAAAGATTTACTGTATAGGGCTCTTTCTTCAACACTCAGTAAATTGTATCAGTTTTAGCTAACTAATAGGTTTTTAATTATCGAAAAATTATGAAATTGGGAACCTATTTAAAGTGCTTGCATAAATGCAGATTGCAAAAAGTTGCAGGTGGGTCTTCAGCTTCCAGTGTTCACAATGGTTGCTTAAAAGTTCATTTAAAGCCTTAGAAAACTACCATGAATATAGACACTTTCGAACAGCTAGAATGCTTACAGAAAACAGCTGGATACTTGTAATGTCCATTTGGATTCAAGCCCAGCCTTTTTCAAGTTAATTTTAGTTATGACTTTGACTTTGGTAACTATAATGCCCTGGTGAAGTAGTATCATCTTTGAGAATCAGGCATTATAAGAGATATATTGCACATGATCATATGTTAACTACTTGTTGCTAACTATACCTCCAGCCAGTTAGCCAGTTATTTCTTAAATTTAGCTCTTTAGTTATCTATGCATTCCTTAATAATCCCTTCTTTAGGGAATATGTAAAAGTGATTTTTATACTATGGAATATTGATTTTTTTAAAGATTTCACATCTCTGTTCCTTCAACAATTAAAATACTGGGGGGAAATTATCATGAAATTGTAGATCTCGCCTTCATAAGGTTATCTGGATAACTAAAAACAATGGCAATCTGATAAATTTCTCTGAAGCAGAAGTTACTTTTACCACATAGCATTTAGATTTTAAATGCAGTTTTTTGTTTGTGCACAGGTCACAGCAAAATCAGGAACTGTAATTTAATCAGTTGATTTTTAATAAGCAAACTAAGTTTTATTAAATAAAGCCAAACAAATTTAACAGAGATTATCTATTGACATTTCTCCATTGGAATGAAGATTGAGAATTTATAAATAGACTTGAGTGCAGGTTTGTGCCTTGATCCCCCTTTCTCTTTTTGAATTTATGATGTCATATTTATATTAAGATTGAACATGACCTTATTTTCAAATTGTTGTATTCAAGTTTTTCTGCTAGTTATTTTTTATTTTTTTCAAGATGTGCCACAAGTTATGTTGAGCTCTTTTGAGACTTTTTTTTATGTTTTTGGATGACAATACCTCTATTATCATATGAAAATAATCATGTTAAATTTTCTTTTTCTCAGCATCATGGAGTGAAGAGGCCATCAACAGCTATGGAGCATGAGTCAAGTGCACACAAACAAGCATTTATTGCCCCATCAGCAGGAGAGACAGGTCAACCGCTAAAACCACCTCCAACTGATGTTTGGCCACGCACAGACAACACCTCATCTGTACCTCCCTGTGGGTAAGTATCTGTGCGCAAAATTCTTTCCACATCTATACTTTCTGGTTACAAATCATTGTTGTATAACCTATCACTTTGGTATACAGTAATTCTTTCGGGAGACATTGAGCTGAACCCTGGGCCTGTTACTCATAACAAAAAAGTCCATTCAGCACTTATTTCTAGGTAATTCCGTTGCTATATACCAGAGAAAGCTAAATGAAATGCTGGAGTTACTACCCCCAGAGCGAGCTCCACTAGATGGAGTCGTGTATGGAAAAGGGTGAACTACAAAAACACGGAACCTTATCCTATAGAGATTCCCAATGTCAAAAGTCCCAACGAGAGAGGTGCCGATACAAGCCCATGCACTACTCGTGGACTGTATACAAGGCAACACTAGCCGCATTCCATGTTAGCACCCACCCCACTAGAATGATGTTTACCATGGGAGGGAGAGAATGAAAAACAGGGGTGGGTCACCGGGTGACACGGGCCCCTCTCCAGAAATAGATTTTTCCTTTGTCAAAATCCTTTTTCTGGATCGGGGTCCCGTGTCAGCCGGTGAAATAATAACAGAAATAAACATCAATCTTATGCTATTAAAGACTTAAATAGAGACGTTGAAAACTAGGAGAATTCTACCCTGAACATTAGTAAGGTCCTCTAAATTCATGTAATGAAAATAATGTAAGTGGTCACCGTCTAAGATCATGAGCTTAGAATAGAACCTGAATAGGCTTGTATTAAGAAAATACTTCCTGCCTAATAGCAGACCCAATTTGCCCATATGATTTGATGTTTTTATCTGAGACTCTTGTGAGTAGTAGCAAGTCAAAGGTTGAGCTTTTAATCCCACGGTTTGATGGTCCTGACTTTATTTATCGTCGTAACATCCCACATGCGCAAAGTATGGCTGTACAGTATACACTAAGTCCAGACGACCCATTTATCGTCAGAAAAATTTGGGGTGTAGTTGCCATGAAGCTCTCGGTTTTAAAATTTTCAATAAGTTCTACAACATGTACATATTTGCTGTTTACTGCAATCCATATATTGACGATTCTATACAAGACTGCCTCTTGGAAAAGATTAGTATGGCTCAGTTACAGGATTCGTGGAGACTAATGCAAAGCACAGTGAGTAGCTAAACTCATATTCCACAGATCAACATGGCCGGTCTGCTCTTGAGTTCTGTGTATCCTCCAATTTTGTCCAGCTAATGGAGGAACCTATCCACATTTCTGGTAATAGATTAAATCTCACATTCACAGATGGTCCGGCTTTTGTCAAGTCCAAGGTCTGTGAATATATAGGCACTTCTGATCATTGCACCAGTGAGATGGACATATCTGTCAATCATTATATTCCTAATGCCACCACTGGAAAAACGGTTTGGCTAAAATCCAGAGCCAATTGGGATCGCATTATTGAAGCTTTTCAGGCACTTAATATATCAGATGCTATGTTAGATCCTGATCCCAAGAAGTTAAATGAAATGCTGATGGCTATTTTAATAAGATATGTCCATAGAAAGGTCACCAAATTTAGGACAAATGGGCAGCCATGGTTTGATGATATAGTATATGTAGTTGAGCCTACGATGACAAACAGACCAAATTTAATGCGTGGAGACAAAATCGTTCAATTGAAAATTACACCATTTTTGTTGAGTCTCGTCGTGCTGTGAATAGAACTTACCATACAGCTGAGCAAAATTACAATAATTCCCTGAAGAGGACAACTTGAAGGAATTACTCAGCCTTATCTGTAGTGGACCAAATTGTCATCATGTATCTTTGGGTCAAGGTCATCTTCCATTCCACCACTACTAACAGATGATGGCAGATTGGCTACTGGCCTTAGGGAAAAGGCTGAACTGCTTCATCAAGCTTTTGAAGCTAAGCTATCAGCTGAGGATGTCCCTCTCCCTGATACTTGTCATCCTGAACCTATTCTCACAAAATTTGCATTTCACTCCAAGAATGTTAAGAAAATTCTGGATAATCTTGACAGCTGGGGTAGAATTTTAGGACAGCTTCTAGTGTGTTGTCCCCTGTGTTGTCTCCCAGGATAAGTAGATTCTATAGATTTTTATGTTGACGTGGCATATCTGCACACTGCAGTAACTACAGGCCAATTTCTATTCCCTCTGTGGTCTCCAAAGTTGTTGAAAAACTTATTTTTTAGCCACTACTGTATATAAATATACAGAATCTAAAGGGTTGTTAGCTGATAGTCAATACTGTATGCATATAGGAAGCAGTTAGGTACTTGCGATGCTCTTTTAGACTTAACTTACCATTTGCAAGGAACCTTGATAGGTTTTTTGCATGCAGAGTAATTCAAATAGATTTTAGTGCTGCTTTTGATTTAGTAAATCACAAGGCACTTATTTATGAACATGAGAATCTTGGAGTGGGTGGATATGTTTTAGGATTACTTCAAGATTTCCTAACAGGTAGGCAGCAGCCAGTTGCTGTGGATGAGATCTTTAGTGAACCAAGACCTATTTTGTCTGGAGTTCCACAGGGTAGTGTTCTTGGTATGGCTGTTGGCCTGGAAAACAAGATTGTTTAGTATGCTGACGATGCAACACTTGTGGGTGTAGTAAAGTCTCCACTTATGAGAAATGAAGCTGCCCTCAGCCTCAGTCAGGACATGTACCTGATCAGTGAATGATGTAGTCGGTGGGGAAATGAGGCTGAACTCCAGTAAAACAAAAACACTATTGATTAGCAGATCCCATATAAAAATTCCACCCCTTCCTCCCCTTCAGGTGGATGGAACTTTGCTGAATGAGTGAAGCTTTAATTATTCTAGGTGAAACTTTTGACTCACATCTAACTTTTGAGAATTTTGACTCACATCTAACTTTTGAGAAACATCTATTGAAAGTTTCAGCAAATGCCAGATGAAAGTTAGGTATTGTTTATCTTAAGGCCTCATATATTTATAACAGTGATAAAATCAGTGCAACCTGTTTTAGGTCGTTTGTGCTTCCTCTGCTAGAATACTGTTCTCTGGTGTTGATGTCTTCTTCTGCCAAAGATTTATCTCTTATAGATGGAGTGGTTCTTGTTGGTAGGTTTCTGTTTCCTAATACAGTAGCAGTTATGACTTGTACCATCGACAGATGGTCTCTTCTTTGTTACTTTTCATAAGTTGTGTTTCAATAGAGATCTTTCACATTCACAATTGATCCCCAATCCCGTTTACTTGCTAAGAGCAACTGGATTTGCTGAACAACAGCACCAATATGCAGTAAATATGCCTCGCTGTCAAACTTCTCAGTTCCAGAGTTCCTTTATTCTTCACACTGTTGGACTGTGGAATAGCCTCCCAGAGGATGTCATGCAACTGAAACTTCAGAAGGTCGAGCGAAGTTGCAATTCATTACTACCCTAATACTATTCTCCTTGCATTTTAATACATTTTTATCTATTTATTAATTTATTTATTTTTTAATTTTTAATAGGTAGGATCTGTTCTTTATGTACTTAACTCCCTCTTACTTCTTCCAAATGAACACCATATTTTTTGGAAGCTTGAATTTCAAGTCAGTGAACCCTGTGGGCTTGTTCCATATGAGTAGGTTTCATCTTATGAATAATAAAAATAATAATAATGAGAGAACAAAATAATGAAGATCTAGTCTTTTTAAATTAATATGTAATGTATTACATAATGCTTAAAAGTAAATTTAGAATTGCACATATTTTTTCATGCAGTGGCAAATTATACTTGAATGAGAATGAATACTGTGCTAAAAGTTTTTTTATAATTCTTTCTTGTTTTAGAGCAAATGGGCCATCTGTAGAAAGCAACGTTGGCCGTGCTAGCAGATTAACAGCTCCATCATTCCCTGGTATTGTGCCAGGATTTTATCTGCCAACAAGCTCACCTAATTTGTCTTCTATACCCTCCATGGATAGCATGACAATTCCTCAACCACCTGGCCCAACTATAGTTATGCAGCACCAACAACCAACTTTTCTACAACCGCAAGGTGAGTGACCATATTTTACCTGTAGTATTCACTTTTCTGTAAGGACTCTTTTGCAGATGACATTATAGCTGTTAATTGTGCGTCCACCAACATTCAGAGGTTATTTTAATGGAAGGGTTGGTATTCCTGGTAGGCCTAGGGACACCCAGACATCTGCGTATCCCCTCTGAACAGACTGTACAAGAGGGAGCTGCCTCCTCTTCCTGAATTAACGGGCAGCAACATTACATACAGGAACTCCCGAAACCTCCCCCCCTCAAATCTTCTTAAGATGAAATCAAAGAAGAATGAGTGGGAGAATAATCTTTGTGAGGAGAAGAAGAAGAAGCAGAGAGAGGAGATTTAGGTAAAGAAGAGGTGGAACAAGAAGGAATAGGAACGCCTGTCATCAAGGGAGACGAAAAGCCTTCCCAGGTTGGCGCCGTTGGTTTCCTCTTATTAACATATCTCTTCCATTGCTTAGGAGACCAAAGACAACACTCAGAACAGGGGTTACTTAGCCTCAAACGTTAGCTCTGCACCTACTACAAGTGGAATGTGGATCTGTAGACAAAGGAGACAAGTAACAGGAACAAGAGCTGTTACCATCTCTAGGACATTGTCTCTGAAGCCTGGGAGGCTTGGCAGAATCAAGGGTTTGCATATCGGTAATGCAAGAAACACACAGACAATACAAAATCATACAAAAAAAACACAACAAAAAAGAAAGAAAGAAATTAGAAGAGCGGGCAGGAAATGCGAAATAACCAGCTTCTTGCGAAAGATGGGCACAAACTGTCTTGCTATGAAGGGGTTAGAGAGAAACTGTTATGATGATGCATAGGGGGTTAAAACAGGTTGCATAGCTTCCTCATTCTCCCATGTTGGCTGATGCCCGTTTGCCACCAATTCCTTGTGTTATTTTTAACCAGACTCCAGCCAGCACCAGAGAACTTATCCCTACATTAAGACCGAACGTTTGTTAGTTGTGAAAAATACAAAGTGATTTAAAATTTGTAATTTTTTTCAACACAAACCCATTACTTTACATTAGCCGTGGTGTATTTATCATTACAAACTCAGGATACTCCACAGAAGAAGAACCCTCCAGTTCCCTTTGAATATCAGTTCATCTAGGCTCCACTGGGCCTTTGATGACAGACTGGGTCACAGTTTGTGAGCCTGTCACTGTAAACAGTTAGCAAACTTTTCTTAGTCAATTTTTTTACACAACCTATGTAAATAACAGCACAGTATTTCATTTATGTTTGTCAATCAGTTGAAGTATATAAGCTCATTCTAGTAGGGAATGTCTCAGAAAAGTGTGTACAGTAATACCTTTATTACTTACAGCTAATGGGGTTTTCTTCACCAGCCCTGGTTTCAGTAGGTGCCTGCCTTCATCACTTCCCGACTACTGTAAGTGTTAAATTTCCTTAGGATCAGCTTCCTGTTCATTGTTTTCTTGGCTTTCTCACTGGTGTAGGTATTGACACTTATTTATCATTCACTGTGTATGGCCTAATTACTGAGTCATATTACTCAGTTTATTATAAAACTGGTATCCTTTCTGTATAAAGTTAATTACCCAGACAAGGTTACAGTTTTGGTCCTGTTATTCATTTGTTAACAGGATTATGAACAACTCTATGGATTGATTCTTATAGAACTTTTTCTTAAGGTGGGCTTTGTGATTGGCGAGAATGGACTAAATTTTGAGATATGGAAATATAGTTTTTGACCTTCCATGGGTCAGAGGTCAAATAGGAAATGAACCATGGCCATTCTTACTCCTTTGGTAAAGCCAATTTGTAGAGTGAAGCCAGGGTCCAGGTCATACTTGAAGTTCAAGGGTCAGGTAGTATTTTAACACACTGACCGTGAATTTTGAACTACATATTTGGCATGCATAATCTGCTAATGATACCAATGTGCTGTGATGTCAAGGTCATAATTACAGTATAATTTGAGGTCAAAGGTCAAATAAGAATTTTACCATGTGTATCTTTTAAAGAACATGAGATAGTGACATTATATTTTACTTACAATGAACTAACAGTGCCAGTGTTCACATTGAGATAAAAAATCAAGCTTAGAGGTCAAATGCCATATAATGATTTTTACTTGGCCATACCCTTTGAATAATATTATACAAAAACTGATGATCCTGATGTGTAACCAGGTCTAGGTCAAGTCCATACTTAGTGATCGAAGTCAAATAGAATTAAATTTGTCTACAACTTTTGACCTACTACATATGATTTAGACTCCATGTGTAGCAACAAGTGATTATTATAGCAATCTAAACTTACGGAAAATCTGAGTGTAAGAGAAATGCTTTTGGATGTGTGGCTTCTGAGTAGCTAGATATTCTATTCAATTTCATGTCATCAAAAATTTAATCACAAAATTTCTGTCATGCTAAATTTACAGAAATGATAGCTAGAAAGTTTGATGATGCTCTTCTGAGTACTAACATATGACTGAAGTATGCTGACATATTGTTTTTTGCCTATTTTTACTATAAACTGTGAGGGAATCTGTGGAACATAAAATACTACATCTAATATGAGTTTGCTATGCTTTCTGTTTTATGCCTCCCATAAAATATATGCAACTTACACACATCTACACCTAACACCAACAGAATTTCTGAGAAATAACAGTTACAATATATGAAAAAATCAAATTTGAAAACAAAAGAAAAGGAAATGCACAAACAAAAAAGACTTGATATATGATATACATTAAAATTTGAATAAATATGAGAAATTAAACAAAGTTTGCTGATACAATATAAACGGTGACGCTGAAATCAAATAGCTTGTGCAGTATCATACATTATACCCTATTGTCCAATTTAGGTCTACTCTAATTTATACCCAGAGGCTGGGAACCGTAAATTAGGTACTATTTGTATTATGCATTGTCATGTTTAGAATTTTTTTGCTCTACAGTTTTCTGAATATCTATTAAGAACAGTACTTCCTTAGTTTTGTTTCCTCATTTGGAAACTGAAGTATCTGGAAATATAATTCCATTGTTACTGCTCTCCTCCCTTTGGGTTACATTACCCCTCACGTTCTATGATCAACTAATTTTCAGATTAGCCAAAAAGGCCCTTTCTTGATTCATTTAGACTTCTGAATGACAAGCATTCCTACTGCTTTGATAGGAGGCACTTAGAATATTGTCTTCTTTTCCCTTTAAAGAATTTACATCTTTGAATGCCCATGATCCAAAGCTTCCATTTCACTCCTAACCTTGCCTCAGTACTATTTCATTGTCTGGGCAGCAGATTGTGTCTTCAGATGTGTTGCTGAACATTCCCCGGCTTTCCAGCTGTGATGCTGTTGTCATTGTTGACCTTGCACTTAGACCACATGATACTACTTATGCTCCTGATAGAATCTTGAAATTTGCCTTGTGTGTTTGACAAGAGTATGTTTAACTATTTGTGGTATCTGGGTCATCTCAGTTGCTATTTTAGCTGCCTTATTCTTATGATGATCATGTAACCAATATTCTCCAGCCTTGGTTTATGCCAGTGCCTCAATATCATGGCATTTTATATTCTCAGGTTTTATTTCTCTTGCTTAAGGGTAAGATTCTGGTTGACTTTCTCTTCTTTTGTTTATATATGCTTTTGGCACTTTATATCTAACTTTTAAATATGTATTTTCTTTCAGTTGCTGGTTATCTATTTGATATTAATTACATGTTTAATTTTGCTCAACTATGCTTGTTTTTTCTGTATACAGTATTTGTATCTGGGCACTGTGCTCTGGAGGAGACTGAGAGTCAAGTTAATGGTATTTTGACTTCATATGTAGGAATATGAGTCATGATATAATAACCATTCTTATCTTGGGCAGGAATTGCATGTAATTTTAGTCTTGCTTCCAATTTTTTTTGAAAAGTCCATAAAATATAATGCTTATGGAGTATTAATCATCTCTACTTCATGATTTTGGTAGATATGGCAAAAAAGTAGTTTTGTATTTTCTGTTTACTTTTTACAGCTAGTGTGGCAGTACCTCTACAATACATGGGTGCTTTCCCTGGTGTGATGTATCAGCCTGTAGGCCCTCCACTCTTCAATGCTCCACCTCTTATGCTTCCTAATGTAGTTTATCAGCATACTGTTGTTCAACCACCTATGGGCCAAGTGTCTATGCCACAACAGTCTGATGGAGAAAAACGATCTGGTGCTGAAAGTGAACAAGAAATAGAAACAGGCAAGGTAAGGCAATTTCAAAAGGATTCCAGTCTGTATTGGTAACTGGTATTTACCTATCAGAATCAGCTATATGTTGTCTTTAGTGAATAATAGTGAGTAATGGTTCACCATAATTGAAGTTTTTAACCATTTAGGATTGCTAGTATTTTGAATATTTTAAAATCAACATAGTTCAGTTACAGTGATATTTGATATCTTTGCAGAGACTAGCTACAAAACGTCCAATTGTTCATTTGCATCGTCCAGACTCCCAAGCTACTTCAGTGAAGGCAGAACCTGGGTCTGCTCGTGGTAGTAATGCTTCTGCATCAGGAAAGCTAATAAGTACTCATTCTCATGCTGCTGAAAGCATTCGCTCGTACTTAGAAGATACTAATCAGATGTCTCCTGGCTGTGCACCCAAGGTAATTATTGAATAATACATGTGCATCTTTATAGTTTCCGTTGTACTGTGCCTAAATTACAAAATTAGTTGTAGTCAAACATACATACATGGAGAATTTTACTTCAGCACACAAAATGTTACTTCATACTGTAAGGACAATACATACAGGACATTCTGTAGCAAATTAGGTTCTGTGTTGCAGAGTCTAGGTACGTTGTATAAGTTTAGGTTTCCTTGAACAATTTTGGTTTCTGAGTAGCTTTAGACAACTTTTTCCATAGTTTTTTCATGGTTGAATATGAGAAGGGTTACCCCTGCAAGTGCTTGAAAATAAGAGGAGCAAATGGTAATTTTAAGAATGAAAGCAGATGCATGCTTTTTTCATGTAAAGGAAGGATGCAGATGCACATTATGCTTATTGTTCCATATTTTAATGAAGTAAGCTCTTGCTAATCCCACCAAGATTAATCCAATTTTCCTTAGATAAACCAACCCCAGTCAAGTGTTGGAATTTACGTAAGTAATTTCCCCATACATGTACAGTTTACCTTACATGGTACCCTGTAGGGTAACTGAAGGTTCTCTGCAGTGCAATTTAGCCACTGGGTGCATTGCCTTCTGTCTTTACTCTTTATCCATTCAATAAGGTCTCCTTCCACTGGGCTGTTGTACTTCTTCAATTTGTGCACAATTTTCACCTTTTATTTGATAATACAGTAAATTCTTTAGGCCAGCCATTTGAATGTCTAGAGAAATGGCTCAGTGGTACGGTTAAATACAGTACTTAAGAACTATACTGTACAGGTTAATCAAATATATCCACAAATATTAAAAATAGTATGATAAACTTAGAAGTAATATATGATTCACTGTATTCCTGGAGCAAATTAAATATTTTAGCTTTCCATGATCATCCAGCTCCATGTTTGTTAGCTTCTCTCTCTCTCTCTCTTCTTTTATGCACTGAGTCGTAAATGTTTATCATTTATTAGATAAGTTGTGTAAGCTACAGAAAAACTGCTGAAAATGTGAGAAATAAAATACTATATGAGGCGTCCGGAGGTAAAGGGGTGACATCGCCAAATCAACGATTTTGAGTTAGTCCTAGAAAATTATAGAGAAATCCATTGCTATGATTTCCACATACTGGCCAAGCAATATTGACCATTAAAACCATTGAACAGAGGGGTGGCAGTCCACAGGTTTTCACGTGTATTTCTTGGTTTCATGTTCTTCCCCCGGGAAGTAAAGGGCGAACATGGCCATGGTGCGCGAGCCAATGAGCAGCTCCCTTTCATCCAGCCGTGTTTATAGCTTCATGCTCAACCAACCACAGCCCGCATAGCGCACCAGCACGGTAGTATTAAATGACTGACAATAATCTATGAACCATTTACATTGGGAACCGAGGGAAAAATACTGTAAATGTGTGGTATGTTAAAATTGCCAATCTATCAAAACTCATAAAAATTTGTTTTTGGGTTTACAATGAAATGGCTCATAGTGTATGTACGGTGAACAAAGAAGTTTTTAAAAATGTAAAAAAAAATTGGGTTTTCCTATTTTCATAACTGTTTTGCATACTGGGGTATGCAAATTTTGATGTTTTATGATTTTTTTTCCTAACACAGCCTTATTGTTTTTTCATTTTTTTTATATATGGCTAGGCAAGATAAGTAAAATGCACGTAAACATGGATGTAGTAAGTCAAGAGAAATGTCCGATATCGATAGTTCAACTTTGAACGCATTTTACTCAAAATCAGGTTTTGGCGATGTCGCCCCTCTACCTCCGGACACCTAATATTAACTTTACATAGATGAAAGCAAATAATTTTGGACTTGGCCAGGGAAGAAAGGAGAGAATATTAAATAAAGGAACCCAGAAGTAACAGTATGTGAAGCTAGATAGCTGTGAGCCTTTGATGTATATTTTATAGATTGTGATCAAGTTGATGTTTTTTCCTTGTAGTATAATTTAGATTTGGTCACTTCTGTACTTAGATTACCTCTTGTGAAATGCTATAGTTGTCTAGTGACCCAAAGACTTCTGGATAGGTCTCCCTTATAAAAATTACCAAAGGGAAGGGCCTCTAGAAAAGGGACAGTTTTAAAATGTACTGTATAGACATTTAGGTGGGTATTTACCAAAACCATGGTAAAAGAAATGTGAGTGCAATATTGTGTAACAGAGAATTAGGAAATCCCTAGTAACAGCATTTGCTGCTCAAAGTGCAACAAAGGATAAAGAAAAATTAGACACTTTTAAATAGGATTTTCACATTACATGAAGGAATAAAAATAAATGTCTGGAAAAATTAACAGATTAAGAAGCCCATGTTTCAGCTCATAGGTCAGCACCTCTAGGTATTGGGAGACTTAAATGTAGGGGGGTCACCTGCCTGCACACTGTTAACAATTAACAGGTTTTGGTGTAGGAAAAACCTATTTTTGGTAGTCGCTGTTGAGTCCTCAAGGGTTTTGAGGACTTAACAGCAACTACCAAAAATAGGGTTTTCCTATGTCAAAACCTGTTTTATGATAGCGTAGTCGCTGTTTCGACCTTAAGGAGTTCCATGGAAGGTAACTCCCTGAGGACAAAACAGCGGCTACGCCATAAAAAAAACAGGTTTTGACGTAGGAAAAACCTATTTTTGGTACGAAACAGCGACTACTCTGTAAAAAATATCTTATATAAAGAATTACCCTTGAGGTACATGATGATGATTTCATTGTTCTTCCCTTCTTAGGATGAATGAGTAACGATTGTTAAATGGAGCTAGGTTATTCCCTCCTTTACAGAAAATAGATTTGTGTTGTATGTCATAGTTTTTCTTTGTCTGTGAGTTCTTTTTAGGAAGAAGGGGAATCCTCTCACTTCAACCATCAGGATAAAGATCAGATTGGTTATTCAAGATTTAAAACATTTCTTGTGTTGGTATCTCATTAAGTTGCACAGCATTTTGAATTTTCATATTTTGGAAAAAAAAAAACTGGTGATCTACAAAAAATGTTATTGTGATCAAAGTGAATAGTGTATCATTTAAACTTCAAAGTACTGTAGATGTAATTCTTATAGTTATGCAGTATGAATTCACAGCTGCATTATATATCTGGAAAATCACTTGTACCACTTGCTTGTATCTTTTACTAGCTTCTTATCTTTAAATTTGCAAACTTCTCAATTAGTGAAAGGTTAGTAGCCACCATTTAGAATATGGTAATGTAAATTTAGAAAGCTATAGTTTCAAGGTTTAGAGTTGTACTTGCATATTAAGGATATCTTTTTATTTTTCTTATTTTTTAATTTAGACTTTCCTTAATATTTTTCATTATTCCTTTAGATCTTGGAGAATCCTAATTTTGTAGATTTTATTCTTGTTGATCATTTAACTATAAACTCACAGGATATTGAGAATCGCCGTGCCTCATCACAGGTGTCACAGTTGTCGCAGTCTACTAGTGTTCAGGCTGAAGCTGAGAGCATTGGATCGCCAGGGAAACAGGAGAAAATGATCATTGGAGACCAAGGGCCCAGAGTAGCGGGATCCAGGTATAGGTATTTGTAGGCTTTGTTTCATTGTTTGATGACTTATTTAGTTATGCATTGTGCTGACCTTGTACAGTACAATATTATCAATTAATTTTAATGCAGGGAGAATATTAAATATGTATTTGTATGATTAGAAGCCATTCTCTATTGAGCTTAATGCTTTGTATGAAGGGGCTGACAATTTCAGTATTCACTAAGATCCTGTTACCTTCGTGGCTGAGAAATCTCTCAGGTGATCTCACCATCTCAGTCAGGGCAAAGTTTTAGTATGTGATTTGATGACAGATTTTCCCACTTACCGTACTCAGAATAAAGTTTTAGAATGTGGTTTTCATGACAAATTTTCCGTATTCCTTGTTTGTTGATTCTTTTTTGTCTGAGGGATTCTTGCTCTTAATCCTTTCTGTTCCTTCCATCTAGTTGTGATTTTTCTTTCTTTTTATTGTTGAGTGTTTAGTTTCCAGCCAGTACCTTGACTTGAGTGTTTTTTCTTTTTGTTGGTAGCAGTCTAGTGGTAAGCCAGTGAAGACCACTCAAGATTTAATGCTTTAGTTATTAGCCCAATTTTCAACTATCTGTGAACAGTTCCTAACAGTATGTTATAGGTAAATCAAGAATTAAGGAGTTTAGGAATATCCAAATTATTTTGAATTTTTATATTTAGGCACTGTTGAATACTGACAGTTTATTCTTCACAGTTAAATTTTTTTGCATGACCTGACAATCTTTTTTTATTCTATATATACTTACAAAATATTTCACACAAGCATATCCTTTAGATATTTGATTTCCATGTACTTTTTATACTGTACAGCCAGAGCTGGAATTTGTGTTCTTGCAGTCTAATACATACCTTAGAAAAAGCACTTTCAGACCTTTTTGGGTATAATTATTTTTTACTTTTCTAGTCTTTCTTTGAAATGGGAGTACAGTATCTTGTCCTGATGCTCTCAGATTCCAGTAATGTCAACTGACATCAGTTTAGTAATAGACAATTTTTGTTTATTTTTTAGTACAAGTTTAACTTTTTCTTTTAGTTGTGTTCCATTTTTTAACATAATAATATAAAGTACTGTAAAGGCATTCAACTGGAATATTGACACCTAGTCAATGGAGGTCAGACATTAATTAGATTTGTATGTATAGATCACGCATAACCCAGCCAATTCTCTGTGTTAGTTGGAATATAAGGAAATTATACATAGCTCCTAAGGGGCATCATATCACTTGATGTGTTTATAGTTAGGTCTAGTCTACATTTTTCTTGCCATTAGAATAGAGTTAAAATCTACAAGTACAGTACTCAGATTTCCTATCTTAGATAGCTCTACATGTATATTTGTAAGCAACAAGACTACAGTCAAGCGATGGGGTTACTTGGGACTAACATTACCACCTAGTAGAAGTAAAGATGAAGGCATTAACATCTGATTGTTTCAAGTTACTCTTAGTCCTCATTTGGCCTTTAGTTATTTGCAATAGCAAAGCCAGCAATTCCCAGACAGGGTCCTTGGGGAGATAAAAAAGCAATAGGTTGAGTATAGCTATAAGTTTTTTAGAATAAAAGGCTGTTAGCAGACTGTGAGCCTTTTATTCTGTAGAGGATGGTGATGGCGTCTCCCTTTCTTCGATTGAGAACAGACCCATGCCAGTGAATTCTACTGCGGTCCTTGGGAATGCTGTAAGTGACTGAATATATCATGTACAAATCTGATTGGAGATTAACCCTTTGTGGCCAAGTGATATATACTGTGTGTATATATATATATATATATATATATATATATATATATATATATATATATATATATATATATATATATATATATATATATATATATATATATAGGCAGTCCCTGGTTAACAGCGGGCTCGGTTAACAGAGATCCAGTTTTATGGCGCTTGTCTAGTGACAAAAATCGGCAATTTTCGGCGCCAAAAATCGCCGATTTCCGCTTATCGGCGCCGATAATTGGGTATTGGTGCCGATACATACCTAACAGAGGCGACGATAACCGAAAATCAGTGCTTTTCGGCGCCGAAAATCACTGAAAAACCGCCGAAAATCGCCGATTTTCAGTTAGCGGCAATTTTCGGTTATCGTCACACCCTCAGAAACAGAACCCCACTGATAACTGGGGACTGCCTATATATATATATATATATATATATATATATATATATATATATATATATATATATATATATATATATATATATATATATATATAATATATATATATATATATATTTACTTATAGGTTTGGGGTGGATTCTGGGTCACATACATATATGTTCAAGATTTTGCACCATACAGTTTGAACTAATTTTGCTGGAAAAGTGCTCAGATCACTTCCATGGGCCACAAGTAACTTCCGGCAACTCTACATGACAAATCTAGTAGCTCAGTAGAGGATAGAGGGAGATTAGTTTGACTTGAGATGTCATAGGGGAATGTACTGCAGCTCCCCATCCCAGGATGTCTTGTAAATATTTTTCAATAAACATACTCGGAACTTGTTACTGATTTTAGTTCTTATCTGTTATAATATTGTGTGAGCTGTAATTATAATTTTTAAAAAAATTAGAAAAAACACTTATAACTTGATAAAATTACCATATTTTTATGAATGTCTTTTGGAAAAGAGGCCCCACACTGGGTTGGAAGAATTCACTTTCAACTTCCCCTGGAATGTACAGAAAAATTTTTAGAATTTTTTTTTCCTTATACCATGTGCATATGTATATATTCCTCTTTCCATTGATATGTGTTTTTTTTTTAATTAGCCATCCTTAAATTTAGCCCGGTCTAGGGGTGTGCTTAATATATATTTAGCCCAAACTGTGAAGGTTAAGGTAATCGCCTAAATCTGTACTCAGATATGTACATGATTTATTCAGAGTCAAGTGGATAACCCCTGGGACCACAGTAGAAACCACTGGCATGGTATTGCTCTCACTGGAAGAAAGGGGGATGCCATAACTTCCCCTAATCAAGAAATCCTATTGTTTGTGCCCGAATCAGTGACATCATTTGTATTTGGAGCTCTGGATACATCTCTCAGTCTATTTATTAGTTATTGTAAGGGTAGCTCTCTCTGTCTCTCAATTGTAAAGTTGCTGTTACTTTGGACTCTTGTCTTATACTTCTCCTCTCTGTACTGTACTGTTTTCTATATACAATTTTGTATACTAAAATTTAACCAAAGTAATAATTAATAAGTAATGGCTTTAAAGTGTGTCTGTTCATTTAATGTATTTGAATTATTTTTCTTTGCTTTACAACACATTTCATAAAAATATTAAGCTAATAATAAGGAGGGGACATCTTGGACTTCCCCTAATATGCCTTTAATTATTTTTCTTTATTTCTCCTGTTGTTGTAATTTCTGGACTGCATATTATCCCAGCTTGTAAGTAGCTTTTCAGTACAGTACTGATACCAACATACATGCTTTCAGACAGCTTTATGTGTATTTTGAAATTAAATACTTAATTAAGTTTTGTAATCTCAAGCGATCTGTTGAATTTTAACAAACAAAATGCTCATTGGTGTTTTTGTTTAGAATGCAGGTTATGATAATATGAATTTTTCGGTGCATTGTAAATGCCACCCATGAAAATTCCACCCACGAAAATTTCACCCAGAAAATTCCACCCACAAAAATTTGACCCATGTAAAACTCCACCCATGAAGATTCCATCCAAGAAAATATGTTAAATGTAGTATTTAATACAGGGTTTCACCCACTTATTACTTATTTATTATTTGTTTAATTATTTTCAACCACGAGAATTGTATCATTTAACTGTAAACAATTCTGCTGCTGTTTAATTATTTTAAACAACCATCTTTTTTACATAATGGTATTTAGATTTAGACTCATCTTTCCTAAGATTCCATCCATGAGAACAGTAAAAGTACATTCTCTTTATTTACTGAAGCCTTAAACAATGGTCCTAAGATTTATTACAAGTGAAAAGAGAAGAAGGAAATTGTGTGGTGAGGAAAACTATGTATATGAGAAGCATCGAAACAATCCTGCAAAAACAAAAACTTACTGGTGATGCAGACTATTTTATAAAGGCTGCAAGGCCTGTATTCACATGACTTACAACTGTAATGAGCCTACATTGATTTATAGTTCTGGTAAGCATAATCATCCTGCTTCACGAGCAGAAATTCAAGCAAGAGTTGCTGTGAGTTCAATGAGCGATACAGTCTATGCAGGATGTGGAACATCGATAAGGGAAATAATTGTGAGTGCCACTCAGCCCCTAGAGGAAGAAACAGAATCAAACCTGCAAAGTTTGTGCACCCTTTCCCGCAATATTCAGAACTGGAAATGGACTGCTTTGGGGATTCCTGCGCTTCCGACATGTCGCACAGGATATGAAATTCCAGATTCATTAAAATATCTTCCTGATGGATCGCTTTTCTAAGCATATGATAGTGGCATAGAGGACTCGGACCATATTCTGATATTTGCAGTGGGATCTGGATTGGATGATTTATCAGCAAGTAACATATGGTCCTGTGACAGAACGTTCAAAGCTTCACCAAGTCTCTGGACCCAGCTATTCTCAGTCCATTTTGTTTTTAAAGAAGGGTGTTTCCCTCGTATTTTTGCTTTGTTGCCTAATAAACAAGAGGCCACCTACTGAAGACTTTCATCAG
This sequence comes from Macrobrachium rosenbergii, assembly GCF_040412425.1. Taxonomy (NCBI): domain Eukaryota; kingdom Metazoa; phylum Arthropoda; class Malacostraca; order Decapoda; family Palaemonidae; genus Macrobrachium; species Macrobrachium rosenbergii. The sequence goes on along the minus strand of NC_089768.1, from coordinate 14,240,190 downwards.
CTATTTGTGATCTGTGTCCAAACAGTCAACCAGTACAGTGCATTATGGATTTCAGACTAGCTTTGTGCAATGCCTTCATAGCAGTGTTTGAAAGTGATGCTATATCAGGATGTTTGTTTCATTTTGGTCAGTCCTGCTAGCATAAAATTTGCAAACTAGGTAAAAATGTACAATACAATACAGACCCTTCTTTTGCAATAAAAGTGAAATGCTTTAGTGCTTTGACATTTTTACCCATTCAAGATGATGTTGATGCTTTTGAACTTCTTTCCGATGATGACGATATACCGACAGAATTTATTTCGTATTTTGAACAAACTTACATTGGTGTTGAGCCCGGAAGAGGGGAAGGCAGATGAAGAATAGAACCTCTTTTCCCCTCAAGGAATATCGAATGTAAGAGAATGTACTCTAAATGATGAACCAAGGATGAACAATCATGTTGAAAGTTTTAATACTGTAGTACTCTAAGAGCCTCTCTAACAAGTGTGATCCAGATTTGTGGGCACTTTGTTCTGCACTGCAAAAAGAGGAAGCTTTTACACAAACAAAAATGGTTCATTTAAGATGAGATGCCTCCCAGAAAAGAAAAAATACAAGTCTACAAATGAAAGACTAAAAAATCTTGTTGAAAATTAACAGCCATAATGTACTATGGAATTTCTAAAAGGTATAGTGCATAATTTGCATTAAAAACCATGAAAAAGTATTACAGTATATCATTTTAGATCCGTTTGTTTTAAACTCATTTTAAACAATTAAAAAGCATTTATATTTTAAGCATTTATATTTTAAGAATGAAATATATGTTGGACATCATATGTTTCTGTATTCTGTATTAGTTTCTATAATTTCTATATTTTCTTGGGTGGAATCTTTGTGGGTGGAATTTTACATGGGTGAAATTTTTGTGGGTGGAATTTTCTGAGTGAAATGTTCATGGGTGGAATTTTCGCAAGTGGAACTTTCAGACCACTGAATTTTTCAGACACTCAGACATTATTACAATTGGAATACACATTAAAAGCCTTTGCATATAATTTCCATAGTCACTCCTTTGTTTGTTTGTATTCTTAGGGTTTATGTTGTTTTCCTTTTTGAATTATATTCTGTATTTGAACATTTTTTTCTATTATAACTCAATGAGATTATTATTTGTAGTATTTTTAATTGTAAACAGATATCTTACAAGCAATTTTATGTCTTGCAGCTGGTTTTAAGACTTTTTGCACGTGTACACAATTCTAAATTTAATTTATTTAAACAAAGAAATAATGGTAATGGGTTGGTAGATATTAATACCATACTTATGTCTTCCATTTTCACAGAAGCATTATGACTGGTAAGGCTAATATTGTCTTGTGAGTGAATGGGGTATAGTACAGATACCTATTAACAGTATCATTAAATGAAACTTCCTTTCCAGCGATATGGTAATGTCTGCTTCAAGTTCAAACTACTCATCAAGGGAATATAAATCTACTGATGACAGCATGCAAAATATATCTGAAAACTCTGAAAATAGTGAGGTAAGATTATTTTATTACCTAAAGTTATTTAACCAGGTCTTTTCGTCAAATCTGTAGACTTTTACTGGGCTTTCATCAAGAATTCAGTCTTCAGATTGAACAGGAAGAGCTGATGTTGTACTGCTGAAATGAAGGAGAATAGGGGTTGGTTAAAAGAACCTTGCAAGGAGCCTTTAATATTCCCTATTATACTTTACTGGAGGCATAAAATATGGAGTATCCCCTCCTACTAGGGTGAGTGTAAGGAATGGATAAGGTTTCAGGTTTCAGTTTTTGGTAATACAGTACAGTAGTTAGTTTGAAAGATTAAACCATCAGAAGTGCTCATGACCTTTAAAGGTAAGTATGAGAAGTCTGTCCAATATTGTTGTTCTTTCAAGTGAATTAGGTATCTAGTCCTGTACTTTCCTTAAGAACTACTGTGGCAAAATAGGTGTCCAATTGAATTTATGCCTAAGAATTGCATTAAAAAATGCCATTGATCACTTTTAAACTTTGTTAGAAAAATATCTGATTATTATCATTAACATTTTGTTTTTATTAGTGAAGAGGATGTACAGCAGTTCATTTGGAAGCCTTATGTAAATTAAATAAGCCATGTTGAATGAAGGTGATATGTAGTTATCAACACTAGAAATATTATTTATAATTTTTAAAGGTTTTATATTTATTAATAAAATTTCTTCTTCACATTTTAGGCATCTCATTCAGATGCAAGATGGAATATACCTCGCTCAAAATGTCCTCGCCCTATTTTAAATGACCCACAGTGGTTAGAAGATGTAAAGGTGACCCCAGAACTTTTGTACAAATACCAGCTAGAAACTAAGGAACTGGTTGATGTTCTCAGACGTGATATGGACATGCTGAAGAGAACAAAGCAGGTAAGATGATATGGACATGCTGAAGAGAACAAAGCAGGTAAGAATGTATTCTGTTGTCTGAGTATTAAAATGACGAGATAATTACATCTATCTTTCCTGGTTTGGCTAACTATAAACATCACATCCTGTCTGAAATTAGTCTGAATATTTGTGTATATATGTAGGTGTGAATTATGTTTGGAACCAGTGTTGATCACTTCAAAAAATGATACAGAAAAAGAATTATTGTTTTGTTGATTGCTCTTGTTTTGCATAACCAGATGTACTGCCATTTCCTTCATGGCTTTTATCTGGGTTTGAAGTCCTATGTTTTTGAAGCAAAAACTTTTCATGCCTACCACAAGTTAATTAACCTTTCCTAGTTATGAGAGCTCTATTGAAGGAGTTAATATACCTGATGCTAACTGAAATATAAAAATTTACTGTATGTACTTCCAAAAAAAAATTAGGTAACGGAAAGAATAACTAATTTGTATGAAGATTGCAGTAAATGAAAACGAAGTAAATTGAAGTACTATACAGAAAGAAAGATATCACAATTGATATGTGCTACCCTAGTGGGTCCGGTTAATTTCTTAATAATAATACATACGTACTGAGAAGAAAGGGACAGCGGATTGCTGTTGACTCAGTACAAAAAATCAATAGTCAGATTGAAAAGTTTGCAGGTACTCTCATAGGTGAACCTAATGTACTGTACAGTATAGTCAATGTAGTAATTTAGATGTTATTTAAAGAGGTGTAGAAAATGGGGAGAATTTTAGTTTATAAGACAGGGTAATTTTAACAAAATGGACTTGAAGTTAATATGGTACAGGAAAGAACTTAATGCTAAATAAAGGGACAAGAGAGAAAATATATCATGGAAAATGTATGCTGAGTATGTCAAGGACCTTGTTAAGGGAAGTAAGCTATTAAGGTTTCCTTTTTGATGTCGACTTGTTTCAGCACAGGTCTAGCTGAAGAGATCTCTTATAACACTTGCCAGCTGGATTAAGTAGGGAGGTACACCCAAAGTTGCACTGGCTGGTCTGTGTTATTTAAAACTACAGTATCTCTGTTCCAGAAGGAGCACTTCATTTGTTTGACTTTTGTCTATGCCAGGTGTACAGTCAATTGTGAATGGTAAAGAATGGGCATTCTGTCATTTACTTTCTCTCGTTTACTTGTCCAACAAATGTTCATTTTGAGCTATGATTAATCCAGAGACCATCACCTTTGTGAATACTTGAAACTCTAGAGAAGCTGTGCTGACTTATCATTTCCAGTCTAAAGAATGTCAGCTGGATGATTTGCATAACTTAAAACATGTCCTTGAGTTCAGAAACCAGGTTGTTAAATTCCAGTAGGACATTGATTAAGATCAGTAAAAATTTGATTTGGACACAACTTTTTAACCAAACTTTTCTAGGACCTTCCAGTGAAAAATCTTTGGCACCATCATTAGCGTATCAAATTTAATATGTACCATATAGCAAGGAGGGGATCAGAATTGTGAATTTATTGAAAATGCTTAATTTTTTGTTCTGTCAGTCCCACTCTCTCCTCACACCTTAGTTTGGATGAAGAGGTATCCCCACAAAGTAAGGAAGCAGTTTTGGGTTTTTGACAAAAAGAGTTTGATTTAACAGACCTCATATTAAAAGCAAGGGTCAATGTTTATCATGGCGATGTACTCATAGCAAGCATTACTCCGCTAGATAGTGATGTCACAACTCTTTCAATAGCCTAGGAAATAAATTTGGCTCTCTTAATAATGAAACTAATAGTTTCAATGATATATTAGTTACCAATGTAATAATAGGAGCCATAGCACTTAAATAATTGCAAGAAGTTAACGATAATTTGAGTTATACTACCATCCTATGTATTATGGGTGTTACTTTAGTGTCAATTGATTAAACAAGTTTTAATTGTGTAGAATCACATTTCATTGAGTGTTATTTAGATAGTAGAGGTATTCATCCTATATCATATTGATGGTACTTTAATGCTGATTTGTTAAGCAAGTTTCAATTGCTTGGAAACATCTCACTGAGTGTTATATAGTCAGTAATAACTTAAAACAGCACCAGTCAATTTAACATGCTTATATGGTATTTTAGTATAGTTTTTATGAACTATTAAGAGAATTCTTTGTAATTGGTTGGCCTGTTTTATGGAGCCCTGGGGGGACCATGATGGTGTAATTCCTTTGAGGACGAACAGCGGCTACCAAAAATAGGTTTTCATACATCAAAACTTGTTTTATTATAAAAATACACTAGTCTGCAAATGTCAGAAGTAACACTGAAATTTGGATTGAACTTATAAGCATAGACATGCTGAAAAAAAGAAATAGTAACCATTTTAAATGTTGTGCCACCCAATATAAGTTTATACTGGTGGTATTTCAAGTTAGATTTGCTAGGTTAGATCTTAATGAAATACCAGAGCATTCCAAGGCTGTATTATATTATTGTAATACCCTAAGTCATGCATATCAATCATTATTGTGTTGGCTGATGAATTGGGTGTCAAGGTAGCACATTTTTATATTATTATTATTCAGATCATGAACCCTAATCATTTGGGATAAGCCCACAGGGGCCACTGACAGGGAATTCAAGCTTCCAAATATGGTGTTTATTAGAAAGAAGTAACAGAAGGTAATGGGGAGATACAGAAAGGGGAGTTCTGTTATTAGAAAGGAAAAAATAAATTAACATACAGTAATAATAAATAAATAGATAAAATTTTAAGTTATTAAAATACAAGGAGAACTGTTTGTGTGGCAATTGCTGACACTTTCGTCAGGTGTATCTCAAAAGTAAGAAGTGAGTCAAAAGTTACACCAAGAATAGTTAAAGCTTCAGACTAATTCAGCAAAGTCCCATCCACCTGAAGGGGAAGATGGGGTGGAAAATCTGTACGAGATTTGCTAATCTATATTGTTTTTGTTTTACTGGAGTTCAGCCTCATACCCCACCGAATATACAATTCATTAATCTGCTCCATGTCACAACTGAGAGTAAATCAGCTTCATTTCTCATAAATGGAGACTTCATAACTTATTTCATATGATATAGGTTTTTTTTTGGCAGGATAGAGAGTGCTCTCCCTTATTTGTTAATATATAAAAACTAGTGGAATGTGGTAATAGTATCTCTTGTTTAATCATAATTTAAAGGGATGACACCAGTACAGTAATAATATCATCATTGAAAGAATGTCACTCTCTGATTTTATCTTACCCAGTTGTCACAGCCATGTACTTACAACAATGTCAGTCTGTTTCATGCTGGTGCATGTTTTGCTTATCTGACTGTATCTCATGGTTTTTGTCTTTTCTTATCACCAAGTTGCTAATGTGCTAAACCCAAATGTTGCTTTCCCCACTTTAAACATCATAATCTGTTGTTTGGGAATGGAACTGCACACACCACCTGCCATAAACATAGCCTTACTAGTATCAAGTTGAGTTTAGGTAATTTTTGGACATGTGCAAAATAAGCTCTTGGCAGTGAACCATGAAGGAAAGGTTTGATTAATAACCCTTGGTTCCAAAGTTTCAGAGGGAGCACAGGGGGAGGAGAGTACATCTTCCTGGCAGAGCTCAGGCCAAGAGTATTCCTCTTGGTTTTCAAACAGATTCCACGTCCTGGCCATTATGCCAAGATACTGGAGTTGAAGATCTCCCTGTATGTCTTCTCCTATAGAGATCAAGAGTCACATTGGGATAGATGCCCCAATATTTGGTATGAAGTGGACCTTGCCACTGAACTTTTCTCTCTTGAATCTGGGAGACCCAGGGGCACTGACTTTGTTTTCTCTTGAGAGCAGTCCATTGAAAGAATATCCAGGCTTCCCCAATGAATAACATGATGTTGAGGAGGACCCTGATAGGGCCACCCTCCTCTCCCTAAAGTACTTTTTTACCCATGCAATAAACTGCTGTTGAGGAGGACCCTCATAGGACCACCCTCCTCTCCCTAAAGTACTTTTTTACTCATGCAATAACCTGCTGTCAAGGAGGTCCCTCATAGGACTAACTTCCTTTCCATAAAGTACTTTTTTTACTCAGGCAATGAACTGATGTTGAGAAGGAACCCAGTAGGGCCCATCCTTCTTCCCTCCTGAAGTTCTTGCCCCTTCCAGGGGCTATGGCCCTTCATTTGACTCCCAAGCCTTTGCCTGGCAGTGACAGTGTGGCTACCCAGGCCCAAATTGCCCAGGATAGTATACCTAATTACCTGATCCTGTCTGAGGCTTGTTAAGAGTTTACAAACAAGATAATGCACATTATCGGGGAAGCCCTCAGTGCTGAACACTGCTACATCAGAGATGCTGTTGAGGATTCCTGATAGGAATTCAAAACAGCTCCGAACACTGAGTTGAAGGTCATCTCTAAGACTTTTTCAAGTCCTCCGAAAAGGGACTTGAAAGTCCTAAAAAAACCACCTATCCAGGAATTCATCCTTGCGCACAAAAGGTTCCTGGCAGTGGGCTAACAAAAAGTCCAAGGCTAAAGAGAAATTAAGTCTTGCATACATAGATCCCTTTGGGGACGAGACTCACGGAGGTACGATCTGTATCTTCATAATTTTGACTGGTTCCAATATTGTGACCAGTTTTAAAGCGTGTAACCTGGGCGATCAGTGACACTAGTAGCTGCCCATGATACCAGTGCTGTGCTGATAACCCTTGGTTTGATGCCTCATTGTTTATCCTTGCAAGGCTCCACCTCTTTTCTGTCCTTGCCTCACCCACTATTCAGAAAGCAACTACAAGGAGGCTCTCAGAGCCTTCTGGGACTGTTTTGCCTGTGGTTGCAAAGACGTTTTTGCAAACTTTTTGGTGGCGTTCTGTGATTTCATGGAGTAGCGCTCAGGGCCTACAAAGAGTTGTGTGCTGCAATATCTGGATGACTACTGCTGTCCAAGTACTTTCACCATTCCATGAGGGACTTAGACTGCTTCTATTGATGTAAAAGAGAGATAACACATGGCAGCGATGACTTGTATCAAGAGGTCAGGTTCCAGCTTAGCCTCTCTCAGTGCAGTCATGCCTATCCTATCGATGGCTTAGGGAAAAATTGGCACTTGTCTACAGTTCATTGTATGGGGTCACTCCATTGAGGTGGCAGCTGTCTTGACTTAGAGGATGCTATAGGAACCATCTTTCAAATAACTGTTAAATTGCTTCGACATCTGGAAGTGGACCTGTTTGCCACACACGAAAACCATCAACTTCAGTGTATGTCTCTAAACCTGGTCAGTCAGTTACAGGCAGTCCCCAGTTAACAGTAGTCCCGGTTAATGGCGATCTGGTTTTACGGCACTTATCTAGCAACAAAAATCGACAATTTTCGGCGCAAAAAATTGCCGATTTCCACTTATCAGTGCCAATAATTGGGTATTGGTGCTGGTACATACCTAACAAAGGTGCCAGTAACCGAAAGTCCTGTAGAAAAGAAGGTAGTAAAAATGAAGGTGGGTAAAAATGACTCCTTTGAGGACCAACAGCAGCTGTGCTATCAAAAACCAGGTTTTGACAAAGGAAAAAGCTGTTTGGCAGCTGCTGTGAGTCCTCAAATCCATCCATTTTCCCTGATGAAAAGGCATGTGGTGAGTATTGTTTCTTTCACAGACTTGGCAAATAGTGGAGATCTTAGCCAGTCTGTCTGCTGTTATCACATCTGTGTGATAAGGGTGAAGGAAAAGTGGGTTATCACTGTAGGCAAGGGAAAGAGCTGTCTTGCCTTGAGTCCTTTTATACTCTGTCACTGTCTTTAAAGGCACTATCCTGGCCAAGACCAAGTATGAGAGAATTCTTTGATATTGGTTAGTCTGTATTATGGGATAGTTGGGGGGACCATTAGAATACTAACTCCTTTGAGGACTCACAGTGGCTACTAGAAATAGGTTTTTCCTTTGTCAAAACATGTTTTTTTTTCAGAAAATTTGTTTTGTTAAATCATGGTAATAGGATACAGTATACTGTACAGTACTAACTGGGAAAACAGGTTACAAGTCTTATTACAGTATATACAATATATTGAATTAAAACTGCAAATGATTCTCATACCCCAAATTAATAGTTTTGCTTAGATGAAATTATAAAATTTCCCAGTAAGATTTGCATGCTGATTTAATGATCGTATTTTTAAGTTATTTGTTGATTTTACCACTATAAAGTCCTAAACTTCTAATACTATCTTTTATACTCTTTACCAGCCCTCTTTGGTGGATGACCAGCTCTCGTCTTTATATAATGAGCTTGAACTGGATGGGTCAAACCCAGATTTGCATCTTGAAGAAGGTGTTACATCATCCTCTGGAGAGGAACAAGCTGGACCATCTGCTCAGGTATGTCCTATGATTAAATATTAGCCCTATTAGTTAAATGGCACTATTTTTTCAACCATGGAATTTATATTAGCATGACTGCATAAAAGCTCTGTGAATTTTGGTGAGACTTGATGAAAACAGTAATTCATCAACTTCATGAAATGTTCAAGTCCAGATGGGAATTAATAAAAAGTAGATTTTTCACCATGCCAACCCTTCAGTATCTGTCAAAACTTTCAATTCACTTGAGTCATCAATGTTTCTGGTAAGTTTCATAAAAACATTAATTTGTTCTCAAGACCTTTCATTAAAATGTAGACATGCAGATACTGGTTAAAGTAAATGTGCCTAGTGTTATAGGATTATCATTATTCCATGTAAGTCATAACGTAACTTTGAATTAAATGAAATTTCACTAATCATAACTTTGAATTAGATGAAATTTCATTAAGTATACAGGCAGTCCCTGGTTATTGGTGGGTTTGGTTATCGGCAATCTGGATTTTCGGTGCTTGTTTAGTGATGAAAATCGGTGATTGTCGGCGCCAATATGCGCCAATTTCCGCTTATCAGCACTGATAATCTTGTATTGGCACCAATACATACCTAACAGAGGCGCCGATAACCGAAAATCAGCAATTTTTGCCTATCGTCACGCTGTCAGAATGGGACCCCCACTGATAACTGGGGACTGCCTGTATGCAAGACACCTGAGTTGAACCAACTGCAATTTCACTAAGAGTATGCAGGACACTTGAGTTGAAAAGGATTAAACTCAAAATTGCAATGGCCCTAGTAGAATAGGAATAGAATATATAATTTAGGCCAAAAGCAAGCACTGGGACCTATGAGGCCATTCAGTGCTGAAAGGAAAATTGAGAATACAAGGTTACAAAGGTGTAACAGGAAGAAAACCTCACAGTTGCACTGTGAAACAATTGCTAGAAGAGGGTGGATAGTAAGGCAGAAGAAAGAATATGAATGAAGGTGCAGTAAAAGGAATGAAAGGGGTTGCAGCTAGGGGTTAAAGGAACGATGCATAGAACCTTAAGTAATGCCTACAGTGCCCCACATGTGAGGTGCACAGATGGCACTACCCCCCTACGTGGTGGCCCTAGTAGAGACTACAATACAGTATCTTGGTTTCTCTTGTTAGTTGGAGATGCAATTGCATTATAGTATACAGTACTGAGAACCAGTTAATCAAGTGATTTTTATAAAATTAATAGCTGACCAACCCGGCACTGCCAGGGAAAACTCTGAATGACAGTCATCATTTACCTGAGAAAGGAAGTAACATGTGGTGTGGTTTTGATTAACATGTTTATTTAAAGTAGTGAATTCTAGACAGAATTATTAATCACAGGAAAGGAAAGTATTTTCAATGATTGTACACATACTTTACATGACAAAAGAATTCAAACGAGATGTGGGAAAATTTTTCTAAGCATGGCTGCAATTCCAGTCACATTACTTGGCCCAACACTGAGCGAGAAAGTGTCTGAACCTACGTTCCTGACACTCCATGTTTCACACCAGTCCAAAATGTTATCCCATGGCTGGGTCTTTGCCGAGACCCGTAGTACATAAAGTACCCCGGAGGGCATAGGTACACGTTTGAAACCTACACGAAAATCTTCCTTCGGTCAAATGAGGGCCATGTGCAAAATTTCGTCTTGATCAGTCAAGCAGTCCGGATTTCTATAGAGCACAAGTTTACAAGTTTAGTTACTGTACATTCAAATATACTATATATATATATATATATATATATATATATATATATATATATATATATATATATATATATATAGGCAGTCCCCGGTTTCTGACGGGGTTCCGTTCTACGCCATCGTTGTAAGCGAAAATCGTTGTAAACCCAAAAATCGTCAAAAATCCTAAGAAAACCTGACTTTTAATGCTCTGGTTGTATTAAAAATGATGTAAACTGCATTTTTATTGAGTTTTTCATCAAAAAAACCTCCAAATTTTCATTATTCTGCCATTTTGGAGCCATATTTCTTCCGTCGGATCGGCGTACGACGCGTCGTAACCCTGGAACATGCGTCGTAAACCGGGAAATAATTTCTGATGAATATATCTAAAAAGCGTCGTAACCTCAGAACGTCGTAAGCCAGACCCATCGTAAACCGGGGACTGCCTGTATGTATGTATGTATATATATATACTGTATATATATATATATATATATATATATATATATATATATATATATATATATATATATATATATATATATATTATATATATATATATATATATATATATATATATAACTCTCTTCTTCTTCTAACGTGCTTTTATTCCCATTTTTGCTGGACCGATGCCTTCTTTTGAAGGACTTTTTATTTGGGGACTGCCTGTATATATATATATATATTTATATAAATATATATATATATATATATATATATATATATATATATATATATATATATATATATATATATATATATATATATATATAATGCACAGAACAATTGTATATGTGATAAAGTTAATATATATATATATATATATATATATCGGTTTATATACAGGCAGTCCGACGGTTTATGAGGCTTACGACGTTCCAGTTCTGACGGGTCCAGCTTACGACGTTCGAGGTTACGGCGCTTTTTAGATATATTCATCAGAAATTATTTCCCGGTTTACGATGCATGTTCCGGGGTTACGACGCGTGTCGTATGCCGATCCGACGGAAGAAATATGGCTCCAAAACGGCAGAATAATCATAATTAGGAGTTTTTTTTTTATGAAAAACTCAATAAAAATGCAGTTTACATCATTTTCAAGGCACCCAAAGCATTAAAAGTAAGGTTTTCTTATGATTTTTGATGATTTTCGACGATTTTTCGGTTTACAACGTGGTGTAAAAACAAAACCCCCGTTGTAAACCGGGACTGCCTGTACATATATATATATATATATATATATATATATATATATATATATATATATATATATATATATATATATATAAGATGATCCTTTCATCTTCATTTGAGATTGCTTATATTTATGATAATTCAACAGAAGCTGCTAGATTGACTCAACTGTTGACTGTTTTCTTTCAAATGAAACCAAGTATAAAATACCTTGTGCATCACAGGTAATTGATAGAAATGTTAACTTTATTCCAGATATGATGGCTAGCTATTTTTATTGCTTAAATAATTTTTTCCATGAAAACCACTTTTAATTTTCATAGTATGAAATGGTAGCATTTCCATATCCAAGTTACGGGAAGATTTTTACTAGGTAAAAAAATATATGTAAAAGAAGCCCTATTTAAATACTGTAATGTCTTATTCTCAAGATTAGCAATCATGTTACTGGTAAGAACAAAAATAACAAGATCTGAACACTATCCAGTGGGAATTTAGACATGATAAGTCTGGACTTAATAAAAGCACAATCAGTATCAAACCTCTGCTGTCAGTTACTTGAAAAACTATGAAGGATATCAGATACATAACTTCTTATATAGTACCAAGAAGAATGTTACAAGTTTGAAGTATAAGTCTCTTCTGGGAAGGAAATAGTAAAAAGTCTTTCCCTCATGACCCCTTGTTGTCTGACTCTAACATGGCTCTTATTATCTTCAAAGCTAGTGAATATTAATTTTCAGTGCCATATCACTGATTGTATAGGACAAAGGACAAGGTCCTTTGCTGTTTCTCTACAAATCTGTTCCACCTTGTATGTAAATTTTCAGAAATATATTTACATACCAACTTTCAGAAACTAAAGCTACTGACATGATTCATTCCAGGAGGATGTATAAAATGATCAAACCATATTCAGTAAGAGAAGGTATCTGTTGCCACCGTCAAGAATTTTGGGCAGGCAGTTCTTGTGCAGTGGTTTACCTCAAGACTGTTACCTTGTGACCTATTGCCTGAATATAACATGGCTCTTATCTTCCAGAGTTAGAGAATATCAGTTTTCATTTTAATATCACTCATTTTAGAGGGTCAGAAAAAAGATTAATTGCTCCACCACAGGTCTTTTAGTCTTAAATGTTAATTTTCAGAAACATTCTTAGAACATAACTTTTAGAAGCTGCAGCTACTCACATGATTCATCCAAGAGGATGTATGAAATGAATTTTTTCCTGAGAGCCTTCGTTAGGTGGAGAAAGTTTTGTTGCCAGTATCAAGAATTAAATTTTTCAGCATTTCTTACACACCCATTTTGAATTTCAACAGGAGAATTTAAAAGTACTTTTCATCTAAGTCAAGTTAGAACTGTTTCATGGTATTTTGGACAAGTTTTGCAAATACAGTACAGTACTGCATAAGGACTAAATTGGAATCAACTACCTTCTCCCTAGAAGGATCTTAACACACGGGGCAGTGAAGTTTAGAATTTTCTCTACAAAAGAACAAATGAGATCAGGAATTGCACATAACTATATAGAAGTTCCCCTAGACTTATTCTAGGTTATTGGAGGTTGGAATATGGGGAATATCTTTTTGGGTCTAGCTCATTTAACATTCAGGAGTGTTAGTTCGAGGAATTTTTGTACAACTCAGAATGTAAGTGCAAAAATGGAGCTCCCTCTTTGCTGTGGGATGTGAATAACCTATTGTTGACAGCTGAATAATTGGACAATGGGGGAGAGGTCTTTAAAATGTATATAAGATCAAAGGGTGGAATTGATAGGTGGGGAATGAAAATTAATGTAAGCAAACAAAGCTTATGTTGACTCTAAATAAAAAAAAGAAAATGTCCAGAGAGGAAAGTTTCTATATGAATACTTTGAGAATATGAATGGGGTAAGAGATTTTTGATGCATTAAATATATAAGACTTAATAGTGAAAGTTTGTTAGAAGGTATTGTTGTGGTGGAATACTAGACCTTGGAGGACACAGAACATTTCTACTGCCATGACAACACACTTGAATGGGAAGCTGTTATCTGTTACAAGTGCAGAGCAAGAAAAAGATAGCAGTATTTTGGACAAAATGGAAGAGATTGTTAGACTAAACGGAGCAAATCTGTGACACTTACAAGGCCTGTATTTCTCTGTGCAGTGAAGACTTGGGCACTTAGAAGAATGGAGCTTTTGAAGTGGTCCTAGCAGAAAATTCTGATTGGTGAGATTCTTTAGGCATGAGGTGTGATATGTAGAAGAGCTGTGGTTATGTAAGTAGTAGGAGGAAGGCTAATGGGAAGCCCTAGAAAATCCTGGACAAACATCATTAGGTGAATTTAGAACTGTTGGAAGTTCATGTAAAAAGAGCACACAACAAAGGAGAGCAGGTGATACATGTCTGACCCCTGAAGGGAAAACTTGATGTGAAATCATTAACAACAATGATTTAATTGCAAGCCAAATTAGATCTTCCCTTTCTGACATATGAAGGGAACAGTTTCATGGTTGTCAGTTGAGAACTGCTGCTACAGTTCCCTGCAGGACATCAACCTCACCATGTGCTGAATGAGTCTGTATGTGTTAAAGACAGTCCTTCCACTCTTTCATTGCTTTTAATTTAATTGGCATCAGGTGGCTTAGGTTGTGGCGGAATTCAAAACACAAAAACAACACACAACACAGATGCATAGAACACTCACCCTGATCCTCGGTTGCTGGGAGATGGATTAAGGGTCCACGGTCGCCAACACAGCACACAAAACCACACAAACAAAACTAAAACGGACTCTCAACCAACAAACGGCATTAAACAGGAAAACACACGACTCACGAACATACAATAACAAAAGGAAGACGAGACACATGCACCGATAACAACAGCATCAAAAACTCAGACGAACTGAACTACCGACAGACAGACAGACAGCGCCGTAAACAAACTCCAACTAACGACCCTTATCCCTCTTCCAACAACCGAAACACTCACTAACGACAATTACACTCGCTCTCTCTCTCTCTCTCACACAAAACGTTGGGAAATGCTAAATAAAAATTCATTCATCCCTCTATAATTCTCCCCCCTTTTAGCATTTCCCAACCAACACTTTTCACACTGCATTCAAATTGCCTTACGCAGCACCCACGGATGCTCACTAGCAGGTCCTTTAGAACACGTTCGCGGGCACGCAATCATTCTCTCAGACTCGCTCTCTCTTCCAGCAACATTCAGATTTACATTTTCTCCTCCATTCTCTCTCAGATTCACGCTATCTTTCTCACTATTACCACTCTCAATTTCATCCACAATCTCATCTATACCCTCTAACTCGTTCCCAAATACCTCCCCCAATTCTTCAACTAACCCATCCCATTCACTCATTGACCTTTCCAATTCTTGCAACGATTCATTCATGCTTTCAATCACTCGTATATTACTGTTACGCTCTCTTACTCTTACACTTTCGCTCACCTCCAACCGTTCACTCACCCCCACACATTCAGTCAACTCAGTTATATCAAACCCGCATATGCTATACGTTCTATTCATACCATCCCATTCATCCGTACTACACGCTTTATCACTCATTTTCACTTTGGCACTCACACCCCTATCACACAACTTACGATCATTCCGTTCACTCACGTTCTTCCCTTTCTTACGTTTTCTATCAAAACAAATTGCTGATCCTCCATACACAAGCTCTCATGCATACTTGGTTCACCCACATTCGATTTCAACCATTTATACACCCCATTCTCTCTCACATATTCCGGTACATCCTTCCATCTAAGCAATTGGTTATGATGTGCTCGTATTTCTCTCACACTACCATCTACACATACTTCCCCTACAACATAACTAAGCCCACTGGGACCAACTTCCAACACTTCATACGGACCCTCAAATTTTTCACGCACTTTATTTACATTCAACCGCCCTTTCTCGATTACTTCTTTCAACACTTTCTCGCCCACCTTGTAACTTTCAAACCTCTCATGCGCCTTCTTCCATACCTCCCTATCACTCTCAGATATACCCAATCTCGGTCTCACTATCTTTTCAAAATTTAACACATATTTACACGGAGACATACCAATACCCTTATGCACGGTGGCGTTGTATACCCACAATGCTTGCCCAACATTTACATCCCAATCATTATCACATTCACTCATCATACGTAATATCTCCGTCAACGTTCTCACCGTTCGTTCCGCCAATCCATTCGCACTGGGCATATATGGTGTAGAGTACACATGCTCTATGCCCCAATCACGCAACATTTGCTCAAACTCCCATCCAACAAATTCAGGCCCATTGTCACTCAACATTCGCGTCGGCTTGCACACACACATTGGCAATATCACTTGACCCACCATTCTCGCTACAGTCTCACTCTTTTTGTTCCGAATCGCTACTGCATATGCAAACTTACTCAAATGATCTACCATTACAACCATTCCCACATGTCCTCTAGCAGTCACAGGCAACGACACACAATCAGTCACAACCATCTCAAATAACTCTTTCATCTGCAATCGCAACACAGGTGGATTCGCATGCACACTTTGATACTTACCCTTCTGACAGTCTGCACACGTAATCGCTACATCCGAACAAATTTTATTCAATCCAGGCACATACAATCTCTCTCTCATACATTCCCATAATTTATTTTCATCACTTAACAAATCATTTTCACTCCTTACAATATCTCTTAGTACTTCGCTTATAGACTTCTAACTCAGACTGCCAACTTCTTACTCTTACACCCTCTAACACACACTCTCTTAACATACTTATTCTCATGCACTGATTTTGCATCTGCTTATCTCTCTCTCTCTCTCCTCTGACTCTTTCATCTCCCCTTTCATTTCCTCTTTCCATAATTTATTTTTCCCCAGATGCCCAAACCTATCATGCACTAATAAACACATACCCACGGCTGCATCTTCCGAAAACACTTTGTTATTTCCCTGCCGCCCTTTCCTAAAATCTACTGGTGCAGTCAACTTTCACTTGGATTGACTCTGTGTTGTTAGCCGTAGATTCCATTATCTTCGCCCAAAGAAACTTAGTCTCAAAACACACTTTTTATGCACATAATATATCAATCAGCATTTGTGACTGACCTGCCAACACCTTTGTGTGATATTAATTTGGTAATTTATTTAGGTTAGTTTTCAGAACTCATTGCTGTAGTCCTTGTTATTTTTATCACCCATATTTGGTGAATTGGTCATAATCCATACTGAAATAATGTGCCAAAACATGACTTTTTCCCAGAGTAGTCAGTCCCTATCTTGAGTGCCATGCAGGTTTGGATCAAAAGACTAAAAAGATTGTTGCAGATTTGTACTCTACATGTCAAAATTGTTTAGCCTCCAAATGGAAATTTGGGTAGAGTATTTTTCTTTCAATAACCTGAATGACTAGTGGAAAAGTTAACACTTTTCAAGACTTGGTCCAATTTGTAAATAATAAAATTGTCAAAAAATAGTGCCAAGAGACTAGACACTAATACCATTTTCAGAACACAATGTCAAGAGACTATTGTTACTGCAAGATTAGCTAAATGTTATTTGAGTAGACTGAAGGGATACAGTCAACTTATGTATCTTTTAATATTATGAGAGGTTTATCTTCTGTAGATTGATTACGGCATTCATTTCTTTAAAGGAAAATATTCCAAGAAAGAAGAAAACATCAACATACTACAGTAGAATTGCTATGCTCCATGAAGAAGATGCCCCAATGCCTCCTCATGATGCTTTGAATTGTAGGGAGCAACTTCCTGCAGAATCTTCAAGTTACTCATCTTGAGTTGCAATTATACAGTATACTGTATATGTTACTGTTGTTGGATTTGACAACTCCAATTTTTTAAAGATATTGCTGATTTTTGGAAATAGATGGAAAAACCAACCAAAATTACTTTCACTAGGCTCATGTCTTTTGGTCAGCTAAATGTTCACGGAAAACATTTCAAAGGTCATTATATCAACTCAACTTTGTCAGTTTTTCCAGGAATCACAAGTTTATCTTGTTTAAGAGAAGGTAGATTTTTCTTTAATGTTGTTTTTACTGGAAAAAATATTCATTATTGTGTCACTGCATTCCACATGTTTCATTTACAAAGAGAGACCTGTTGGTGTCACAGGTTACATTTATTGCATGTTATACAATATGCCTACTCTTACAAATGAGTAAAGTATTTCAGTTTTTATCAAGGATGCCATTGCATTCTGTATAATATGCACATACTTTCTTATATCATTCAGAAAGGCTAAACAGAGACTTTCTTTTTAAAATCAACCCTCCCCACAATCTCATTTTGTGTAATGTCTGCGTAATAAGAAAATGGAAAATAGTATGCAGTGTATATTTTCAACCTGTTAATATAATAGTTGGAGATATACATTGCCATTTTGCTTATAGTTGCTGAAAGGTATGATATGTTCAAATAAGTAGGCAAAACATACACCTGCTCTATTTCAAAATTTATGTGGAGAGGGGTTTCAGTATCATAAATGTATTGTCATGTTTCAAACAAAATTACAGTACATGCTTTTTTTGCAAGCATTTAAATTAATGTGCATAATAAACACCTATAGTACTGACTTTTAATGATGACACATTTGATACTGTATAAAGTAATGAGTTTTAGAACTATTACAGATTTTGTTGGTTTTAAGAGGTTTACCAGTTCTTGTCTTAACAAATCATAAGATATGTAATAAATTAACTAGAATCATTTTTCAACTTTGTCATTTGGGCCATGGTATCAACTTTGTCATGTGGGCCATGCATAGCAGTGCGTGATGAATTTTATTATTTTTTTTCAGCATAACACTTTTAAAATTGTATAACATGTTTTAGTCCTATACTTTTCAGTCATAGAGCTATTTTTTCATTTATCTTGAAATATTTGTTTTGCTGGTCAAACTACAATATCTTTTAAGATTGTAAATGGAAAAAATTAAAAAATGGTAGTTTTATTTAACTTCTAAATGAACCCTTCCATTGTCGTTGGCTTTTACAGTATCAAACCCTAGTAATGTTATCTTTAGTTGAAGCAGTGAAATACTGTAGGTAAGAATATCAAAGTAGAGCCTTTTAAGTTTTTGTAAAATGCTACAAGTCACTTTTGTTTCTAGTTTTTGTAAAAATTTTAGAAATTATTTCAGATTATTGTTACATGAAATCTTATGGACTTATCATTGTATCTTAGAAAAAGAGGATGCAGCATTTCATTCCCTGACTAAGTCTTATTTTGCTTCACAGTCTCTGTTTTCATTCATTTCATCGTACCATGTGAATATAAGTACTATATTTCCTAAATATTGTAACCAGTGAAAATATATTTTATTGATACACAATTTCACAGTAAATATTTTTGTAAAAACTGTGTATGAGAATGTGATGGATCTCAATACTTTATGTAAAACTGAAGGTAAACCTTATTTATATCAAATTCATGCTTCTGGTTCTTTTTTCTTCTCTGATGTATAAAATGAGGTTCTGAGTTTGCAAACCCTGTATGACATAGTCTGTCTCTGTCTTGCAAAAAAAAAAAAAAATGATTATCAACAGCTAGTTAACAAACTTGAGATATTAAACTGTAAAGCAAATTATATCAACCTACATTCAGTATAGATGTCACTTATCCAAATTCATAATTTAGATTATGAAAAATTTATAAGAGAACACAATTTCCTTTACTGCAAAAACACCCCAGAAAACTGAAGTGGTCAACTTATTTTTGAAACTTATAAAGTAGAATGTACATTAGGGGAAATTTACAGTACACATCTGAGAGATGTGTATACTGTAGAGTATTTTCCCAGTAATATATAATTGATTTTAGATTCAGAAAACAATTTGATCACTTCAGTAATTCTTCAGAGGTATCTTTGAGTAACTTGAAATTGTCTTCTTCATAAATTTTTCATATTCCACTCTTGACTTCAAGCAAGTCAGATCTTTAATGAATGGTAGGTGGATATAATTTGCTTTACAGCTTTCATATCTCAAGTTTATTAACATTATTTTTTCATTATATTTTTTTCATATTTTCCTTGTTGTATGATTTCCTTGACTCTGAAATAAGAGCAAGAACAGAGTGGATAAATAATTTGATGTAATTTTAGTGTGTTTCATGGTAAAAATATGCACCAGTTGGGTTAGTTACCCAATCTGTAAGAAATTATAAGTGAAATGTGTACTGTACAGTTTAATGCTATAGCATATATTGTTGATGGTATAAAGTTTTCCTGTAACTTTACTGAATACTGTACCTAGAAGTACTATCACGAGTGCGGGCCCATAAAGTTTTTCTATAATTTTACTAAACACCTATAAGTACTACCATGAGTGCTATGCAAAGAAAGTCAACCAAAAAATTAAAATAAAGGGAGAAACGTTTAAAAACAATTTTACCTGAAGACACACTTAGAGAACACTTAGGATTTTATTATTCTCTATGAATTGTTTGGTAAGGAAATATGGTTTTGTAGTTCTGTGGATAAAGTACAAATTTGCATGGCTAGAACAGGGTAGTGAATAATGTACAAAACATGCAACACTCACCGAGTATTTCAGTTTAAGAGCCGGAAGCTGAGTTGAAACTTACCTTTTTATAAATTGACTGTGAAAGAATTGTGCTGTGTAAGTTGGATATGGCAGTAATATTTGTACAGCAGTGTTGTATATGATTAGATTTTGTATGTATGTAAACAAACGATATAGATCCTGTATATGTTTTAAACAATCCTATTTTCTTTGAATAGGGCATTATCAATTTTTGTGAGAAGATTTATTGATGAGAATGAGGACAAAGGACCATTTTGTAATATAGTTAAAACTTGAAATTTTTCTTTAGTCTGTAAAGCTATGAATTTTGAACCCTGTATTTTATTCAGTTTTGTACTGCTTTTCTTATTATGGCTTAGATGAAATCTAAGCTCATTTACCCCATCCTGGTAGTGCAAAGCATACCGTATCCAGCTATCCTTTTATCACTGTAGTGGCTAACCTGATTTAACTGGCATTCAAAAGAGAATTGGACTATCCAAGTATACAAAATGTATATGTCTGAATTAAACTTCAGACCCCTTTTCTGATGTAAAATTACTTGTAATTGCTCTTAAATTAACTTCCCGTATACAAGTTCATTACTAAACCAAATTTGCTTTATTAGATGCTGCTGCAGGTTGGCAGTTAAAGATTTTGTCATGTTAAATTCCCATGGAAAGGGTTCAATATTCAGTGTAACTGCAAATATAATTAATAAATAATTTTATACAAAATCTGTGTTGCTTCATTTACTCCAGGAAAGCTATGAACTGTAAACCCCTAATTAATTGAACTAAATGTACCAAAGACAGCTCAGATTTGAAAAATTCTGTTAGGGGCCTTAAACTGTCAAGCCAAGGCTTGCCAGCCAAAGGCAGCACTAAACACTTTCAAATTAATTTTCATTTGAAGTTTCTATTTACAAAATGTTCAAAATCATTTTCAATCAGTGTTTCCACTCATTGAAAATCTATACACTAATCCTTCTATTATCCACAATAATAGAGCCAAGGCCCTACTAGATAAGGTCAAGTAAAACTCTTATGCACATAAAATGGCAACTCCATACCCTCACTTCTCCTACCTTACCAATAGCACATAACTGTAAACACTAAATATGCCTATAAACAATAACCATCACACTTAAAAAAAAAGAGCAAACCTTTCTTTTTTTCTCCCATACACAACACGATACGGTAGGTATACTGAATGCATAGTGTACTACCGAATAACATGGTATTTTTTCTTTTTTGCATATTGCGTAAACACATGGAAAAGCATGGTACTGTACATCACTTACAAGAAAATTGTACGCAAAAAAAGCGAACTTTTTTTCCTTGCATGCAACACAAAATGGTAGGTGATTGAATTGAATATAGAATTTAGGCCAAAGGCCCAGCACTGGGACTTATTTGGTCATTCTGCGCTGAAACGGAAACTGACAGGAGAAGTTTTGAAAGGTGTAACAGGAGGAAAACCTCACAGTTGCACTATAAATCAATTGTTAGGAGAGGGTTGAAAGCAAGATGGAAGAAAGAGAATAAGAAAAGAAGCGCAGTAAAAGGACTGAAAGGGGTTGCAGCTAGGGGCCGAAGGGATGCTGCAAAGATGCTTATGTGATGGCTACAGTGCACCACATGAGGTACACTGATGGCACTAATCCCCTACAGGGAAATATGGTAGGTGTACTGTATGTACACTATCAAATAAACAGGTGTCATTTTCTTTTTGCTATTTTCCGTTAATACAGTAAACAGTATAACACTTAAAAATGTATCGTAAACAAGAAAAACAAACCTCTTTTTGTTGCTACACATGTACAAACATTCATTCTTTACACGGAAAATATATGTAAAACCAAACGTTTTCTCCCTGAATTAACCAGTGTGCTACCTTACGTGCTTACGATGGCCCAACTTTTAAAAACTTGTGAGAGGTTTATTAGTCCTCTTCCACCATTCTCTTCATTTTCTCCTCTTCCTACAGCTTTTCAAGACTGGCATCTTCTGCCTCCTGGGAGACATTAAGTAACAAACTGGCCGGATATCAATGAAGGGTGCAGACGTGCTTGCCTGCGTTTCCGTGCTGAACAGCTGAGTTACTGAAGAAGTGGACTGCAATAGGCTTGGGTGCACAGGGGTGTGGGATCAGAAGAAACTGTCGAGGGTACTCTGACAATATGAACGACAACTCTGCTTTGCAATATCGTGCCAAATTTCTGAAACTTCTGCAGTCAAATACAAGGCTCTAGGGCAGTCAATAGGGTTAATGTTGGGGTTCTCCATGAAATCTATAAACCTATCGAAGACCATGTGCTTGTAAGGAGGTTCTAGTTGTGAAACAGCCTTGTCTACATCATCATCTAATTCTTCTTCAGAGGCTTCCTCATTACCAGCAGCAACTGCAGGAGCTATCTCGTTGTCGGACAAAAGCTATAGGCCAGGGTTGCCACCATCATCATCCAGCCACTCCCGTATGTCATCCTTGGGAACATCATCCTCAACCTTCGCCAGTGTGGCAATGAAGATGTTGACTTGGAACCCCTGGAAGTCCATCATGCCCTCTTCTCCCTTCAGGAAATTGTTCCAAGCATGCTCCAGGGTCTGTATAGTAACATCCCTCCAAACATCTGTGAAGTTGTAGATGGCAAGATTTAGCAGATACCTTTGAAGGTTCTCTAGCGTCTTTTGCCCTTTCTATCCAAGCCTTGCTCCTTCTCTTCCTCCTCCTCAAACACCACCATCACCTCCTCCAGGAACTTCCTATGGTATGGCTATTCCATTGCAACAATAACACCTTGGTCCATTGGCTGAATGGGTGCAGTTGTATTAGGAAGCAAATAAATGACCCTAATATGACTTAGTCACCATACAGGTGGGTTGCATTACACTGCCAAGGCACAGTGTCCATGAGAACATGCCTAGCAGTGTCAAGGTCCTGTGTTTGATGAGCAACCTCCTTACAAAAGTGATTATGGGACTGATACTGGCGATCTTGGAGGTGAACCAACCTTTTGCTGAATGGCACCAAACCACTAGGAGCCATCCATCACCCCTGCGGGAAACGTGGTTGCTTTGCACATCCAACTATATATACAATATCTACCAGAAGCATTTGCACATAACAAGGCAGACACATGTTGCTTGGAAAGCTTTCAACTGGGTAAATGCTCTTTCTTCTCATCAACCAAGATGTTACTGGGTAAGGACCAGTTTTGTCAGTAATGTAGATTTGCTCTAAAGCAAGGCCTTCTTCCTCATCAAGTTTTGCAATTTCTGGCAAAGTTCCTCTATTCCTTACTTGGAAACATCCAAAGCTTTCCATGAGCCTTCTCGTTAGATAGCTCATGTCAAATCTTGAACCGAAACAGCCAAGCTTTGGACGTCGTAAGTGTTCAACCCCATACAGGCCTGTGAACTTCATAGTTGCAGCCTTCAACTCAGCACTGTGGACATGCATTTCAGTTGGCCTTTGCTGATGAAACCAGATCAAGGTTGACAGTTCAATGTCCTCATGATGGCCTTTTATCATGACTTTGCAGACCCCTAACTCCAGGACGTCTTCCAAGTCTGCTGCCAACTTCTTCAGTCTGTCCTTGGCATTCTTGATATCCTGCAAGGCTGACCAGTCAATACCATACTCCTCCATGATATGTGCCATAGACCACTTTGCCTCAATTATCCCACGGTTTCAAGCTTCTTGTGAAGGATCAACACCTTTCTTGCCCTTCGGGCAAGGTGAGGCCATACAAAGATACACAGCACCATATGGGCTACAAAAGAAACAGCACCAGCAATGCTGCAGGCACTGAAACAGAAGCTACATGTTGTGGGGAAAGCATTGCGTACAGGAAACGCTAGCAAACCATTCTAAAAGCAACTGATCATGCATGACTGGACAAAGAAGGAAAACACTAATTTTTTCGAGTGCACTGATACTTTGCAGATGTAGCCAATTAGAGAAGGTATGTTTATGACATATATATTTAAAAAGCGACAAAGAAGGTGACACATGATGATGTGTTAAGTGACGTGGTATTGAGCCCTAACAATAATATTATTGTGAAAGTTTAACTACTTGGGAACAATAATAACAGCGGAGGGAGGTACTGAGAAAGCAGTGAGACAGAGTGAAAGAAGCATGGCGAAAATGGAGAGAAATAACTGGAGTTGTTTTAGACAAGAAAGTGCCATTAAGGCTCAAAATGAAAATTTATATGACAGTTATCAGGTCCGTACTATTATATGGGGCAGAAACTTGGGCACTTAGGACGAAAGAGGAGGGACTGTTGGAAACAGCGGAAATGAGGATGGTGAGATGGATTGCTGGAATATTGCTACTGGAAAGGAGGGAGAATCAAGAAATAAGAATATTGTGTGGTATATGTAATGTAAAGGAGAAGGCTAGGGAAGTTCGTTTGAGATACTATGGCCATTTAATAAGAGAGGAGATGGAACCAATCAAGAGAGCTAAGAACATGCCAGTGATGAGAAGGAGTAGTGTGGGGCATCAGCAGATCAGATGGATGGATGTGGTGAGGAGGGATATGGGTAGGTGGGACGGGGGGAGGAAGATGCAAGGAATAGAAATAGATGGAGAAAGTTGACCCGAGCAGCTGACCCGGCTATACAGTGGGACTAATAAGGTCTAAAGAAGAAGAAGAATAATTGTGAAAGTTTGCTCCCTTTCTGCCTGCCTCTATCTCTTGCTTTATCATTTTGATTGGTTTTTCATCATTTTCTGTAGTAAAAATTATGACAAAATGCCAAGAAATGAAAAATGAGCAATGATAGGGGTGATAATGGTGTGTGTGTGTGTGTGTGTGTGTGTTAAACAGGTACAATATGTAGGGGAGTTTCTAAGCACAGTATCAAATGTTCTCTCTCTCTCCTTTCTGTTGTTCAAGATTGTTTTATTACATGTTAATATTCATTCAATAAAACGTGAAGCAACATACAAGTGAAAATAAAACAAGGTATTATTAACAACCACAAAAGCCCTGAAGAGGTCAAACGCCTACCAACTAGCACGGCCCTCCAACCCTCTCCCCACCTGGGAAACTTCTTCCCTGGCCATCCATTCTCTCAGTAACTCTTTCTCCGCTTGCTTATGGCGGGAACAGCATTACTTGACACTGCTCTCTATCCCTACGCAGCGTTGCCAACCACTCCCCTCTCGTCCTACGTGGCCTTCCCACGCCCCCACCGTGGGAACATTCCCTGGCCTCAACCTTCAACCGCCCCCACCAAAAATAAAACTTTCTTCAGCCTGTTTATGCCTTCAAGCAGTGTTACCAACGCTTATGTATGCCCACGCAGCGTTACTAACCATCAGAGTACGATTTTTTATTTTTCGTGAAATGTATACCTATTACAAATACTGTATACCTTGTGTTCCAGCTCAGTCCATCCATGAACTCCATAGACGTGTCCTAGTCTCACTTGGCTGAGTATGCATTTGGGCTCTCCAACGCCTCAGGTGGATGGTTAAATTAGCGGAAGGTCAGAGAAGCAGCTAACTTCCTGTAAAGTAATGAATTTGTGTTAAAAATGTTTGCTTTTAAAAGAAATATACATCAGTTTTCACAAACTCATTACTCTGAAAGAGAGTGAATAGCCTTTGCTTCCTTTATAATAATCTGAACTAGGTCCAGTGGAGCCTCATGAGCATGGAGTGAAAGTGACCTGGTAAACCAAAACTCCTGAGAACAATGAAGGGGTCATGAAATGGATAGACTTTCATGAAATGGACAAGGACTCGGTGAATTTTCTAGGATGGTCAGAATAAGAATGTATCACTTCCCAAACCATCAAGCCACAGATATTACTACCCCAATATACTACACCCACAAGAAAAAGGAAATGGATCATGGTGATGAAGGTGGATTCATTAGGACTACATGCCTCACCTCCTTTCTGGAATTGTTAAAATGTGGTATGCTGATAATCTAAGTGAAATACACCAACTGAGTATACATATCGAGGGAGTTACCGATATGTGTCAGATCTTGCAAGTGGCACCATACAAAAGTTGCAAGAGGCATCAAGAAGCAGTTACCGGTATGTGTCAGATCTTGCAAGTGGCACCATACAAGAGTTGCAAGAGGCCTCAAGAAGCAGTGTTTAAAACCGAATTGGCATTCAGGTTTCTCGTAAAAGTCGGGGAGATTGACAAAACCGCAATTTCATGACTCCTAACCATATCTACATTTCTGCAAACTGAATATCTTTTAAAAATATGTGCACATTCCTGTACCTACTTAGGCTTACAAGATATGTAAAACTCTGTAGGCTATACAAAACTCGTACAAAATAAAAAAAAAAAAACATTAACATTGTTTATTTTTAAACACAATTCTGTATATAAAAAAAAGAGAGAGAGAGAGAGAGAGAGAGAGAGAGAGAGAGAGAGAGAGACATTAGGAGTGCGCATTCATACTAACCTTCGTGGATTTTATCTTTATATACACACACACATATATGTATATAATATATACATATATATAATATATATACTATATATATATATATATATATATATATATATATATATATATATATATACAAATAGTAAAGTAGACCTTCTTTTCAACCATGGCAGTAGCGAGAGTGATTATCTACAGGGTGTTTTTATTTATCTGATTAAATATGATAAGAATGAGATGGGAAGCAAGACACAAAGGGCGTACTTCACAAGGTCACAAAATTATTACAGTCCACAGAGGATCGCTGAACCAGCAACAGCTGACAGTCGCCATGGAAGGTACCGGATTTATTATTTTTCTCTGGATTCAAACCGATTATTCAAAATTTCTTGCTATGACAGCTGTTTTTTTTTTTTTTTTTTAAGCTCTTTGTGACTTATATAACGTTTAATATCTTACAATTTTGCAAGACAGATATTCGAGTTCCCGTCATAGGCCTTACAGTATGTTACAATATCTAGATCGGCAATAATTCTTCTTTTTCTTTCAGAATGGGAATTCGGTTACGATCCTACCACCTGGGCAGTGACTCCGGACATGAAGAAGTCTTACAAGAAAAACGGCTTTGTTCTTGTCAGGTCAGTTCTGTTTACAAAGCAGCAAATCTTGAAAAGATAACTGATTAATGAGGGAAATATCAACTTATCCTGTTACTTCGAGGCATGGGTATGAATCCATTGTTAAGATGGAGGTATACCACTTGGTTTAGCTAGATTTTGGCTTAATAACACGAATGAAATAGGATGATTATATGATGAAATACGCAATGAGACACATGAGAAATTGTACTGCACGACGTCACAGGGATAAAGGATAAACACTGTTTCACCATGTCTCAACATAATTTTGCTTGCTGCTTTATTTATATCAGCATCCTACTGCTTATGTGTGAAATATTAGTGCATACGTAATCCTGCTTATGAAAAGTAAAATATTACATGTATACTTACATATAGTTATATGCGTTTTTAAATATAATATATATATATATATATATATATATATATATATATATATATATATATATATATATATTGCTATATAGGAAAATGCTGAACGCAGAAGAGGTGGCCAAGCTAAAAGCAGCAGTGGCAGACAGCAAGGGAATCCTGCAACACGCCTACTGTCGTAGCGATGGTACCCGAAATAACCGCATGTGTGTATGGAATCACCCTGGGGAAGATGTGACCGGCGTCTTAGTCAGATCCCAGAGAATTGCAACGACTATGGAAGAGGTAAGCGAATATACTACATAGAAGCCTACTTGATAGCGAACAAGTAAAAAATGGGCCGAAGTTCGACGCAATCGAGTTTTCTGTACAATGTATAATCTGTATGAAACTCTTAGCCGCGGCCCATGAAACTTTCAGCCACAGCCCGGTAGTAACCTGTGTTGTTGGCATGATTATGGCTAACTTTAACCTTAAATAAAATTTAAAAAAACTACTGAGGCTAGGGGGCTGCAATTTGGTGTGTCTGATGATTGGAGGGTGGATGATCAACATACCAATTTGCAGCCCTCTAGCCTCAGTGGTTTTTAAGGTCTGAGGGCGAACGGACTAACAAAAAGCCGTCTCAAGAGTTTTCTTTTACAGGAAACTAAAACTGTTGCTTAAAGAATTTTTGTTTTCGGAAGATTAGAAAACTTTCTAGGTAACTTTATAAAAGACAATTCATTTTAAAAATCCAATAAGGAAGACGCTATTTTGCTCAACATCTGAATGGCTTACATTTGGTCTAAAATCACTTTAACTGATGAATTATTTTGCTCGGCTTATAACCTTTGCCGGTATGAGCTAAATTGTTAACCAGGATAAGATAAATAGGGAATAACATAATATGAGCAAGTGTGATTTCTTTGATAGTCAGCTGCTTTGTAATAAAACCACATAGTACTATGAAGCGACACTCATGTCAGCAACCCCAGGTCTATATCATTTGCATGAGCAATAATTCTGTTTTCAATGTCAAACACAAAATAGTATGCACACATACATATACAGTATATGTGTAATACAAGCAGTAATGAATCAAGAACACTACCCTAGGGTACACCCAGAGATTACATCCCCGTAGTCACTACATTGTCATCAACAACTGCTCTTTACACTATATCACCTAAAAATTCAGTAAAATCTTAAGAACTGTTCCACCAACTCCCTTCTGCCTAATTCTGAAAACAAGAGAGTCATTATTAACAATCATAACAACCGTATGTCGTTTATGTCAGTGGTTTTCAAATTTTTTGGTCTCGTTACCCCCGGCAGTGGTGTGATAGATCACCATCACCCCTACCCCATTCCTCTTCAATTACGTGAAGTTATAATATAAAGGAAAGAAAAATATTGGAATGCTTAATTTCTAATGTGTTTTATATGTAAGAAATTAATTTTACTTTTACTCAAGTCTTAAGAAATAAAGAATTTAGATTTTAGATACATTATACCACTAAAAAAACCTGCTTGGGGGCAATAATAGCATTTTTCTTCCCTTTTCCAATAGTGTAATCATTTTTAAAATCGGCCCATAAATAACCGAGAAAATTTTTAAAAAGTGAAAAAAAAATAAACATAAAGCTGAGATATCAGCCATCAAAGTTATAGGCGTGCAAGTAAGACTCAAGTCTTCACCTTCCTTTAACCCGCCGCGCCTACGTCTACCATTCCTCGTATCCCTGCTTCTACCATTCCCCGACTCTCCTCCAGCACATGCCTATCTTACACCCTATTAATGCAGTCAAAAGAACAATCAAGAAGCAAAATTACCTCATCAACTGCAGAACATTCACTGGAGACAGTAGTCGAGTGCGCAGCAATCAACAAAATTATCTCCTGATGTTTCACTCGCTTATACATCACAACTAAAGACTCTTCATGGCATTCCTATTTTCTTTCAGGATTGGAGAAAACGAATGTTGGGGGTATAACTTGCATAATTATGATAAAAATTAATCTATTTACTTCTGTATTATTAATTAATTAATTAATTTATTTATTTATTCATTTATGCATTATTATTAATTATAAATTTACTGAATTTTACTCCAAAGAACTATTACTTTTAGAAAGTGCCTCGTTACGACTTCATTACCCCCGCGGTGTTAATTACCCCCAATTTGAGAACCTCTGGTTTATGCGGTAGCTTAATATTTACTTCATAATTCTCCTCTTTTCTGCGTTGTAACAAGATTACTCGATTATTTGCGCCACTTCTAAACGTTCCTAGATCGGCATAGATGACAAATTCAAGTGGCAAATTTCAATAAAAGGCTGAAAAGACAATTGAAGTCTTCATGGAAAGACTAAACAAAACATTGTTTTTGAATAGTTGGCATGTACAAAACGATGAAAACATACTTGAGAGAGTGGTACGACGCTCAAAACCTATGGTATGTCAGAGAGGGAATCTGCTGTAAATCTTTGAATCGAAGCATTCAAGTTTAATTCTCTAGATTTCCAGTGGAGCGTCAGAGCAAGGGCCACCCTACATACACCCCAATAATTTGAAAAAAACATAGATTTAAATTATTTTGAATAACACTGATTTAAATTGTTTGCAAAACGTAGATTTAAATTGTTTGAAAACATAGAAGTTGGCAACAGTAGCTGTACGTTAACAAAGGATTGATAATAAATCTGATTATCAATTAATGAACGTTACGGTTCCTGACATTGAAAATTACAATTAGAGCTATTGCAGTATGGCTCTAGGCGTAGCCTAAACTTAGATTTCAGAAGCATCTACAGAAGAACAATCAACTTTAATTTTAAGAAAAATAAGCTAGTTAAAATTATGGAAGAACATACATAGCCATTATGCCACGTCTCTCATAAAGCCAGAGGAGCTTCCAATTACACACACACACACACACACACCATTAATGACTGATTACAGGGAAGGAAGAAAAATGTATCTGAAGAAACATATGAACGCTTTCCAATATTTACTTTAAGAAAATTTATAAATAAAATAAGTAAAATGATTTGCAATCAAGGACACAGGATGAGACCTAACTGAAGAATCTCGATAATACGTTGAGACCGTTTTATATCTAAATTAAGGCAAAGCACATCTCTATATATGCTAACATAACTAACCTGAGACAGGAGGCTGAGGCTAAAGTACGTACTGCACAAGAGTTGAATGCAGGTTTAAGAATATTAAGTAAAACCATCACAACCACTACATAACAGGTGCCACCGTGATTCCCAAACAGCTACTGACTTCTCAATTTTCTCAAAGCCATCGTCCAAGGATGGCAAAGAGACGGCTCATCGGAACCAAAAGACCGTACCAAAACCACAGACATTTTCTCCTAACCTTTGGATTACAAAAATCAGAAATTCATACCTAGGAAAAAGCGTTGCTAAAAGGAAAAGAAGAGATACTGAAAGGAAAGACCTTTAATATCCAGGAAGCACGAGCGTGAGAGGAGTTCGGGACGATTAGGCAGTATCATTTTCGGCGTGAACCTGTTAGGCCGCCACAGCTTTAGGCCATATGAAGTTTAGGCCGTAAGACATGGCGGAGGCTCCTTGGAACGCCGTGTTTAGTACTAGTCCCTCGGGGATCAAAGTATTATATACACACATTTCGGCCGTTTGTAGTGTGGGTGTTACGGCCTAAATGACTTACGGCCGAAACGACCAGGACACCAAGAGAGCAAGATAGAGGTTATTGGTATCAGGTCTAAAGTGTGAGGGGATGCAGTTTGGTGCACTGCTGATGAGGTTTCCTTGTAGGGGTAGGCCTATAAAGTGGCTAATGTTGAGGAAGTTTACTAAACAGGGGGTTCGTTCACGATTCTTAGCAGTTAATGTATCAGTGACCAAAGTCTTGCTTTCACTCTGGAACCACCACTTCCTATGGGAAGGGAAGGAAGAGCTTCTGCGTTTATATCTTATTTGGATTCAAGGATTTTGGGAAGAAACTTATATGTCACGACGTCGCTATATCTGTCAAAATGTATATATATAAATATATATATATATATATATATATATATATATATATATATATATATATATACATTTTGAGAGCTAGTTTTTATATACAAATATGAAGAACTATATAGATATAGATAATTGGCAAAATATATATATATATATATAGGATGAGTCAAAGTGTTTTTGACATGGTTTGGTCATATGGAAGTCATATGCAAGTACAAAAGGGCAGGGTTGAAATGAGTATAATTCTGGGTGGTATAATATCCAAGGAGAAGAACAGGTGATGGAGATATGTAGATATGTTTGGCAAAATGGCACAGCTCCAGAAAGTACATGGATGAATCAGCAGTATTTTTGACATGGTTTGTTTATCTAAACAAGTAGTAAGGGGTGGGTTAGTAAAATGATTATAATACTGGAGGTGAAATCTGTTTGTTGTCGGCCAAAAATCTTCGCCGTGAAAGTATGGGGGTGGCTGATGAGAAAGAGTTCATTCTGAGGATGCCAATCTTTCCAAGGAGCTATGGAAGGTCACGGATCTTTCCAGCACTTACGATGTGGTCATTATGTTGTTTTTCCCCTCTACTTCTCTTCCCTCTCACCTATCAGACGAGACAGATTAATGTTAAAAAAAATAATAATATGTAAAGGGAACTGACTGACACTGAAAATGCTACAGGATCAGAATAAAAATATATTATTTATTAATGGCTGGTAGAAAAAATGAGCAGCCACTAGACTTATATGCAGGCCTACATCCTTCTCCTTTGGGTAATTTAGAATACTGTATAGAGTGAAGAAAATAATTTGAGGACGTTTTTTGCATTAGTAAATTTTGGTGAAGTTCGATCTTCATCAGTATAAAAAATGATTGGGGAAGAGGTTCCAAAGAAGAAAGCCTATGAAGATGGGGGATCTGCGAGAGGAATTGGTACATGGTGAAGAGTCATGGTGAAACGAAGTAGTAAGTAGTAGTAGTAGTAGTAGTAGTAGTAGTAGTAGTAGTAGCAGTGGTGATGGTGATAGCAGCAGTAGTAGGTATCAAGTAATTATCTTTTATTCTGGCAAGAAAATTATCCCGAGAACGCCAGTAGCTCTCGCATAAACACTTCCTTCTACGCTCTGTTAATTCTCGTTTTCCTCAACAGTTGATGGGAGGAGACGAGATCTACCACTACCACAGCAAGATGATGATGAAAGACGCCCGGACTGGAGGGCCATTTGTTTGGCATCAAGATTATGGGTATATTTATCTTTTTTTTTTTTTAAAGCTACATAACTTAATTAGATTTTATCAGCTTAAGGGACTGAAGGCCTAAAAACCGCGTAAATGTTTTGCATTAGAAAAAGTGTAGAAAATTGCAATCCCTTTTTTTAAAGGAACTGTAGAAAGACTTCGTTTCTTGAGGAGGGCTGACATGAAGTACGTAACGCTCGTATAAAGTACGTAACGCAATTCATGTTCTCGAGAATCAGTAGTTTGGTGCATATATCAAGCAAAATTTACTTTAACATCAGGGGCTCTTATTGCTTAGAGCAACATAGTGTGATCTATTGAAAATATGTCATAAATATCTTAAGTGATCAACTGCTTTTGTATTTTTGTTTGTATTTTTTTTTATGTCAAAGTCAAATCTATCCACCCACAGTGAAACAGCAGTATTAAGAAGCAACTAGCTGACCAAAATATTAGAAAGATTCTACTAAATCAAAAGAAAATTCGATCGCTGCCAAACTTTGCAAGCCAGATAAGTAATTTAGTCAAATTCTCCCCTTACTCCCTTTATCAGATATCTTGTTATAGTATCCTTTTAATGAAAATTACCAAATAAGTAACATCTCAGTGACTGAGATCTATTCACTCACAGAGAAATGGCAGTAATCAGGAAGCACGTATTTGAACGAAATATCAGAAATGTCCTTTTAAAAAACGAATTCAACCGCTGATAAAATTTTTGTGTAAACCAAATACGTCGTTCACTCCAAACGCCTCATTAATTGTTTTATCCAATATCTTGCCTGGTTATCTTATTAATGAAATTACCAAATAAGTTGAATCTGGATTCATCATCTTATCTCACCGAAATGATTCAGATCTGTCAAAAGTACTTCAATATTCTTTCGGAATTGAAATTTATTAAGGACATAGCAAATAATGTGAAAAAAATACTACAATGCATAGGAGAGCAGGAAGAAATAGTTACTAAGAGTCTTGTTAAAATCACAAAATTTATGAAAAACTTAAAGAAATAACCACAAAGAGCTTCCAGGAGACTGTCATTCCTGATGTTCCATTCTGCAAGTAAAGATATTACCAGGTTTGTAGAAACAAGATCGTCATGTTGAATATCTTTTTTTCTGACGTACGTTTTATGGTCTTTTTTTTTCTCTCGGGCACTGCACAGGTACTGGTACTTAAATGGGTGTCTTTATCCGGGGATGGGATCAGTCTTTATTCCAACTGAAAAAGGGAGGTGCTGTTGAAAAGGAAGGACTTGATAATCTTCAATTAGATCTTAAGCTTCCTTTCTTCAATGGGAGTCTTTTGTTTTCTCTGACACTGGACAGGTATTGGTACTTCATCGGGTATCTTTACCCAGAGATGAGGTCAGTCTTTATTCAACTGAAAAAGGGAAGTGTTGTTGCAAAGGAATTACTTGATAAACTTTAATTAGCTCATAAATTTCTTTTCTTACATGGCAGTCTTTTTTTTTCTCTCTCTCTCCCTGACACTGCGCAGGTACTGGTACTTCAATGGGTGTCTTTATCCGGAGATGGGATCCGTCTTTATTCCAATTGACGACTGCGTACGGGCTAATGGCTGCCTCCAGGTGCTCGTTGGTTCCCACCATATGGGGCGAATCGATCACGTCCAGGTCGGCACTCAGCTGGGGGCCGAGCCGGAGAGAGTTGAAGAGGTACGAGACACGCTGACGGGAACAGAACTTCAAAGATGTTCTGGATGTATTACTTTTCAGAATTATTCATAAGAAATCTTTACAGATGTTTCAGAATTATACAAAAAAATAAAAAGATGTTTCTGCTAATTAGTAGTACCATCAGCAACAAAAATAGCAGTGCTGATAGTGATCATGAATGATTATGATCAAAATAAATTACAAGGAATTTCGCAGAAAATTTCCGATTAAAAAGACCCCAAAATATAGTAGCAGAAATGTTTAGGGGACTAATCTTCAGCTATTTCTTCTTGCATAATTTATTTCTATAGCTTAGGCCAGTCAATCCCAAGGTAGAGACGGTATTCTTTCTAGCTATTCTTATAAATTTTTAACTGTAGTAGCTTGGAAATAGCACTTCTTACCAATCATGATTGAGATAATTGATAAGAAATCCATTATATATATATATATATATATATATATATATATATATATATATATATATATATATATATATATATATATATATATATATATATATCACAGGTTAGAACTGAAACTTTTTAAAATCCTTCTTTTACCACCTTTGTAAACGACACTGAACGTAATATTACCATTATTAGTTATAATATCCGTTAAAATATTCCTTCCTCTCTTTTAGGCTAAGAAGCGCCTGACGCATGTTTATGTTGAAATGGCAGCCGGGGATGTCTTATTCTTCCATTCCAATCTACTGCACATGTCTGATGGGAATGATTCGGACATGCGCCGCTGGGTTTTCATCGTAGCTTTCAATAAAAAGTCTAACAACCCTTACGTGGAACACCACCATCCTCAGTATACGCCCATGAGGAAGGTTGGTACTAAGACTTAATGTCAGCGGATTTTAGGGGTACCCCTAAAGGAAGCAATATGAAACGGCTTTAGAAGCAATGAAATAAGATTTTAGGGGTAACCCTAAAGCAGGTGAAATGAAACGGTTTTAGAAGCAATGAACAGAAAAATGAAATAAGATTTCGGGGGAAACCCTAAAGCAAGCAATATTAAATGGTTTTAGAAGCAATGAACAGAAAGATGGAATAAGATTTTTTGGGGTACCCTTAAAGCAAGCAATATTAAACAGTTTTAGAAGCAATGAACAAGAAGATGAAATAAGAAAAACTGAAGAGTAAAAATTCCCGCACCTTCAATTGATTTCGTGGGAGAGGTAAGTTTCCTCAGAAATTTCAAGCCCCGGCTATCTTGATTTTGATGCTTCGGTCATCAGGGTATCAGAGCTTATGGGTAATTGTTCCCTATATAAAACAAATAAAAAATGAGCCGAAGTTTCTTCGGCGCAATCGAGTTTACTGTACAGCGTTTAATCAAGGCCACCGAAAATAGATATATCTTTCAGTGGTCCCGGTACTGTATGAACCGTGGCCCATGAAACTTTAACCACGGCCCGGTGGTTGCCTGTCCTATATTATTGCCAGACGCACGATTATGGCTAATTTAACCTTATATAAAATACAAACTACTCAGGCTAGAGAGCTGCAATTTGGAATGTTTGATGATTGGAGGGTGGATGATCAACATACCAGTTTGCAGCCCTCTAGCCTCAGTAGTTTTTAAGATCTGAGCGCGGACAGAAAAAGTGCGGACGGACAGACAAAACCGGCACAATAGTTTTCTTTTACAGAAAGCTGAAAGCAAGTTTTTAACATGTGGGTAACATATTTTGGGAGAATTTACGTTTCATATAAAATGTTAATTTTCCATTTAATCTAGTCAATATTTTGTAGAGAAACAAGCAACATGTGTGCCCTAATGTAGTAAAGAAAGGACATAATGCTCAAAATATAAAGTCTTGGGTACCGTGAGTGGTAAGGTAACTTGCAAAATACTTTACAATGGCCGAGATGGTTCCCGAAGCCGACCAATCGTCAAATTTTAACCAACATCTACCGAAAGTTGAGGATCTGATGGGAGACCCCTTTTTCCCGGGAAATTTTCATTAAGGTATGTAATCCGTTTTTGAGGCACTTTGTTAGCACACTAACGGGCACACATGCACATGGGGGAAAGAGCAGCCATAATAATTCATAATAATTCCTCTCAAAAAGTATGAAGTTCTTGTGTAGATTAGCTTCAAAACGATTGTGCTGAAGCTGTAAAAGATGAGTGGCACTGGTAGGGGCTTGGGATTTGATAAACGGCAAAAAAAAAAAAAAAAAAAAAAAAATAGACATCGGCCTAACCGATAATTTTAGTTCGGGTTTTAAGAACTGTTGCTGAGCCAAATCTTGAGCGTAGATTTGTTCCCTCCAGGTTGATGATTCTGAACTGATGAAGTGCCAGGTGATAGAGAATTTGGAAGGGAAATGGTTCATGCATCCTGATGAAGACGTCTCCTACAAAGGAGGGAGAAGGTTCCACTGATCTAAATCAGGCGGCATTCTAGAATGGACAGCAAAAGGGCACCACTCAGGCCTCGACGATCCTTGAAATAAATTTATTGCTCTCTCAACTTTGTTTCTTTTCTGTTTTTCATAAAGTAACTGGAATAAAATTAAGGATAAAGTAGAATATAGCTCACAAAATATCTAGAGTCGCATTTAATTTATTGCCACTGTAAATGGAATGAACTATGGGACATGCTTCCTTTATAATAAAGAAAAAGGAAAACCACTGGAATAAAGATATCCTCGTGTATAACTTCAGGAGTGAAAAATATCAAATTTGCTTTATAATAAAAAAAACTTCGTTAAAATACTTAGCAGTTTCTCATCATTTTGATAAAAGTCTCTTTATAGAAAGAATCCTGCGTTAAAGTTAAAACTTAACGTTGTTGGTGTCAGTCCTCCCACAGGTTGTTGCCTCTCGGGCGGACGCCAGCCAGGTAACCCCAACCCACATCCAAGTCGTCACTCATGGGAGCAACCGGTCAGTTGTCTCTCGCTATCCTCTCCTTGACGGGGAGCGAACGCTGGTCCTCGAGTCTACGAGGCCAACACGTTACCAACTATGTCACAAAATAAGTTTACGCAATAATAAAAAAAAACTTCTAAATTTACGATGCTGTAAAATCTCATACATAAGAAGCAACAATACAGGAAATAATTTATTACATAATCACAAAAAAGCATCTCATTCAAATTATTTTTTCACTTTTGCTTCCCGGACAGTGCTTGCATTAGCTGAAAGAGATAAGCTTATAATGAACAATATAGACAAGCACTTCTCTCCCATTACCTATTTCATAGCATATAAAACAAGTAAAAAATGTACTGAAGTTTCTTCGGCGCAATCGAGTTTTCTGTACAGCCGCTACAGCGTATAATCAAGGCCACCGAAAATAGATCTATCTTTCGATGGCCTCGGTGCATTGCTGTATGAGTTGCGGACCATGAAACTTTAACCACAGGCCGGTGGTGGCCTGCCTACATCGTTGCCAGAAGCACGATTATGGCTAACTTTAACCTTAAATAAAATAAAAACTACTAAGGATAGAGGGCTGCAATCTGGTACGTTTGATGATTGGAGGGTGTTTGATCAACATAACAATTTGCATCCCCCTAGCCTCAGTAGTTTTTAAGATCTGAGGGCAGGCAGAAAAAGTGCGGGCGGACAGAAAAAGCCGGCACAATAGTTTTCTTTTACAGAAAACTAAGAATTTGGCAAAGAGGGGAAAGGAGAATAAATCAAATGGAGAATGTAATTTACTGTTAGAATGACGACAGCTCATGCTGGGCAGGAGACAACCCAGATCTCCAGAGCAAATCAAAGACCGCCTATGTCTCGCTGAAGTAAAAGTGTAAAATCAAAGGCCGACGCGAAGGAAGTATACACACACATACACACATCAAACACACACACATACTGTATAATATATATATAATATATGTATATACTGTATATACATATATATATATACTGTATATTTATATATATATATATATATATATATATATATATATATATATATATATATATATATATATATATATATATATATATATATATATATATATATATATATATATATATATATATATATATCCCAGGCTATTAGATATTATTACATATAATTATTACTAAATAATTATGAAGACTGAATAAATTAGGGTACTAAAACAAATAACAGTCAACAACTAAATAAAGAAATTACCTGATCACCCATTAAAAGAGTCTGTGGTCGAGTGCCCCCTTCTAGCAAGAAAACTCAAACCCAAGACAATGAATGACTCTGGTCAGTACTTGTATAGGCGACCATCAATCAGTGTAGGATACTGTTA
Source organism: Macrobrachium rosenbergii (assembly GCF_040412425.1). Taxonomy (NCBI): domain Eukaryota; kingdom Metazoa; phylum Arthropoda; class Malacostraca; order Decapoda; family Palaemonidae; genus Macrobrachium; species Macrobrachium rosenbergii. Next base: position 14,201,360 of record NC_089768.1, on the reverse strand, counting down.
ACCACAGGATCTCCAGTTACCTTCTGAAGATCATGGCCAAGTGTTTAGTAACCTCACCCTGAGAAACAACGCTCAGAAGTTTGCGATAAACCCTCGGATTCTTGAGAAGCCGAGAGAAGGTAGGAGTGGGCGTCGTCGTTTGGCAAATAACAAGCGAGGCTCTGTATCACAAGGTCTGTAGACCTTGGTATATCACTCGGACAGTTGAGAGCTATGAGGGAGCGAACACGGATGCTCATTTTCATCATTTGCACCATTAATATATGACAAGCTTTCCTAAGAGTAAAAAATGTAGCGTGCTTTTAAGACTTAAAACAGGAACTGCACAAAAAAAAAAATCCTAATGTGAGTCCATATAGTACAAAACAAAAAGAAGAAAAAAAAGAAATAACTTCAACACTGAGCTTGGAAATCGCCTGAAATATCTTTCACTTCTCTGAGTTTTCTACTCTGAGTCCATATAGTACAAAACAAAAAGAAAGAAAATAAAGAAATAACTTCAACACTGAGCTTGGAAATCGCCTGAGATATCTTTCGCTTCTCTGAGTTTTCATAGAACAACTATTTATGGAAGCCATTTCCAGGTCAATGGAGCCTTTTGAGGGATATAAATCTGGGTCTTTTATTCCCAAGGAGAGGAGGAAATACAGGAGGGCAAGAAGAGAGGGAAACGGAAAGGACAGATGGAAGGGAGGAGGAAAAACCCGGAATGAAATTTGTCTCTCCTTTACCACCACAAAGAATACGGGTTAATATTGAAAGCTTTTCAGTTATTTGCCGGGCAAACAGCGGGAAAAACCCGAGACGGGCGCGGTTCGAGGGTATCCACCCATTTTCTCTCTCTCTCTCTCTCTCTCTCTCTCTCTCTCTCTCTCTCTCTCTCTCTCTGTATATATATATATATATATATATATATATATATATATATATATATATATATATATATATATATATATATATATATATATATATATATATATATATATATATATATATATATATATATATATATATATATATATATATATATATATATATATATATATATATATATATATATATATATATATATATATATATATATATATATACACACACATATATATATATATATGATATATTATATACATATAATGTTGACATTAAAGGATGAAGGCTTTCATCGACGTTTCTGAACGAATGATTTAAAATTTTATGCAATATTGTATTTGTCGATTGGAATGTCAACGAAGGCGCTTGGAACCTTAATTGTTTAAAACTGGCTTTGGTCAACTGACTGGAGTTTTAACACTAACTCTGTAGCTGAGAGGAAACTATCAATAGCAATCAAAATTTCTCTAATCATACAGTAACTGAATAGACGCGCGATTGCTTTAAAGCAACCATTTCTGACGATACTTTTCTGAATGTGCTGTGTTATCGTGTCCAATGGCTTAAAAGTATCTTAATGTAGTATTTTCATCAAATTAAGGCAAGCGAAAACTTTCTAAGTTTCTCCTTCAGTTTCTGAGATCAACCTGGTTGCTGCATCGTCTCTTTTATCTGATGTTCATCATCTCTATGTTTTTTTTTTTTTTTGACATTCATGTAACCACGAATCTACAAGGTCATGACGCTTCTGTTTCTCTGTAGGAAACAGGAATTTTCAAAAACTCGTCCATATCAAACAGCCCTTTGAAAAACATGGTCTTCGGTTTAGATAAAAAGGAACATTGTCCCCCACATTAGCAAAAAAAAAAAAAAATGTTTGTACAGGTTACAGTACAGTATAAGCATTTTTTCTGAACAAAATGACCTAACTGACTGAACAAAATAACCTGATTGATCGAACAAAATAACCTACCTGTTTGAAAAAAATAACCTGACTGAATGAACAAAGTAACCTGATTGATCGAACAAAATAACCTACCTGTTTGAAAAAAATAACCTGACTGATTGAACAAAGTAACCTGATTGATCGAACAAAATAACCTATCTGTCTGAAAAAAAAAAATAACCTGATTGATCGAACAAAATAACCTAACTGATTGAAAAAAATAACCTGATTGATTAAACAAAATAACCTAACAGACTGGACAAAATAACCTGAATGATTGAACAAAATAACCTGATTGACTGAACAAAATAACCTGACTGATTGAACAAAATAACCTGATTGATCGAACAAAATAACCTACCTTTCTGAAAAAAATAACCTGATTGATCGAACAAAATAACCTAACTGGCTGAAAAAATAACCTGATTGATTGAACAAAATAACCTAACAGACTAGACACAGTAACCTGAATGATCGAACAAAATAACCTGATTGAGTGAACAAAATAACCTGACTGATTGAACAAAATAGCCTAACGGATTGAACAAAATAACCTGATTAATCGAACATAATAACCTAACTGACTGAAAAAATAACCTGATTAATCGAACAAAATAACCTAACTGATCGAACAAAATAACCTAACCGATTGAACAAAATAACCTGAATGACTGAACAAAATAACCTGATTGATTGAACAAAATAACCCAACTGATTGAACAAAATAGCCTGATTGGTCGAACAAAATAACCTAACTGATTGAACAAAATAACCCAACTGATCGAACAAAATAACCTAACAGATTGAACAAAATAACCTGATTGATAGAACAAAATGACCTAACTGACTGAGAAAAGTAGCATCAAACATGGCAGTTTTAAAGCAATCGTGTTTTATTTACTTACTGTATGAACCCCAAATTCCCTTCTTATTTGAATAATAATGGCTAGACAAAGAAGTTAGATGCTTTAGGCAATGAAATTCCATTTCCAAAAGGTTCGAGAATTGTTTTATTACTCCAATTCCCGAACCAAAAATCTTTGATCATTTCCTGCATAAGCATTTTTGCAAATGTAGGAAAATGTTCACCTTCACCTAAACTGAAGGTCAGGGGTTTCAAAGGGCTGTTTAATATGTACGAGTTTATGAAAATTTCTTAAAAGAAGCCTTCTAATAAGAAAAGAAATCAATGCAGCATTTGGCCTTGTTAATTTTGGAGCTTCATCTTCTGTGTCGACTGATAGGCAGCAATTAAACATTTTTTTTTTAATTTTCTTACCAAGTTCATAAGCAACAGAGTATAAAAGCTGCCCTTGGTAGGTAATATAGAATTTTATGAAAGCACATTATTGAGGATAAGAACTTAAGCCTTTGCTTCTGAGTCTAGAAGATTATAAAAAAAAAAACACATTGAATATCGAGAGATTATTTCGTTGTGTGGAGCCGCTTCAACTCCTCCCTCTAGGCCTAGGATTATTGCCTATTATGTAAATAATCTATCAAAAAGATTATGAGGCTTACTGGATCTAAGACTTTGGCCTTTACCCATTATCTTTCGTTTACTGGTAATGAGGCACTGCAGGCAGCATATTCCAGAAATACGTCACTTTTATTCTTAGTGCATTAGCTTAAACTTCTTACCATAAATAAGGTTTTAGTCTATACTGACTTTTGCAAAAAATTCCTAGTTGTCTTGATCATGTTTATTTTTTTATATTATTCACATGCTTAGGTACTCGGTAACAGACTACAATTTAAATAAGATAGTCGGGTTGATGCAAGAAGATCTATATCCAAAAGTGGGCTTGGGAAAGGTGAAGTGGTTCTCAATTACTAAGACTAAATTACAGGTGCGCAAACCGCTACCTGTGAGGTTGTGATAGCAACTACGTTACCTCCAAGACGAAAAATAATTTTTGGACATATGTCTGTCGACTTTCTTGTTATTGAAGTTAAAAGTTGCCTACATGGTGCCCCTCGTAAAAGCTTGAAGGCTGTAAAGAAAATTCAGTTCAACAAGTCTAGTGGCGTGAGTAAAGTGAGATTCTCCTCAAATTTTAAAGCTTCTGATGCAGTTAAAACGAGCTTTCCAGTTATCTAGCCAAAGAAGGTGATAACCTATATATCTTTTTGCAGGCTACAGTTTCTCAGACCCTTTTTTTGCTGATCTAATAAAGAAACTGTTTCGTTGAGAGCTTGGTGTGCTAGCATGGTAGCAGTAGTAGTCACATCAAATTATAGATTAATGGGACTCACGTTTTATGACTGGTAAACCTAACCTCCATGTCACTTTTGGGTCATCCTCTTGGCAAGCCAAACATTGTTTTGGGAGGAAATCTTGGCGTCAAGAATGTAATTCCTCAAATTAAAAGACTTTTAGGCCCAGTAGGCGAGAAGTTCTTGAATAGAATACGAAATTCATGGCCAAATCCAGCCCCAGATTATCCAGGAGAAGTTATTAATATACAGATCTACTGAAAGAAACATTTCTTCAAAGAATTCGAGGGTTGTGTAATTGCTCGGAAATGTTATCAGGTTATGACGCTTGTCTCCATTTCAGTTTGCAACTTACAAGTTCCTGGTTCTGTTCTAACGTTGATGAAAATACAGTCACCGATGGCACCTGGATAAATCTGATGGATTCCTCTCTGCCTCCATCACCAGATAAGCTGTTCATATTGTAAACCTTGTTTTTGGTTGTGAATATAATACCACTGTATATTATCCACAACCAAAAAAAAAGTTTACAATATGAACAATAAGTGGTATTATTCACAACCAAAAACAAATTTACAATATGAACAACATTATCTGGTGACTGAAGCAGAGAGGAACACATCAGAAACTTCCAGACAGCTCAGACAAAGTTTCTTTCGGAAGAAACTTTAGATTTTCATATGAACTTTGAAGTAAAGCTGTAGGATCATAAGAGCTTCAGCTGTTGAAGCTGAAGCTAACGATCTTCATGTTAAAGAGAACAAATGATACTGTTACTGTTAAAGAGAACAAATAATACTGTTACTGCTTCTTGGTCATTATCTTTCTTCTTGGTTTAAGTGAGCTACCTTTCATACTTAAGCTTCTTTTTTTCTTCGTCATGCTTTCTTTCCCTGTAGACTTTTGAGTACTTCAGCTTTATGACAAGTTCAGGTGGGGCTGAACTTTCATAAATGAAAAATGAAGATTATGGCGTCGATAACAATAGGAACAGTAATTTAAAAAGGACGAAAATTAAAACGCAGATAAACGTAAGTAAAAGATATCTACAAAGTGCTTAATAAATCCATGGCAAAAAAAAAAAAAAGGAAAATACCACCTTTCATATTTAAGTATTATGAATTGATTTATGCACTTCATGATACAACTGCCGTTAAGACATGCAATTTATGATTAACTACATTAAACAAGTAAAAAATGCCCCGAAGTTTCTTTGGCCCAATCGAGTTTTCTGTGCAGCCGCTACAGCGTACAATCAAGGCCACCGAAAATAGATCTGTCTTTCGGTGGTCTCGGTATAATGCTGTATGAGCCGCGACCCATGAATTTTTAACCACGACCCGGTGGTGGCCTATCCTATATCGTTGCCAGAAGCACGATTATGGCTAACTTTAACCTTAAATAAAATAAAAACTGCTGAGGCTAGACGGCTGCAATTTGGTATGTTTGATGATTGGAGTATGGATGATCAACATGCCAATTTGCAGTCCTCTAGACTCAGTAGTCTTTTAGATATAAGGGTGGACAGAAAAAGTAAGGACAGAATAAAGTGTGGACGGACAGACAAAGCCGGCACAGTAGTTTTCTTTTACAGAACACTAAAAAAACAAGTGTTAAGCGTATTTTACGTCTAAAGGAATCTATTAACTTAAAAGTGTTCACGCTTCCTTCACTCGGTTTTTGAAGCCCGGACCGTCACAATAATTTCAAGCCTTATTATTATAGTGAAGAAAAAATTCCCTTGGTGAATTCCATTTGCTTCATTATTGTGAAGGTTGTCTTCTTCGAATTTGGGATGCTAAATGAATTCTTTAGAAATGAAATATTAAAAGATGTAAACCTTTTCTTGTGAATTTATCATAAAATCAGCTGACCTGTTTACATCTCTCGTACCCTCGATAATCATGCGGAGAGGGATATAATAGTTCTTCATTGGAGGGGTGGGTAGAGCTCTCGGCTAGCACGCTGTTGGCCCAGCGTTCGACTCTCCTACCGGCCAGTGAAGAATTAGAGGAATTTATTTCTGGTGATAGAAATTCATTTCTCGTCATAATGTGGTTCGGATTCCACAATAAGCTGTAGGTCCCGTTGCTAGGTAACCAATTGGTTCTTAGCCATGTAAAATAACTCTAATCCTTCGGGCCAGCCCTAGGAGAGCTGTTAATCAGCTCAGTGGTCTGGTTAAACTAAGTTATACTTAGAGGGATATAATGCGATATCTGACCGCAATGAAGAGAAAACTCCCACAGCTCAGCTATAAACGCTAACAATTGTTTTTAGACAGATAACAGATGATTACATATTGGCCATCATGCTAAAAACGACCACAATTACTGAGAGGGGACTCAAATTTCTGAAGAAAGCTGAATAACAACAACAACAAGGCCCTATCCAAGGTAAGGAAAGCTATCTCGGGCGTTCAGCCATTTGCCCTCTTTTTTTTTTTTTTCTTGAACGATTCCCTAAACAGGCCGTTTCTTCGCTATTTTAATTCTCAGCCGCGTCATTCCGGAGCCTAATGACGCCTGGAAGTTTTGCTTCAGTTCATTTGGAGGTTGATGAGATGCACTCGCCTGAAAGAAGGAAGAGAAAATTCACAGGGGCGAAGACGTGAATTTTTATTTTCCCCGACCTCTAACGAATGAGAGGAAATACGACTCGAGACATCTTTGAAAGTACATTCTATCTATCTGTCTTTGTATGTATATACACAGAATGTATACAGTATATATATGTATATATATATATATATATATATATATATATATATATATATATATATATATATATATATATATATATATATATATATATATATATATATATATACACACATATATATATACATGTATACATATATATATATATATATATATATATATATATATATATATATATATATATATATATATATATATATATATATGTGTGTGTGTGTGTGTGTGTGTGTGTGTGTGAATGCACGTATGCACGCATGTATGTATGTATTGTACTGTATTACAGTTTTCCTGGTTTGAACAAGAAACATATTTTGTAATTTAGGTTTTAACACAAGGAGAAGTAAACAGAACCCTTACCCGCTATTTATCACAACCCCATAAGTACCTTAATCATCTTAACAGGTGACTCACAAGAGCAAGGAAGCAAGCAACAAAAAAGAGAGAGAGAGAGAGAGAGAGAGAGAGAGAGAGAGAGAGAGAGAGAGAGAGAGAGAGAGAATCGGAAGTTTAAGTCCTCTTAAGTGTAACGGAGAAACCATTAGCATTAATGGGGAGACGATTGATAAAAAAGACATCGGGGTAGCCATAATGTCTTGAATATGATTAGGGCTCTTATGAAAGGAAAGAGCAATTAGCGCTTGGTCATTCGGAACCATAAGTGCCATGGTTGGCGCCTCATTAGCGCAAATTACACACGGAATGAGCTATCAACGATTCCGTGTGCAAGCGCTTAGCGTCACGCTAATTATTCTTGTTGAAGCGTAAGCTGTGCAGGAAGTTTATATACGAAATTTGTTGGTAGCTTGGTATGAATCTGTCTGTTCATCTGTCTGTGTATACATATGCACATATATATACATATATATATGTATATATATATTATATACATGTATATATATACATATACATATATATAAAACTTAGGTAAATGAAATACAATGAAGCCTTACTATACCTTCATCACGGCACAAATGAATTCCGTATCTGTTGGTTACTTAAAATCCTTAAAAAAAAAAAAAAAATTTACCTATACAGGCTTTAAGTCTGCCTTTTAATTGTAACCTGGAAACTTTAGTTACTTTTGCACCTTTTACTCTTCATATTTTCCAGACACTTTTTTTTTTTTTTGCATTTTGAGTCAAGATAAATAAATCATAATTACACAGTTGCAATCCTCTATTATCACGGCATTCAACAGCAACAGTACTCTAAGCAACGCGAAACATAGGTGAACTTTAACCATTAGTCATCGTAAAAATGGATATTGCCACTGACCATTCTTTCAGTAACTTGGAAAACTGATGAATCCCTACTTGTACGGTCTTTAAGAAAATCCGTAAGCTACTTCACAGCTCAGAAAGCTTTCTTTAGGTTTTATTAATTCAGATGAGCTCTCTTGGGAAGATGACAGTCAACAACATGTCCCAGAGATGTTATCAGTGGATATTGGACAGTGACATTTACTTGCTCAGATTACAATCAGTTAAGAATGCTATGTTAAGATCTTGGTCGAATTGTACTAGTTTGGTGAATATTTTCTTTTCAACATTTAATATGTTTCAATATTTTTTTTTTACTCGAGTGAAAGTTTTCACATATTCTCACGTGAAAATGTCACCTCGGGCAATTTTGTTTAGAAGATAAGGATCCCAGGAGCATGGAGAAATCCAGAGAGAGAGAGAGAGAGAGAGAGAGAGAGAGAGAGAGAGAGAGAGAGAGAGAGAGAGAGAGAGAGAGAAAACAGCATTCCCACAACGATAAACAAGAAATATGACAAAAAAATGTTCCAATAGTAGAAGACTCAGTAAATGTAGGGTGACTTTAGTTTTGAGCTTCTAAAATAAGTTATTTCCAGAATGTAAACATGAAGACACCATTCTATGCCCGTTTGTCCAAGTCAGATTGGAAAATAAGTCTGTAGGTTTAACAAATTCATTTTTAAAATTATCTTTGACCATATCTGTCATCAGTATCAAAGAGACTGGCGGCTTTCCATAGGCACACTGAAAATGGAGGACTAATTTCATGTCGAGTATTCATCTTAAAATTACTTTCAGAACACTGCATGCAGAAGGGTTACTCAAAAATTCTGTATGAATTTATTTTACATTTCTCTTCATAATATCGTGATCTGATTCAAGTCTGTTGGAAGAAATATCATTCTCTCGTCTCAGTCTCCAGTGAGATCCTCTTTGATTCTCACTTTTGTAGGATTTAAGGGTGCTACTTAGATTGTTATCTGCGCGTCACCTACTCCGAGGTGCTAGTACTAAACATGGCGGAAGCTCAATGGGAAGCCGTGTTTAGTACTAGCCCTCGGGGATCAAAGTATTATATACACCCATTTCTATATTGTGTGGTCGACAAATTACGGTATATTAGTAAATGATATCTTTGATCCCCGAGGGGCTAGTACTAAACACGGCGTCCCATTGAGCTTCCGCCGTGTTTAGTACTAGCCCCTCGGAGGTGACGCGTAAATAACAAGCCAAAGTAGCACCGATTCATTTTCTTCCGTGCACTTCTGGCCACACCGATCGTATATTCACGAAAGAACACGGCTTCTCTTCTTTCTTTTGTTTGCATTTCTGGCATATGATTGCGAGATAACATAATTTTATATATAGTTATGCATTAAGGTTTCATAGAAAGCAGAGTGAACTGTATCCTTGAAATATTATTTTACTTCTCCTTCTAGAAAGTTTCTGGCTCTTGACATTAGTTAATAAAGGAGATTTAATCCATTCTTTGAGTATCCTAAATATACCCAGTTCATACTTATATACATAATAACATCTATCTCAGTCCAAAAATCTATACATAAAAATGTATAATCATCTAGCAGCGTACATGACAGACTCACGTGCATGTATGTGTACAGATAATAATAAATAATAATAATAATAATAATAATAATAATAATAATAATAATAATAATAATAATATCCTTTATTTCAGCTCAGGGCCATATACATGGAATATGCAAATATAATGCACACAATCTAGATACAGATGATGACACGATAAAAATAATAATCGGCAGTATCCACACAGTTGCTGAAGAAGTAGAAAAAATAGAATTCATAATAATGGTAGTGACAGTGATTATATGGAGACTAATAGTAAGAAGGAAAATATATTAAAAATAATAACAGTTAAAAATACAGGCTGCAGACGATTAATTTCCAGCTAGGGACGTCAGGTGCTTACTGAAGTCAGGTCCAGAAGGCTAAATACGAAATACAGTAATATACACACACACACACACATATATATATATATATATATATATATATATATATATATATATATATATATATATATATATATATATATATATATATATATACACACACACACATCCCCTGCACATCTCATTCAATCGAACCTGTGCATGATTGCAGAAAACTTCGCTTCCTTGACGCTCGAGGGACGATGGGGGAAAGAGCAGTTGGCCGAACTTGTCCGCGAACTCTTAATTGCGTTTATCTTTTTCTTTATATTGCTATTTAATCTTCTTACGTAATCGGTTTCAGACAAAACACTGAAGAATTTTGTTCTTTGCAGGCCTATTGTTCTCGTAAATCCACGTAAATCCACTTTTACCAAATGCTGCTTATGCATAGCGAATTGTGGAGTGAGAAACGACGATTGATTAGCCAGTCGGTTAAGTCTGACATTTGCTGGGATTCTAGTTCGCCACGTCGCTGACTACACTGTCGACTGTTTTATTCAGAATCTCAACATGGTTAGCAGCCGATTTCTTTCCACTTCCGTATCTATTTTCCCATGGGGCGGGAGGGGACAATGTAACCGCGAAGAAGGTTCTGTCATATGCATTGTAGTTTGCTTTTCATTACAATAATTACCTGCTATTCAGTTCCACTTATTCATACTGGAAATCATTTCTTTTAGTAGCAGTAGCATATATACAGTACAATAACAGGTGCTAATATTAAATGTGGCGGAAGCTCAGTGGGACGCCGTGTTTAGTACTAGTCCCTCGGGGATCAAAGATATCTTTATTAATACAATTTGTCGACCACACAATATAGAAATGGGTATATATAATACTTTGATCCCCCGAGGGGATAGTACTAAACACGGCTTCCCATCGAGCTTCCTCCATGTTTAGTACTAGCACCTTCGGAGTAGGTGACGCATAGATAACAAGCCAAAGTAGTACCCAATAACAATTCCAGTAATGGTCTGCTCTACAGACCCACGTATTCAAATGGAAAAGTCGGCTCTTAACGGCAGTACTAGAGCCGATGTATCTACCTTACGTAGATAAGTGAACTATAAAACAGAAACTAAAGAAATTTCTGAGTAACTTTTGCCATTGAGATTCCTGGCTCTTCTCCTCTTCTTCTCTCTCTGTGCGTTTGCGTCTGTCGGTTTAACTGTGGGAAGGAATTCCATTCGTAAACATCTGTGGTTCTCACAGATAAACTCCGTATAATTTCGCGAGTGTCATAATTCAAGTTTGTACCGACCGGCTTCCTTCCATAAGTCTTCCCGAGAGTCATGCTTCACTCGGAGCTCCCTTCTGTAAAAAGAAAATTTATCTCCCGAATTACTGCCGCGGTAATTAAGCTGTCTGAGCG
>NC_089768.1:14182500-14187500 GCF_040412425.1 Macrobrachium rosenbergii | reverse complement strand
CAATCATCAAGCGTGATAAAATCATAAAATCTGTTTTGAATTGTATTTTGATTTCGAAAAATGATTCAAACCCAATACAATACAATGTTGTTATTATATAATAATTTATAGTCATTGTACCAGTAATGACGTATTGAAAAATGCACTACAAATCTACAACAAGAGCCTCAAGAAACGCCTTTCCTGAGTAAATAAGAAGAAGAAAAAGAAGAAGAAGAAGGAGAAGATGAAGAAGAAGAAGAAAATGCGAAAATAGGCCGAGAAGCAAACGAAAAGCAAAATTCCACTCAACAGAGTAAGGGCGCATGAAATTCCGGACTGACGTCTATTGCAACTTTTCAGATTCCACTTCGGGTAATCAGCGAACGGAAACATCAGACCGAAAATCGAGGGATTTTTCACTTCACTTCTCCTCCGAGAAATTTTTTTCGGTCACGCAGGAACCAAGTTTAGTCCAAGATCAAGAGCTATTAACTTTTCAAAGGCTTCTGAAAGACGCCGCAAACTTGATCGAAGGCTTATGGTCAACTGTCGATTCGGGTTTCCTGCGAAGATTATTGCTGTATGACCATAACGAACGTATTTGCTGTTGCTGTTATTGCAGTCATTTCGGTATTGAGCTTTGCGCAGTTAAGTGAATCTTGCGTTTAGCTTACTCAGTGCAGGCATGGACATGCCTGTGCATTTCATGGTGAATAGGTTTACTAATGTGAACATAAAGTACAGTTCTTCATCCGTCTATGATTTTATTTTGGGATCTCTTTCACATGAATAGTTTTTCTTGAAGATATTGTCTTCCTCAGAAGATTTTGGATTTTTTCTTCTTATTCTTTTCCTCCTCATTATTATTCCTTTTCTTGTGTTGTTTTTTTTTTATCATAAATCTTCAGCTCCTCCTCCCCCTGCTTGTCAAGTTTACAATCTAATCTACAGATAACTCAATATTCCTTCCTTCCAGATAGTCTTTCGAGTTTCCTTTCTTCATTAACCGTTATTCATCTTATTCTCTTTCGTTGCCTTCATTCATAGTCTTCCTCCTCCTCCTTTTCCATCTCCTGTTTGTCTAAATACTGTCTGTTAATCTTACCTTTAGTTCCTCTTCCATTTTCTATATCCTAGTTTCTCTTCTTCCGCCCTCTACTGACAAACTTTCACTCTTAATCCTTACTTTAGCTTATTTTCAAAGCCTTTATCTCCCCCAACCTCCTCTTTCTTTTAGTCTGAAATTCTTTCTTTTCCTTAGAACAATCTCGTCTCGCTCTCCTAGCCAAAGGAAAACGTCTACATTTGTTTTTCAAATCTTGATAATTCGTTTCCAGGTAAAACCTTTCTGCCGTGCTTCTCACTAGCAGCTATTGCCTCAGTTTATTTATTTATTTTTTTAATAGAAAGATAACTCCTGCATCTCATAGCTGTGAAGTCGGGCTCCCTTATTTGTTTATGTTTTTCTTCTTACCATAACCATGTTTTGTACCTTCTTCATCTCACCTTCACTGAGTTTCTAATTTGCGCAAAACTAATTAACCTGATTTTCCAGAAGGAAGCTTTTCTACCCCTGCGGTCAAAGACGGAGTCTCTCGAAAGAAATAACTCACAGAGATAATGGGGCGTCCTCACTTTTTATCGCTATTGGAAATACACTTTTTCTTCGTCCTCCGCATCTTTCTCATTAACAACTTTCCCGTCTCCTCATTGCCCTCCTAACTTTTTCCTCGGGCCTAGAAGCATTTCCACATAGCCTTTTTCATACCTTCGTCTCTTCGGCTTAGTATTTCTGTATGTAAGACACTTGTATATTCTTTCAAAGAGCTGTATTTTTTTTTTACGTAATTTCAAATAGTAACGCTTAGACGCATGTATTTATACGGAAATAATGACACTTGTATATATATATATATATATATATATATATATATACACTGTATATATATGTATATATTTACATGTATATATACATATGTAAATTTATATATATATATATATATATATATATATATATATATATATATGTATATATATAAATATATATAATGTGTATATATGTATACACACACACACACACACACACATATATATATATATATATATATATATATATATATATATATATATATATATATATATATATATATATATATATATATATATACATTCCATGCTTTTCCTTTTGCGAAAAACCGTTCCTGATTTGGAAAGCAACTGTTGTTCATTCCATTTTCTCAAACCTAACTTCGCATTTCAGTGCAAAAACTTCTACAAAAACCCCAGTCAGTATTCTTCCAAAGAGGACTGAATCTACATAAGATAGTTTTACTTCTGATCAACACGACACCAACACAATAAAAATACTTAATCTGTTCCTCCTCAGATTAACGCAACGTCCATAAGAATACAATAATCTTTTGCGTAAGTATTGCTCGAAATAACTTAAACAGCGTTCTCCCTTTCATATTTCTGTAATCCTCTTGTTTATCATAAATTCTACCATAAAAATCATCTGTTTCCGCCCCCCACCTTTTTTTAAAACCGCTTCGTCTCTTAATTCAGCAGGAATGCCTTAGTAAAAAATACTTAACCCTGATTCCCATTTCTGAATAAAAGGGCGCCAACACTTTCCGTATATATTTAAGAGACCTCCTCCCTAGAATGGAGACTGTACAGCCTTCCAACTATTTATAAAAGTATCATTTCTCTTTCTAAAAGAACCCTCCCCTTTCTTTATTTCTAAGCTTCTTTATTTATAAGCTTACCCAAGTCCACGACTAACTCGCTTCAATTTTGCCTTCTTATGCAAATTATCTATAGATGACTTCTACTTAAGAAGGCTGGAAACTTTCCTTCATCTCACACGGGTTTATTTTTTTTAAATAAAAAAAAAATATTTTTTTTAATTCTTAAAAACAATACATTTTACCCTTCGCCATAACCTGGCTAACATATCAATTCGTTCTTCTTGAATTCTGTACTCTATCCGGTAAGGCTCAAAATAAATTCCTCTTCTCTAGTTTCAAAACAATGTAATCCCTTCTCTCCAACTAAATGAAAACCGCATATTTCATCACCCCAGCTTTTCATCCGTCAAATATCCACCCGGTTTTTATTACCAAAAATATACATTTTCATTCGCCTCTACTCTGTCTTTCCTCTGTCAAACAGCAACAAGCTCTCCCCTTTAAAACCCATCAAGATACTTCCATGTCTTCTGCTAAGCAATCTTGGATCCTCATTTCTTTCTCTTTTATCGTCACTTTCTCGATCAAAAGTAAATTAAGTTTCTGTGGTCCTTCACAGTCCCGAAAGTAACCACTCGCTCCAATTTTTCTAAAAAAAAACGAAGAAAAACTTTCTTTCCACACATAACCTCTCACTTTCTGTTATCGAAAAAAATACATCCAGTACGACTTCCCTGCGTTTTTCTTTATTTTTCACTTAATATGTAGATTTTTGCTCCTTATCTATTTTTTTTTAGTTTTTTAAGAATGTCTATATTTTCTCCTCTAATCCCTTCACCCTTTGAATATGTCTTCCAGTTCTTTTGAATCCTCAGAAACAAATAGTGTCGATTTTCATTTAGCAGGAGCAATGTAGTGAATCCCCTTAATTTTCACTCCTCCCACTCAGAGTTCTAATTGACAGTCAGGTCCCCTTCAAAAAAAAAGACCCCTTCCCTAAGCAGAACTGCTAAGATATGCGCATATCCATACTTGTCTGCATTCAACTTAGCATTAAGTAAGGCAAGATTACCCCATTTGCAAAATCATATCAGACTGAATGGGAAACGGATCAGTCAGAGAAAGACCAGAAGTCAAGACGAAAATGGTTTGGGCATGTGGTGAGAAGGGGAGATAGCGAGCGACATGTTGCAGGAGAGATCATGGAAACGGCAGTGCTAAGGACAGGAAGGAGAGGAAGCTTAAGAGAAGGTGGAGAGACTGCATTCGAGATGACAAGAGAGACAAAGGAATAAGCGAAGGGAGGACACAAGACAGAAACCCCTGGAAAAACCTCATAAAAATTGTCAACACCAAATGGGGATTGAGCTAAGAAGAAGAAGAAGAAGAAGAAGAAGAAGAAGAAGAAGAAGAAGAAGAAGAAGAAGAAGAAGAAGAAGAAGAGGGGATTTAGATAAATAACCAGGACTTGCTTGAACCCTGCATATGAAAGAGTTTGTAAATTGAGAGATGCCACTTTCATATCCATAAATCTCTAACCATAACAAGGAAACTTGAAAAGACAAGTGAGTCAAATTTCCAAACTCTTCTCCTTTTCTCACATACTTTTCCCCCCGGAAGGGGGCAGTGCCGTCAGTGCACCTAATGCGTTGCACTGTAGGCATTACTTAGGGTTCTTTGCAGCGTGCCTTCGGCCACTAGCTGCAACCCCCTTCGTTCCTTTTTACTGTACCTCTTTTCATATTTTTTCTTCCATCTTACTTTCCACCCTCTCCTAACAATTGATTCATAGTGCAACTGCGAGGTTTTCCTCCTGTTGCACCTTTCAGACTTTTACTGTCAATTTCCGTTTCAGCGCTGAATGACCACATTGGTCCCGGTGCTTGGTCTTTGGCCTAAATTCTGCATTCAGTTCAATTCACATACTTTCCTGTACTCCTTATTATCATGCTGTATATGATCCATACTTGGGTCAAGTTACAAGTCAGTCAGAGATCCCTATGTGTGTAAGGAAATCAAGATCCAAAGACAAAAATTATAACAATGATTAACCATGATGTTTACAAAAACACGAACCTTAACCATACGGAATTCAGTGAAAATAAGCAATAGTCATTATGGCTTACATACCTGAATTTAATCATTAAAATCAGAAATGAATACTCACATGAGCCACGGTGATCATTACGACAAAACCATTCCAGGACATTAGCATTCTCTTCCCTTAGCTAACCTCTCTCTCTCTCTCTCTCTCTCTCTCTCTCTCTCTCTCTCTCTCTCTCTCTCTCTCTCTCTCCCTGAATAAGTATTAGGGGATAGAATTTAAAG
>NC_089768.1:14165000-14177500 GCF_040412425.1 Macrobrachium rosenbergii | reverse complement strand
TGGAAAGATATGGCGTCCTACCCTCAACGATTTTTCCCCTTTCAGCATCCTAAATCTTCCCAATGCAACTAAGGGAAACAATGGTATGCTTCTCTTTCGGAATGGAACAAGGAGGAGTGAAGAACACACCTCAGCTCGCCAGCGAGAGTAGTAACACCGCATCCATCTCCGTCAGCAGAGCTGGAGTGGAAAAGCAGCTAGACCAATGTCGAGGAAAAATAGCATTCTGTCTTGCTTCTGTTAGTTTTACCGAACGAGGAAGGAATTAGTCTGTCTTCTTCCCTGTCAGTCTGTTTGTCTGTCTGTCCTCGAATGAGTGTCACGCGGAAGAGAGCAACTGTGGCGACTGTTACTTTAAAACGCCGAACATCTTCCTCTTCTTTAACATTAGTCTGGGAGAGTGAGTCTCAGATCTCTCCTTCAAGATCTGACAATAGTAACGACGTTTTCCTTATGCTTAAAGAACGCGACTGTTCTGTTCATGGGCTTCAGCGTTTTCTTTCCGTCAGTGAACTCTGACGAAATAAATACCGGTTGTTCAAGAGTTATTATTAAATGTGAGAAATGGTACCTTCTTTAACATCAGCCTAGGAGAGTAAGTCACAACTCTCCCCTTCATGATCTGAGAAGAACAAGGACTTTGTTTTAAGTTTGGAGGACCTAATTGTTCCTCAGAGTCTTCAACGGCTTTCTTTCCATCAGTAAACTCGGTCGGACTAGATACAACTTCTCAAGAAATTATTATTACTGAAGGTGAAAAATGGTACTTCATCTCCTGTGAATCGAAAGGACGGGCGAGACACCCTTCCTAACCACAGTAGGATTAGGCTGAAAAATCCCATTCTTATCTTAGTTTTAGTAAAATCACGGAACAGAACTCATCGTTAACCAAATTGGAATCAAAAAGGATTTCTTCTCTTCTATAAAAAAAGAGTAGTTTTTTCGTCATCTACAAAATCAGGCCGAAATAACCGGGTATTCTCGTTAACAGAATCAGAGGGAGAGGTAAACATTTTCTCTTTCCAAAGGACGATTTTGTCTTCCAAATAAACAGCAGGGACAATGCCTTTAGCCTTTTCCTTATTAGCGCGAGAGAGAGAGAGAGAGAGAGAGAGAGAGAGAGAGAGAGAGAGAGAGAGAGAGAGAGAAATATCTTTTTAAAGTAGGAATAGAGTAAAACCCTTTTCTTTTTCAAGACAGTGGCAAGAAAGATTTTATATTTTCTACCCAATAAAACGAAATATACAACAAAACGTTCTCGTTCTCCATAGCACCTAAAGAGAGATAAAGGTGATTGGAAGACAGGTGCAGGCTTTTCTCAGTCCTACAAAGCCCAACGAATAGCGATTTTTTAATTCAAAGAGAGAGAGAGAGAAAAAAAACACGGACTCCCTTTCTCTCAAAAGAAAAAAATCCTGTTATTCCTGAGATATAGGGAAGGCATGTTTTTTCGTTCGCATGGGACTCAAGAAAGATTGTATGAGGCAGCATCTTTTCTCATTAGATGCATGACTTTTCTTGAAAATTAAACATGGACAAGTATCTCAATATTCTATCTTTCAAAGGAACTTAACAGATCAACTGTACCCGATAAAGCCTCAAGATAAACTTGAGTTAAGGATGCTGTTTATCTAATAATAATAATAACAATAATAATAATAACAACAGAAAGGGTTGAGAAGATTCGTACATAATCTACTGGAGTTGTTTTCCATAGTATTGAAACTAAAGTTTTGAATACAATATGAAGCTCTAAGTTCTAAGATCTAAGTCATAGGAAAAAACAAGTATAAAATGAGCCGAAGTTTCTTCGGCGCAATTGAGTTTTCTGTGCAGCGTATAATCAAGGCCACCGAAAACAGATCTATCTTTCGGCGGTCTCTGTATAATGCTGTATGAGCCGCGGCCCATGAATCTTTAACCACGGCCCGGTGGTGGCATGTCCTGTATAGTTGCCAGATGCACGATTATGGCTAACTTTAACCTTAAATAAAATAAAAACTAGTGAGTATAGAGGGCTGCAATTTGGTATGGTTGATGATTGGAGGGTGGATGATCAACATGCCAATTTGCAGCCCTCTAGCCTGAGTGGTTTTTAAGACCTGCGGACAGACAAAGTACGGACAGAAAAAGAGCCGACTGTATCAGTGGAAAGGGTTCCGTCAGTTTTTGGGTGGGCGTGGGTGCGTGCTTTTGCGCTTATCTAAATGTATATATTCATTATGTTTGAATAAATTCATTAAACTAACAATGGGGCTAATTCATCCACGTAATTTTTCCTTGATGATCAAAATATTTACTTTACTGAATGATAACAGTTAAAAGTGAAACCCCTCAAAGGGATAATAGGTCAGTAGTCGCCAGTTTTTATCCACAAACAATTATGCTCCAAAAAGGAATCAATATTGTTGAATTCTAAAAATGATGTAGCTATATCTTTTAGTAGGCTCATACAGATATACACTAATTTCATATACCTAAACAAAAGCGTTTCCCTACCTGTTCAAATGTTTTCTTCCGCTCAGCCACCAGCGGATCGCGGGCGGGGGGCGACATCTGGGCACGTGGCCCCCATGAAAAATAATGATAAAATAATAATATTGAAGATTTAGATAATAACATAGGTAAATATAAAATGGGCAAAAAATAAAAAATCGATTAAAGAAATAATATATATGTATATATATGTGTGTGTGTGTGTGTATGTATAATATGAAAATTGGTGGGCGCCCCTGAAATTTTTCTGGATCCGCTAGTGGTCTCAGCGCCAGTTTAACATTAAATTGTGACGTAGAGCTCTGTCGGTAATCTCTAGCGGGCGACAGAAAGAAAACCCAAACAGAATTATTATGAATATACCGAGAGACCTGTCACTATTTCTTGTTCCGACAGTTTCTCATTTCCTGTTAAAGAGGGAA
Source organism: Macrobrachium rosenbergii (assembly GCF_040412425.1). Taxonomy (NCBI): domain Eukaryota; kingdom Metazoa; phylum Arthropoda; class Malacostraca; order Decapoda; family Palaemonidae; genus Macrobrachium; species Macrobrachium rosenbergii. Next base: position 14,174,582 of record NC_089768.1, on the reverse strand, counting down.
CGTTCGAAACTCCGTCCGCATCAACTTTGCTGTCACGCCCACGGCATGGTGGAAGAAGGTGTAGCTCCTGCTCTCATTCTCTCCGGAGATGCGCAGACAGAAAGCGCAGAGGTGAGACAGACATTGCTACGTCATCTGCCTTGACAGAAGACAAGGAAGAGCTGTATACTATAATTACTGTCGCCGAGAGAATAACGAGTTATAACTGCGGAGTAAAATGAGATGAACATTTTTAATACTGAGAACAAGTAAAAAAGGCGTCTAGGTTTCTTCGGCGCAGTCGAGTTGTCTGTACATCGTATGATCAAGGCCACCGAAAATAGATCTACTTTCGGTGGTCTCGGTATAATGCTGTATGTGTCGCGGCCCATGAATCTTTAACCACGACCAGGTGGTGGCCTGCCGCACGATTACGGCTAACTTTAACCTTAAATTAAATAAAAACTACTAAGGCTAGAAGGCTGCAATTTGGTATGTTTAATGATTGGAGGGTGGATGATCAACATACCGATTTGCAGCCCTCTAGCCTCAGTAGTTTTTAAGATCTGAGGGACGAACAGACAAAGCCGGCACAAGAGTTTTCTTTTACAGAAAACTAAAAATGATCTTGTAATTTGTATCAGATAGTTTTTGATGATGTGTGAAAAAACACTCGCAACAATGAGGTTTGCTCTTGGTGGGCAAAAATGTAAGGAAAGACGCCACGGTAATAAAAGTACGCTGCTCTCTGAGAATCTTGATATTTCGCAGTAAAAGCCGTGTTCTTGCCTTTATAAATGCCCTGTTGCTCATAAAACCCAGTGGAATGTTCTTCAGCAATTCATTTATTCTTTTGCTAGATAAAAATCGAAAGTCACAATTAAGAAGCAAACTGCAATGAAAACTGCTGACTCTTGAAAGATATTTCTGCCTCTGGAAATCTAACTCGCAAGGTATTGTAAGACGCAAGGCACAGAGGGACAACTGGATGAATAACTTAGCAATTCGTCTTAATTCCTCAAAATACGGTTGAAATAACACGCGAACGAGTCAAGTTGCTCCCTTGCACCTCTCCCAGCAATTAAGTTCTCGATTTCCCGCTCACTTGTACGGCTGACATATTTCCCTGGAGAACTTGAGGGCAAGGCTGCAGACGAAAATATGGAGCACAGTTTCCGTGGAATTTGTTTGTTTAAAGATATTTGTGTGATGTGTGGGAGTGTGTTTGTGTGCGTGTGTCTGTATGTGTGTCGTTGCTTGTTGTGATATCTCTTTGATGTTTATGGTTTTGACATTTTTGTTATTGTGGTTATTGTATTCTTTATTTGATATTTTTGTCTATCTATTATTATATCGTTTTTCTAGAAAATTTGTTACACTGCTTTTTCTGTGGTCTACGAAATTGATTTAATAAATGGAAATTGTCAATGACACACACACACACACACACACACACACACACACACACACACACACATATATATATATATATATATATATATATATATATATATATATATATATACATATACATAATGACACCAACAGGTTCTGTGTCATGTAACTTCAGTTTTAGAAAAATTCTGTGTAAATGCAACACGGTTACTTTGTAACTAAAAACAAAAAACCTTATGAAACATGAAGTCTAAACGTCAGAAAGCAAAACAATCTTTTATTCTCTTATCGAACTTTGCAATTCCTGAGAATATGATTTTTTCATATCGACATTGTTCTTTTCTCACTATTTTCCTATCTTCTCACTATCTTTCTCTTCCATCCTCGTCAGATCTCAAAAGGTACTCAGCTCTCTTACCCACATAACATACAAACAAAAACAAATGTAGTTGTAATTATACAATTATAATGGCAAACAGATAGCAACATTTGCAACATTCACAATGTTGATGTGACTACCCAGTCTTGGTAAAGGGAACAACATTAGACACAAAGTAATGTATATCTTTTCAGCGTTGGTGTGTCTGGTAAAAATGCGATAAGAAAAGAGACGGAATAAGTAAAAGAGAGAGAGAGAAAAGAGAGAGAGAGAGAGAGAGAGAGAGAGAGAGAGAAGCCTCAGCCTCAGTAACAGTTCCAACCACAGTCTAATATTTCCACGATCGACTCCCGTCATCTGTCATCTCTATTTTCTCAGCTTCCGAACGATTCCCTCGGGAGAACCTCGCTACTTCTTGAATTACGTGTGTGTATTTACGGTAAATATTGTTGCTGTGATATATTTATCGTTCAGTGTTAAACAACTTATCTATAAACCTTTTTAGTTTTCGGTAAAAGAAAGCTACTGTACCGTCTTTGTCTGTCCGTCCACACTTTATTCTGCCCGCACTTTTTTCTGTCCGCACTTTTTCTGTCCGTCCTCAGATCTTAAAAACTACTAAGGCTAGAGGGCTGCAAATTAGTATGTTGATCATCCACCCTCCAATCATCAAACATACCAAATTGCAGCCCTCTAGCCTGAGTAGTTTTTTTTAATTTTATTTAAGGTTAAAGTTAGCCATAATCGTGTTTCTTGCAACGATATAGGATGGACCACCACCAGGCAGTGGTTAAAGTTTCATGGGCCACTGCTCATACAGCATTATAGCGAGACCACCGAAAGAGATCCATTTTCGGTGGCCTTGATTATAAGCTGTAGCGGCTGTACAGAAAACTCGATTGCTCCGAAGAAACTTCCGCGCATTTTTTACTTATGTCTTTAAAACACGACGAAGGTATAGTTGTGGCTGAAGCCACAGGACAAGATTGAAAAGACACGGCTAAAGAGCGACAAGTCCTTTGTGCCCCGAAGATGTGTTAATTACACGAAAAGACTTGGCACTCTTTAGTCGTTTCTTTTCAAGCTTTTCCTGTGGCTTCAGCTAATAACAAATCACGTGGATAGTTTGTGATTTTTTTAGTAATATAATTGTATATAATTCATGTATATCTACAATAAGCAAAGGATTCTGTCGGCTTGGAATAAGACTGACAAACATCCAGACATACAGGATGTTGTTAGAAGTAAGTGAAGAAGAATGAGTCTGATAATGAACTCACAAATTGAGTGTGGAATGGCTGGTATTGCCCTTAATACGCTATTTGTTGGTGACAGTCGGAGTTGCGATGTTAAATAGAATTTAAAACATGCATATTCTTTTACCGCTGAAATGATAATATACAGCACCCTGTACCTACAGTATAGTGTTCCTTTAATAAAGACTGGCTGGTCACATCAGCAGTGTTAATGTTGTAAATGCTGCTATCTGTTGTCTCCTGTAAATGTATAATTACATTTGATATAACGATTGGCTGTGTCTGCCTACGTGTTAGCATACGTCATGTTATTTGGGTAAGGGTGCTGTATACTTTTTGAATATTAATGACTCAAGGGATCTTAACTAATACGACAGGAATTTCTCGTTGCCATATTCAAGCACTTTATATCTCTAACAGATTTTTTTTATATCGACCACATCACTATGGGGAAGCTTGTTTATAATTATGACATTACTCCCTTTTGCCTTATAAGATGAAGAAGGGCATTTGCTGCCCTTTAATAAATAATTTTTAGTCTAAGCCGGAGCCTGTACCTGATCACGACTCTTTACATCCGCTTTCAGAAGAGTTGACTCGAATTTTTGCAAGGTTTAATTTTGGCGTCAGTGGCAGAAGCGGTATGGCAACGCCCATGTGTCTCATATGATCACGACTCTTACACCCGCTGTCAGAAAAGTTGACTCGAATTCTTGCAAGGTTTAATTTTGGAGTCAGTGGCAGACGCGATGTAGCAACTCCTTTGTATCTCATGTGATCATTACTCTTTCAAGCTGATTCGAATTTTTGCAAGGTTTAATTTTGGCGCCAGTGGCAGACGCGGTATGGCAACGCCTTTGTATCTCAGTCTTTGGCAGTGTGGATCAGATTAATTTGAGCACCATCCCTGACTGAAAAATAGACCGATTATTTTCTGCCCAAGTGATTTCCTTTATATTTATCTGACACTTCTCAAAACTTTCCTCTACTCTGAGCATAACTGAAAATGACATCTCGCGTCACTCAATATTTCAGAGAAATAAGAGACAGATCGCACCGGTGATGTTATATACATATTAATATCTGTCTCGAACGATGAGTCCCTAGAGTCTTGTATCATTGGTTCCCATTTTTCCCGGAGTATTCAATATTTATTTTTATGCAACTCTCAATTGTACTAGTTCCCTGAAAGGGGTATTTAAAACTTTTCAATCATATCAGATGTTTAGCACTACCTTCTGCCACAGTGCTCATCTCTCTCTCTCTCTCTCTCTCTCTCTCTCTCTCTCTCTCTCTCTCTCTCTCTCTCTCTCTCTCTCTCTTCTTGGCAGCAGCCTTCATGGAGAACTGAAAAATAGATTCCGCTTCAAGTAGGGAAGGAAGCTGAGGCTGTGGCATCAACAACTGCAGGTTTAAAACGGCTGGATAAAACCTGGAAACAAGTTAAAGGAGTTGAAGAGTAAAGACTTCACTAGGAAGTCTAACTAAGAGCCTTACGACAGACTCTGCAAAGCACAATCAGCGTTAGTCTCCGATGAAATTCTAATATTTTCGTGCTGTCATTTCCCATCATTTATTTTTCATCCTCCCGCAGGTGGAGGTTTTGTTTCTTCTCGAGAAGCGAAAGAAAACCCCGATCACGTTCGCTCTAAGTGAACCAACTCGCCCCGGGAAAGAGGGAGCGGCGGCCGCCACAATCATTTACTGATAAATAGAATTTGGGCGAGACGGGGCCAGAATAATAACAATCGTCGTCTTAATGACGTAGGCCACGACAAAGATTGTTGGAGTCACTTCCTCGCTATTGTTTGTGTATTGGTTCTATTCGTTATGCTTCTGCGTTTTCTCTCACCAGTTCCCCCTTTTTCTTGACTATGAAGAGTGATGGCGTATATCACGATTTCTTTTCTCTCCGTAAAATCACATATTTTTGTGTTTTTTTTCCGTAATGATCCTTTCTGGTATCTTTAATTGCATTTCCATATCACGACGTAATTCTTTCTTACGATGGCAATTGGTACGTGTTTTTGGCCCAGGTTCTTGTCGTATTGATGGGTATACTAGGTACAGTAGGCCTACTTCCTCCCTCCATTCCTACAGTGTATATATATACAGTATATACATACATACATACATACATATATATATATATATATACATACATATGTGTGTGCGTGTGTGTATTGTAAAAATGTGTACGATGAGCATGGAAAAAGGCCATATAAATGAAACCAAGAGAGAATTGATGCCCATCATATTTTGCTTAGTATCTCCACTCCTTTCCGAAATATAACTCTCTTCCATTTTCGGTTCGTCCTATTTACATAGACAATTCCCATGTATATACAAGTATACACACACTCATATATATGGCTATATATATGTATACTGTATATATATATATATATATATATATATATATATATATATATATATATATATATTTATATATATATGTATGTATGTATATATATATATATATATATATATATATATATATATATATATATATATATATATATATATATATATATATATACATACATATAAGGGCTGGAGCTGAGGCTCGAAGTATACATCACGAAGGAAGCAGTAGGGAAAGGCATCCTCATCATCTACAGTTTATTTTCAATGCCGACGTTTCGCGACGAATTCCAAGTCGCATTTTCAAGGCTATATTATAATATAATTTGCGAACATCAATAACAAATTAATGCAATGACAACAGCTCTTTCTGTAGTAAAAATATTTAAAAACAAAACACATTCCAATAAGTAAAAGGAGTTCACTAAAATCTTAAAACAACCTACCTATATGAAGGAAAGAACAAGACTAATATAAATAAGTAAAAACAGAGTGAGGAAAACCAGTTGTCCAAACTAGGCTATAAACAATTTCACTGAGGACGATTGAGTATTTAACGACGGTACAGACTGTACCGTCGTTAAATACTCAATCGTCCTCAGTGAAATTGTTTATAGCCTAGTTTGGGCAACTGGTTTTCTCACTCTGTTTTTACTTATTTATTTTATAGCCTTGAAAATGCGACTTGGAATTCGTCATGAAACGTCGGCATTGAAAATAAACTGTAGATGATGAGGATGCCTTTCCCTACTGCTTCCTTCGTGATGTATATATATATATATATATATATATATATATATATATATATATATATATATATATATATATATATATATATATATATATATATATATATATATATATATATATATATGAGTGCCTGTGTGTGCTCCAACACGTGCAACTCTTCCGAGGAATCTGTTACTGTCCTTCATTAAGGAAGCTTTCAGCAAAATTTCAACGTTAAAGTTCCAGAGTCTGGAGTGTCATTCCTGTAGACTTTCACACTTGCTCAAGACGCGGGAAATTTGTTTTCTTATATGACAATAATGTTGGCACTTGTGCAGCTTGGAAAATGGCCGTGCCTGATATTTTTCTTTTGATTGTGTACACTTATCTCTTTCTATTTTTATTGCATTTGTTAAATGTGAGTTTTCTTTTAAAAACAGTCCCTATGCAATATTTGGGATTAGATATTTCCAATATATCAACGAACCTTACCATAGATTCGTCGGTTACCTTGGGTGGTTAGCTTGTTATTCTTATCGATATTTTGCATAAATTCTATTTTTTCGGCTCCGTATTTTCTGGTATTGTATATACGAGTTCTTTCTTTAGCGAGTATTTCTTTGCAAGCTAATGGCACTTTTGGTCTATAGGACAAATAACCGCACATTCCGAATGGGAACCCAATAACCAGATGTAGATGTATATGTACTTCTTGTGAATCTTGTAAGCGTCCAAAATGATTTCTCGTCTGATATTCGCAAAGGACAACTTAAATATTATTCGGAAATTTCCTCACGCGCGAATTCATTTCTCATTCAGTGTCTGGTGGCGGCGGCGGTGCCCAGCCGAGGGACTGCAAAAGGAAATGACGATGTTTAAGTAAAAGGTAATTTAGGCTGCTGTGGCACATAATTTACAATACCGAGGCGTCATTTCAAATGCAGTATATATCTCACCCACTCCACTCGCCCGCATATGTTTGGCCACGTCCCAGTATTTTTCGGGACATTTTATAGCAAATGTCATCACTTCCCCTGCGCGGTATCTTTAAAGAGAAAACCGCCAAATATTTCTGTTTGGTAATAAAGAGTATGTGTGGACCCAGCTTTAGGCATATTTAAAAAATGAGCATATTCAAAAAAATTTGTTTTGGTGAGCTAAAATAATGTCGTTTGGTCTGTAATGTTTAGCGTTTTGCAATAGAAAATACACCAGTTTTAATTTTGCACAAGTGTTTATTTATAATTGAGTGGTTCAAAGGTAAACATACATACACACATACATACATACATATATAATATATATATTATATATATACATATATATATTTACAATATGTACACAGACACACACATATACATACATATATGTATATATATAATATATATGTATGAATATGTATATGAATATATATACATACATATATATATATTATATATAATATATACACACACATATATATATATATATATATATATATATATATATATATATATATATATATATATATATATATATATATATATATATATATATATATATATATATATATATGCACATATAAATAAAGTTGAATGTGCCTCGAAACTAGTCGTATTTATTATATCGCTAAATTAAGTAGTCTTGGGTTTGAATATTTTCCTATGGTCTGTTGAAAAATAAACTTCAAACTACACTGGTAACGACTTGATCTGTTATCGTCCACTTTTGTAAGGCTACACTCTTTCAGGAACTGCAATTCTTTCTTTGTATTTTATAATTTTAGATTATTTGTACCTTTTCATAACTTCTTGATGTACATGTATGCACAAGCATATATACATACATATATATATATATATATATATATATATATATATATATATATATATATATATATATATATATATATATATTATCTTCATACCTAACTTAATCTAACCTAACCTAGGGGGATGGTAAAAAAAACCGGGGCCTGTGCAATGCCAGCATACATCTTGGGAATTTGGCTTACGGCAAGACGCATATGATTTCAAGCTAATTTTCATGGCATGTGGTACTTTATTTCGAACTTGAGGAGTGCTAGTATACTGCAGATTATTTTGAAGCAGTAATATGATAGATACGGAAATACTGTACTTGCAAATATTACTGTTAAAGGAATGATAGGCCTATGTGATTTTTCACCGTAAGACTTTTCTGTTTCACTCTTTATTCTTAGGTAATTTATAACGCCTTGGACTGCGTGATTTAAATCGATGGCGAAAGAATGTAGCTATCAGTTTCTGATAGAAATGTCTAAAGAGAGAGAAAAAAAATCTGTCAACAGAATCATACCGTGGTTTTATTCCCTTCTGACGACTGAAGCGATTGCAAGCAAACAACTGCTATCTGCATGCAACATGCAAAGGAACCAGAATTCCCGCTTGTGGAATTCATTATAAGAATTCCATGCCCTGGAGCCCTTGGACCCTATATTTACGTATCCACAGCACAGTCACGAAATCAAAAGCAAGTTTCAATAGTAAAACAACAATTCTTCCCCGTAGGAGGTTAGTGCCGTCAGTGCACCTCACGCGGTGCGCTGTAGGGATTACTTAAGGTTCTTTGCAGTGTGCCTTCGGCCCCTAGCTGCAACCTCTTTCTTTCCTTTTACTGTACCTCCTTTCATATTCTCTTTCTTCCGTCTGACTGTCCACCCTCTCCTAACGATTGATTCATAGAGCAACCGCGAGGTTTTCTTCCTGTTACACCTTTCAAACCTTTTACTGTCAATTTCCGTTTCAGCGCTGAATGACCTCATAGGTCCCAGTGCTTGGCCTTTGGCCTAAATTCTATATTCAATTCAGTCAACAACAATTCTCTTTTAAACAGAATTTCCTATATTCTACGTTCCTCGTGGATAATTCTACAGCCAACTTAACCCATCATTCAGTGCCTAAGGGATACGCTCTCCAACTTCTCGATACGATGAAAAAGAGGTCTAATTAAATGGCGTCTCGTGATGACCCAGAAATCTGTGCCAGATTTATTAGGCATAAAGTAAATATTATCAAGGCTCACATAATTCACTTTAATGGCCTCTGGTCCTCATACTTATGGATATGAATTACTGCTATCGCTCACTTGAACAGGACATCTCGCCGTTACCCCAAGAATTCTTCCAGGAGGGGAGAGAGAGAGAGAGAGAGAGAGAGAGAGAGAGAGAGATCACTGGGCTATATCTCCCTTTCTCTCGTTGCGTTTTAGAAATTCAGCTTTTAAATACTGACTTAGTTAAATATGTGAAATCTGTAATTGTGATTTTCTTAACAAGAAAATATTTTATGCTATTAGTCTTTTCCATATTCAGAAGGTGTATCGATAACTAATTTTCCAAGAACATTACCCATCACAGTTTTGGTATATAATATTTACAGAGAAAGGAAAATGTATATGAAAAGTGCAAACACTATGACTGGGACTAGAAACAATGGTTTTTTGCGCAAAAGGAACAGACAT
>NC_089768.1:14147500-14160000 GCF_040412425.1 Macrobrachium rosenbergii | reverse complement strand
TGCAGAAATTGTGGAAGTTTTCTGCACAGAGGCTCATCGGCAATACCGTGGTTAAAGTGTCAACGTGACAGTGAACTTGTCGATTCTCTACAAGTCTTTTGAGATGAGAAATTAGAACGTTAGCGCCATGCCCATTTTCTCCACATTGCTGCGACTCACCACAGTCGTCTAACTACTAGTTACGTAATTCACGGCTTATTTCAGCTAAGGCACAACTGCTCTCACTCAGACTTCAAGCAAATACAAATGATAAGTAAGTAAATAAACCGCTGAAGATATTCAGTAAGGATACTTGTTGAATGTCTGCCAAGGCAGAGAATCCAAACTCCAGTCTTCGGCGAGCTTTATAAAGCACTCGCCATTCAGACAGAATATAAACTCAGAGGCTCTTCACATATACTGAAACGCAAACAAACAACAAAAGAAGGAGAGAAGAGAAGGCACCACCACGAACAGAGAGGGAGCAGATCTTCTGCTCAATAAAAGCGAGGAAATGACGAACACTGGCCTAGAGGTGTCAGTGCGAGAGGGGTTGGTGTACAACAAATCCTCCGCCTCGCCCAGAAGATTAATGAAGAATGGGGAATAACATTTGCTCAGGCGTCCAAATAAGAGAAACAAACCCGCAGGATACGATCACCTCCTTTATTAGATTTTGTGCGTCGCTCCCCGGCGAAGGTTAGACTGCTGCCTCTCGCAGGTGGGGGTGACAGACCCCAAAAAAGAGGATCCTATGTTTGTCTGTTTTCTTCGAGGGCCGGCTGGATACACCACCAGGAGAAAACCCAGGAAATAAAGGAAGGTATATATATATATATATATATATATATATATATATATATATATATATATATATATATATATATATATATATATATATATATATATATATATCCATATATATATATATATATATATACATTGGTATTTCAAAGCCAAGGACAATATTTCAAAGCAGCATACTATGACCATAGGACACTGATTGAAATTACTATGCTAGCTTCTGAAGAGGTAGAGAATGGTCATGGTCACTTAATGCCCACCCATCACACCCCACGAACCTTTCTCACCCCTCCCCCCCAAAAAAAAAGTGAAGGGGCAAACGTATCCCCAGAATAGATATCTGATATAATAATAATACACACATAAATAAAAAGAAATATGGACATACATAAAAAAACGCGAAGGTAGACAAAGAAATACTGAAGTGAATGCATTAAAAATCAATCTCAGTGAAAGTGAAATGTTCGATCTCAAAATAGGGTAGATGTATTTTAAGCAATAAGCCTAAAAAGGGCTTAAGTAGGCAAGCAAGTGATGCCATAAAGACTGAAAAAACACCCTATAAGACCTTAAAGGAACTTGCTCTTAAACTATCAATGTATCTTGTAAAATATTTCAGTTATGAGATATTTGACTAAAAAGGATCTGAATCCTAAGGAATAATACAGTTCTGGTTAAGCCGGTGAACAGTAATAATGGAGCAGGTAAACATGGCACAGGCAAAAATGGCACGGGTAAAATAACACAGGTAAAAATGGCACAAGTGAAAAATAGGAAAAAATGGCACGAGGGAAAAAATTGTAAAATATGTCATAAAGGAAAAATTAGGAAAAAATGGGACAAGTGAAAAACTAGGATAAAATGGCACAAAGGAAAAAATATGAAAAATTGGCACAAGGGAAAAAACAGGGAAAAACGGCACAAATGAAAAAAAAGATAAAAATGGCACAAAATAAAAAAAATATATTGATTCATCTACAATGGTTCGCCGTGTTTGGTACTAACCCCTCCGGGATCATGTCCCTAAGTGCATCTGATCCCCGAGGGACTAGTACTTATATTGATTCATCTACAGTGTTTCGCCGTGTTTAGTACTAGCCCCGCCGGGATCAAATGTCCCTAAGTGCATCTGATCCCCGAGGGGCTAGTACTTATATTGATTCATCCACAATGTTTCGCCATGTTTAGTACTAGCCCCGCCGGGATCAAATGTCCCTAATTGCATCTGATCCCTGAGGGACTAGTACTAAACATGGTGAAACACATTTGATCACAGCGGGGCTAGTACTAAACACGGCGCAACGGTGTAGATGAACCACTGTTTCGCCGTGTTTAGTACTAGCCCCTCGGGGAATCAGATGCACTTATTGCCTAAATTCGGTTTAGCCAAATAATCTGGTGTTATTCCTTCGAGAATGATTTCTCGATCGCTAATGGGAATTATGTCATTATTTGTAATATGTTCATCATTGTATATCTTTTATATTGATGTTTGGGTAATGAAAAAAAAACGTGGTGTTAAATGACGTATTTAGGAAAACTCTTGATTTTTTTTTAAAAAGTCAACACTACTTCTTTTTTAAATACCACCAGCAAGAGCCTTAAAAGAGAGCATTTGCTACAAAAGAGAGAGAGAGAGAGAGAGAGAGAGAGAGAGAGAGAGAGAGAGGAGATTTCCATGAAAATATTAAAGGAAAAGAGCTAAGACAAACCTGTTAGAGCAATAATTTTTCTCGAGCTCTCAAGAGATTAGAGAAATGACTGGAGCGGTATTCTTAAGTAACTCGAGAGACCTGGAAAGTTGGAGGCCAAGAATTCTAAAAATCTTGAAACAAAAGTTTTTTCTTCACTCGGTATCATCATGACGCCTGTTGCTTGTTTTGTTATAGTGAGATGCCTCTCTTTGTTTGTCTGTTGCATAGTTTGTTATAGTGAGATGCCTTTCTTTGTTTGTCTGTTGCATAGTTTGTTATAGTGAGATGCCTCTCTTTGTTTGTCTGTTGCATAGTTTGTTATAGTGAGATGTTCATAGTTTGTTATAGTGAGATTTCTTTGTTTGTCTGTTGCAGTTTGTTATAGTGAGATGCCTTTCTTTGTTTGTCTGTTGCATAGTTTGTTATAGTGAGATGCCTTTCTTTGTTTGTCTGTTGCATGGTTTGTTATAGTGAGATGCCTTTCTTTGTTTGTCTGCTGCATGGTTTGTTATAGTGAGATGCCTCTCTTTGTTTGTCTGTTGCTTGTCTTGTTATAGTGAAACACCTTTTTTTTTGTCGGTTACATGTTTTGTTATAGTGAGACGCCTTCCTTTGTTTGCCTGTTGCATGTTTTGTTATAGTGAGATGCCTCTCTTTGTCTGTTGTAGGGTTTGTTAGAATGAGACGCCTTCCTTTGTTTGTCTGTTGCTTGTTTTGTTATAGTGAAACCCTTCCTTTGTTTGTCTGCTCGCCTGTTTTGTTATAAGGAGACACCTTTCTTTGTTGGTCTGTTCGCCTGGTTTGTTATAGTGAGACACCTTCCTTTGTTTGTCTATTGCATGCTTTGATATAGTGAGACACCCTCCTTTGTTTGTCTGTTCGCCTGTTTTGTTATAAGAAGACAAATTCCTTTGTTGGTCTGTTCGCCTGGTTTGTTATAGTGAGACACCTTCCTTTGTTTGTCTATTGCATGTTTTGATAACAGGATTATGAAAAACAAAGATGAGTGGTCTTTTTTTACGAAATTTAATCAAAGTTGCGTCTGGTGACTGATAGAGACCTATTAATTCATGGGTATATGGGAGTGCAAGCTTTGACCTTTCAGTGAGGTCAAAGTTCAAGTAGGAATTTAACCTACTAATAGAGCTGAAGTACAGAAGGAGGTCAAAGTCAAAGTCACGAGAAAAGCTAAACAGTTACCTAAGAAAAGAGCTTCGGCAGTAAATTTCAGTTATACGAGACAAAGACTCCATATTTCAGAGATCAAAGGTCAAATATGAATTTAACCTTTCCCATAAACTTTAATATGCTCAAGATAGGGATATATGTTTATTATAAGGACTTTGAAGAGAGGGAAACTACTGCTTAGCAATTGCGGAGGTTTGCTGGTGATTATAAGCATTTCAATATTTTTACTCTCGCAGTTCAAAGCAAACCTGCTGCTATCCGCCCTTGTAATATATTTCTTGTTAGTTTTCTGTAAAAGAAAACTATTGTGACCACTCTGTCTGTCCGTCCGCACTTTTTCTGTCCGCCCTCAGATCTTAAAATCTACTGAAGCTAGAGGGCTACAAACTGGCATGTTGATCATCCACCCTCCAATCATCATATATACCAAGTTGCAGCCCTCTAGCTTCAGTGGTTTTTATTTTATTTAAGGTTAAAGTTAGCCATAATCGTACTTCTGGCAACTATATAGGATAGGCCACCACCGGGTCGTGGTTAAAGTTTCATGGGCTGGGGCTCATACAGCATTATACGGAGACCACCGAAAGATAGATCTATTTTCGGTGGCCTTGATTATAAGCTGTAGCAGCTGTACAGAAAACTCGATTGCGCCGGAGAAACTTCGGCGCAGTTTTTACTTGCTTCTTTGTTTTTGAAGTAACGCGGAGATAGTTTGCACGTGCATGTGTATGTATGAGAGAGAGAGAGAGAGAGAGAGAGAGAGAGAGAGAGACCAGAGTTCTTTTAGACAAAATTGACGGCAATTTTTATACCCGAAATATTCATTGACTAAGACGTATATTTGCATATTCGTATTAAGGAAAACACTGTCCCGTCACAAGTCAGTAGCAATAGCAGCAGACGGGAGAGGAGGAGGAGGAGGGGAAGGGAAAATGGCTGTTGATGGATGAAGAGATGACAGGCACAGAAAAGGGAATGAAAGTATATTCTGGGGAGTGAGAACATTTCCTATTGTAAATGCATACTCCGCTAGAGCTAGTCTCCTCGCCTTATCCTCAAGATATTGTATCATTTTCCTGTAGCCTTATTCTGTCCCTTTCTTTTCTAACCTTCGCATTATTTATTTAAATTGGATATCTTCTTTCACTTTATTTCATCCTCAGCTTATTTTTCGTGACACTGTATCATTTCCCTTAGTCTTTTTCTTTCACTTTTTTTTCTAGACTGCTCTTTGTTCATTTAATCCGAACATCTTTAATTTTACCTAATTATTCCTGAGTATCAAGAAATACAGAGAAGGGAATTAGTAACTATCGGCAGTCATTTCTCAAGCATTTATTACAAAACAAATTTCAGTGCAATCTTTTCCTCCTCAAGAATAGACGATGGGAATACTCCTGTGCACTACGCCAACGCTTGTGACTCCATCCTGACCTTACCATGAGTAATATATCGTAATATTCAAGAAGGTCAGGCGTAGGTAGTCCTATATTCAAGTTCAAGTGTGGATATTTGTTCCTGAGAGGTCAATGGAGCCGCTAGAAGTGAATACCATCTACAAGTTGCTTCTGATTTTTGGTAGGACATTTTCCACTGTTAGAGACCCGTCTTAGGGGTTCTTCTTTTACGGATCTTATTCAGGGCTCCGCATTTTTCTTTTACGGGAATTTACCTCCCTTCTTTGTTCATCCTCTTGGGCTCTTTCGTTTTACCGTTCTTGGGGTAATCTTGTTCTTTTTCATTCTGACATGTTTCGCTCCACATTTTCTAAAATGCGCCCCGCTTCTTGAACATAAATTTGTCTCCTTTCGTTCGTTATTCCAATATTATCTGTTTTAAAGACATTCATTAACTTTTAGACGTGTTACTTTTTTTTTTTTTACGCTGTATGTACATTAAAACACCCCGTTTCTCCTGTGCCTTGATGCTTACTTCTTTATCCATGGCAAGCCAGATTCACCTTGGATTTATCAAGAGACCCCAGTTGCTTTGAATCTACGCCGCCCGCACAAGCTTCCTATCTTAGAAAAATAACAGATTTTCTTGCTGATTCCTTGTGTCTCTCTATATTTAGAATTTCCCCTCTGAATGCTCTAGTGCACAGGAACTGAGGTATACAAAAGATTTTTCTGCTTATGCTCTCGTATCCTTAAATCTTTTGCATCTCTTTGCAGTTCCACATCAATACCTAGGCCAAGGAATGAGGTTAGCGTCTATAGGTTGCTAAGTGGAACATGAATAATACTTTTGTTAATTAGGTTGTTTCGTTTGTTGTCATCGTTACCATGGCCTCATCGTTGGTGGTGGATGACTACCTTTCTTTAAAATATCGAAAATAATTTTAACTTGCAATTAAATTTTGCTCAAGCCCAACGATTCTGACATTCAAATGTTCGTTTTGAGTTAACCTTAAATAAAATAAAAACTACCGAAGCTAGAGGGATGCAATTTGGTATGTTTTGATGATTGGATGGTGGATGATCAACATACCAATTTGCAGCCCTCTAGCCTCAGTAGTTTTTAAGATCTGAGGGCGGACAGACAGACAAAGCAGTCACAATAGTTTTCTTTTACAGAAAACTAAAAATGAAGAAAAATATTGGTAACGTACAAACAGCCCGCATACCTATTCTAAATCAAGACAACGACCGTTAGTTGCCTTTATCAAATTCGAAACTTGATAAGGATGTTCACAGAAATAAGCATATGTTCAAACATTCATAAGGCTAGACCAGATAACATTATGTCAAGTTCTGTTAATGAATCAATGGACGCTGATCAAATTGTCGGTGCTACTCCGAGGTTCTACAGTAGTACTAAACACCGTATGGTAGTGGGTCCTGGGTAAATGTAAACTAATCGGCCACAAGAAGATGTCGTTTATTAATATAGTTTGTCAGCCACGCAATATAGAAATGGGTGTATATAATACTTTGATTCCCGAGGGGTTAGTACTAAACACGGCGTCCCCAGGAGCTTCTGCCATGTTTAGTACTAGCACCTCGGGGTAGGTGGCGCACAGATAACAAGCCGAAGTAGCACCGAAATTGTATTACTGTTTCAGGTCTAGCTGAAGACTTTTGTTTACAAATTGAATCATTATGAATGTTTACTCTCGATTCTTTACAAGACTTGAAAACCTTTACAAAGTTTTGCAATGTGTGCAAATTGTTATGGGTAAATAACACTACAATTTCTGGACAAAAACAATTAATAAAGTAACAGCTAATCTTAGCGGACTCAGCGCCATAATCCCGTAACCTGTAAGCGTGGTAAATGACGTCACGTTCCCGCCCGTTTCCTTTTCATGTCGGACTGCTTCCTGCGTCTTAATGGCAGTAATGAAATCCTGCAGCGTTTCGCAGTTGAGCCGAATGCCTTGTTTGGGCGTCTTGCGAATGCTTTCAAGATCCGGTCGTTTCCTTTGGCCTCCTCCAAAGGGAATGAGATACGGAGGGTCTGGGAATAATAGGACCGAACATGACGCTCCGCTTGGTAATGGAGAGCTCTGCAGAAGACACGGATCTTCTGTGGACCGTTTCATACAAGCGTTCAATACACTAATTCGTCTTTTACTTCGTTGCTTCTTGTTAAAGCGAAGAATACTAGCGATATTGTGTCACACGAATTGTATGTCTCTTTCAAGAAGTATTTTGAGATGAGATTAAGCTTTTTACTGATAGCCGTAGCAAGAGGAATAACCCACAGGTTGCAAAAAAGAAGCTAACTGGATTTGAAAATAGATATAGGAAAAAAAGAGGCTACAGATAGTGGAAATAGTTTTTCAAGCAAAGTTACCTGACAGATATGTATAGAGTGAAAAGTGTCTTAAGGTGACATTTAACCCACAAAGGTACCGATATCGGAAGTTATCCTCTAACCCATGATCCGCCATGCATGTATACGCAACTTCGTGTGCATAGGTCTATGGGCAAGCAAATATCTCTTTCTCACTCATATGCAGAGAGAGAGAGAGAGAGAGAGAGAGAGAGAGAGAGAGAGAGAGAGAGAGAGAGAGAGAACAATTAGGAAAGCTCCAAGTTAGCATATCTATGTTAACAAAAAGTTAACAGATTTTCCAACTTGGAGAGAGGACAAAAAAAAAAAAAAAAAAGATTTACCGGAGGGGAGACGCGGGACATTCTCATATTTTTCAGGATGTGAAGCGATGAAGTGAACATTTACTAAGCAATATGAATGATGGTTACAGTTGTATTTTGTACAGGAGTTTCAAAATATGACTTTCAGGCAGAGATGGCGACAGCTTATGCTTGTGTAAGAGCTCTAGGGGTGAAAGCTTTGTTCTCTTTTAAAACTATTGCGTGGCATTGTTGTAGATTTTGCCATATGTCATCAGAGTCTGATGTCAAATATGTTAGTGAGGTTGCCAATTTAATTTCTCGGTATATTTGAAATTATTAAGCTTTAAAACTTAGTTTGTTTTTAGCTTACGGTTTTTTTTTGAAAACTTTTCAGTTTAGCTTACTCTTTCTTTTGTTTTGCTTGTAAAAAATCGCTTTTCTTTATAATGTTCATTCTGTGCATGTCTTTCTGCACACTTTGTTATCCAGCCTCTAGTAAAATGAGAGTAAAAACAGTAGAAACTTAGAAAAAGGTATAAAAAAAGAATATTTTATATATAAACTTAGGAAAAGGTATAAAGAAAGAATATTTTATATACTATTAATGATATCTACCTGACTGAAAACGCAGCTTACTTCCTGCCACTCAAAAACCTTGAAGAAACTTAATCCGTTTACATTGATGGCTATTGTCCTAAATTATTGTTCCCAAACTGTATACAAACGTTGTGGGTCTTTGAATCCAGAATTCACGATGTGATTAGCAAGTTACTTCAAGGACCTACGATGAAGGATATTCTCGCTGATTTTGTAACAATAGCCACCGAAAGGAGTGTAATAAATATGGTAAAAATCGAGCAATGTTTTCCCCATCTTTATTCTTTACAACCCAACGGCACTCTCTCTCTCTCTCTCTCTCTCTCTCTCTCTCTCTCTCTCTCTCTCTCTCTCTATGTCTTATACACACACAAACACACACACACACACACACATAAACAATAATTTGCCATGTTCGAACGCTAAACAGCGTAATTGCAGGCGACAACAAGATACACATTTAGCACGTCTGAGCGTTTTCGTTACCGCAGCTTTTAGCAAAACACCTTTCTTTTTTTCCTCTCCAGATGTTACTCTGGTACCCGACTGTAATGAATACGAGTCCTGTCTTTCAACAGAGTCTTTGAAATTCGTGTTTGGTCTTTCCCCAAGTGTCAGCAGCACCGTAAATTTGGAGATAAAGGGAATAGGACGAGACTCTTACATGGTGATGTTATTTCGCGTCACCGTAAGTTTCAAATCACTTCGCTTCTCTCACCCTCTGATAAATGCACTTTCACCGAGAGCAATTTCACTTCGCTCGAACCCTAAGGTACACACACACATACACACATGCACACGCAAACACATTTTGCACGTTGCTCCTCACGTAATGAATCCTCGGACGAGAGCTTTCATTGCTTCTCCACCATTATTTCTCCAACATTTCTCTCCCACGGCTTGTTTTGTCGCCGCCTGTCGCCACGGCGCGGCGTTGGGAGGGGTTGGGGGTTGGGGGGGGGGGTGGCCGCAACACCCTTCGCCGATACCTGAGTGGCGGGAACACCCCTGAAGTGCTTTTGCAAACATCTGCGACACAGCGTCCAACCCTCCTAAAATTGATAAATGTGGAGCGGGCAGAATTTAATTAAGAGGACCTCCTTAATTAAGTGAAGACATTTAGCCATCCATTACGGGCGGCAGAGACGGTGTCATTCTGGCGTAGCACAAACCCAGCAGCAGCCACTTACAAGGATGTTCGGACTCGACTGAATTTATAACCTTGGAAAGACTTGCTGAGGCATTTCTTAGCCTTTATTCCGTTTTGCTTGGAAGAGAATGGAGTGTGATGCACTTTATGGTAACATTTCATTGTATTCTTAGTCTTTATTCTCTCTCTGTTATGGCCAGCACCATTGCTGCTGCCATGACTGATGTTATTCTACTTCTTTTTGTATGTATATATATATTATATATATATATATATATATATATATATAATATATATATATATATATATATATATATATATATATATATATATATATATATATATATATATATATATATATATATATGTGTGTGTGTGTGTGTGTGTGTGTGTGTGCGCTTGTGCGCGTGTGTGTATGAATAAGTAAATATAAACTAATAAAAACACTTCTAGAAGCCGAAAAATTTATTATAGTGTTTAAATACCTTTTAATGTGCAAACCCCCGATACTTTTTTGGAATATTGAAAAATGAGTGACTTGTCAGACCTGAAAAGATCAGTAACTTTTTTGTAATCTATTATGGCGCTGTTCGTTCGGCCTCTGGTCAGTTTTTAGTTTTCTGTAAAAGAAAACTATTGAGATGGCTTTGTCTGTCCGTCCGCACTTTTTCGGTCAGCCCTCAGATCTTAAAAACTATTGAGGCTAGAAGGCTGCAAATTGATATGTTGATCATCCCCCCTCCAATCATCTTCTTCTTCTTCTTTGTCTTCAGCCTTTACCCATCTCTATGTGGGGTCGCTGTTCCGTGTAAGCATTCTCCATCTTCTATCTTGCGTATCCTGTTCTCTTAATCGTTTTTCCGGCATGTCATTTGCTACGTTATCTTTCCATTTGAATCTTGGCCTCCTCCCAACCACCTCCACGTCCATGACCCTTCTACACACATGATCCTCCTCTCTCGGCATGACATGACCAAACCACTGCAATCTTCTTTGCTGAATCTTCTTTGACACTTCTACCACTTTGACTGTCCCTCTAATATAATCCTTTCTGATCCTATCCATTCTCGTGACTCCACACATCCCTCTCACACATCCCACCCTCCAATCATCAGACATACCAAATTGCAGCCATCTAGCCTCAGTAGTTTTTATTTCATTTAAGGTTAAATTTAGCCATGATCGTGGGTCTGCCAACGCTATATGACAAGCCACCACCCGGCCGTGGCTGAAAGTTGTACAGGTCACGGCTCATACAGCATTATACCGAGACCACCGAAAGATAGATCTACACTATTTTCGGTCACCTGGATTTTGCGCATTAGCGGCTTTACAGAAAACTCGACTGCGCCGAAGAAACTTCCAGGCATTTTTTACTTGTTTACTTGTTAACCTTAGTGATGGAGTTATAGGTGTTACATAAAGGGTAAAGTATTTGTTGAAATGCTGATGGATAATCTGAGATCCTATTTTTAAGGTTGACGTTTGAACAAATCCTTCGCCCTCTGAGAAGAGACTACAAGCAACAACAATTTTCGCAGAAACATTACAACTGAGAGAAAAATATATGAGGTTGTGAATCTTGACTTTTATGCACATGTGGTGGAGACGCACTTTTCTGCTGGTGTCTACAATTCGTCTCTAATTATTTTTTTTCACTCATCACAGCTTAAACTGAAAAGTATCTCGTATTTTAATAATGAATAATTGGTTTTCTCCCCTCATGCGAAATCCCTTGTTTCTTTTTAGCCCTTTCCCTAAATTCCTTATTTTGTTTTGCATGACCTAGTTTTCTTTGTATGTATTAATACAGGTCCATATAGGTGGATTAAACTGGTTGCTTTTTAGTGCCTCCTTAGCAAACTTCTTTCCTGTTTCCTGACAAAATGTTCATTCAGACCACACAGCTATATTCAACAAATTTAAAGTGTCTTCACTTCGACTAACATCTTAGCATGAAGACCAAGCTGAAAAATTCATCGAAAGAATCAAATTTACAGTGTCTTCACTTCGATCAGCATTTTAGCGTGAAGACAAAATTGAAAAATCATTAGAAGAATCTGATAATTCCTGCTGGACTGCATGTAAAAATTTGATTCTCTCCAAATGCTTGTTCTGCACATGAATGTGCACAGGCCCCCATAAAGTCTGTGCATACGAGAAGAGGACTCACAAAAGCTCACGATTAGATGATATAACTGGTGAATAAGTTACTTGATTTTGGTCATTTTCTCTGAAATCTAGAAGGAATACAGTAAACTGGAGTAAACATACTTATTTCCTTCGTTTTAAATGTCACCCATTTTGGTAATTTTGTTCTTAATATGCTTTATTTTTCTGATATGCTAGATGCCTTACAGTAAGGTTATTCTACAGGGGACTGACCAGGAAGATTGAATGACTTCTTATTAATCGTTATGTTTCATGTGGCTTTCGATTAAATCTAGTGAATAGCTTAATGTGAAGTACTGAAGACATATTGGTTACTGTTAATTAACAGCGTCAAAATGAATTAGATAAATTTTCTCCAAGTGATATTTGAAAAAGAATTTGAATGGATGAATTCCAGATGTTAAGTGTCAGGTGACACAATATTCTTCACATCATTTCTCGTTAACATGAAGCAACGAAGTAAAGACGAATAAGTGTAATAAACACCCGTCTGAAATGGTCCACAAGATCCGCATCTTCTGCTGAGCTCTCCATTACCAAGAGGAGCCTCGTGTTCAATCCTATTATTCTCAGACCCTCCGTATCTGATCATTCCCTTTGGAGAACGGCAAAGGAAGCGACCGGATCTTGAAAGCATTCGCAAGACGCCCAAACAAGGCATTCAGCTCAACTGCGAAACGCTGCAGGATTTCATTATTGCCATTAAGACGCAGGAAGCAGTCCGACATGAAAAGGAAACGGGCGGGAGCGTGACGTCATTTACCACGCTCACAGGTTGCGGGATTATGGTGCTGAGTCTGCTTAGATTAGCGGTCACTATATTAATTGTTTTTC
>NC_089768.1:14095000-14142500 GCF_040412425.1 Macrobrachium rosenbergii | reverse complement strand
TGGAACTTATCAAAAACAAGAGTTTGTTTGGCGTTTTGTGGGTTATGTGCATGAAGATCATCTACCCGTAATTCAAACGTACCTGAAAACATGATTTCTGTATCGTTAGTACAGAGTTGATACAAGTTTTGACTATTTTTAACAGTCATTAAGTTATCTCACTAATAAATTTAGCAAATGTTGATCTCACCAAGTAAGTCGAACCGTCAACATTGTTTTGGTAGCGAACGGGTCAATGAGAATGCTCTCAAATAAAATTTTACCAATTATCAGATATAAATAAGCACCTGAGAAAGTGTAACAATTAAAACAACCTGATATAGAGAAATTACGTCACCAAAAAAGCTACCGAGATAACCCGTACTGTATGTACGTAGGCGAAAGAGAGATCCGAGAATTGGCAAGGTGCGTCTGCTCGAGAGGAGAGGAAAAACCCCTGAACACACTGACTTCTCTTTTGAATCTCCTCCGTGGAGGGAAAAAATCGATAGAATCAAGAGCACCATTGTCTCCCGGATGGGAAATTCTATTTCTACAACGGTGAGGCCTTAACTTTCGTCGTCCTTCAATCTGGAAACTCTTTCTTATCTCTAAATATTCTCTGTCCCTGAACCCAATCACGGCTGCCAGCTAGTCTGGTCTAAAAAGTTTCCTAGATTAAGGGAAACATCCAGAGATCTGCCGCGATTTTCCTTTAGGAATGGTATAAAACCATCCGCCAATATTTTAGTTTTCCAATATTGCGCAAAGCAGCGGACGATATTAACCTAAAACTTAGAGAGGATGATCATAGGTTTTCGGGGAATCCTACATTTGGCAACGCCAGGTTCCACTTACAGTGATTTTCACATCCTTAACCCAATTTTCTCTAACTGGACAATAAGGCAGAGACCCGTGGGTGTCTTTGTCCATCGGCTGATACAAAACGATTTTATTTTCTCACAGGCTGGCGTGCTTCTAAATCGCATTTTCAGTTATTTTTTTAAACTATATTTTGAGATTGTTGAAGGAAGGATTATGAAATGCTCAGGGACATACAAATACTGAAATTCTCGACATCTAGATATATTTATAAACATGGATTCGACGTATAAACAGAAACTTTAAATGCATTGTCAAATACACATGCACTTGCGTGCACATATACACAGGCCTCTCTCTCTCGCTCTCCATCTTTCATATAATCTATATATATATATATATATATATATATATATATATATATATATATATATATATATATATATATATATATATATTATCTGTGAGTATGGCGAAAATACTGCCACGAAGGAACCGTATAATAATCGGATAATAAGTCCCATAAATTCCGGTTAAGCCAAGGATGCGGGCTCTTGACCGTAGTTTCTGTTTTTCTAAATAAACAGCCGAAAATGTTGTATCTATCAAAATAGAATAAGTATTTCACAGCCTCGAATAAACAACCAAAGGTGGAATAACATTCAGTGTTTAGAACTTTCTACTCTTACCTGGTATTTTGGTTGCAAATAATTTTTACTTTATAATAGATTTACCTTTGACCAAACAATAAGAAATATAACAACATTCCCTTAATAACAGGTATAATGACGAAGATAAACATGGAGCGTTTGCTTAAAAAGATACAAACTTCACTTTTTAAAATTATATATACACATAAAGTTGGAAGGTGAAGTGAGAGGAAATGACTCCGGTTCAGTTAAAATGGCCATTTAAGAATCGGGTTTGGGACGTTCCAGTGATCTGAACTCTGGTATCAGAGGTGATTTCATCCATATCTGGCTTAACAACATGATTATCAGTAGGGTTATCTACTTCAACAACAAGGTTATCAGTAGGGTTATCTACTTCAACAACAAGGTTATCAGTAGGGTTATCTACTTCAACAACAAGGTTATCAGTAGGGTTATCTACTTCAACAACAAGGTTATCAGTAGGGTTATCTACTTCAACAACAAGGTTATCAGTAGGGTTACCTACTTCAACAACAAGGTTATCAGTAGGGTTATCTACTTCAACAACAAGGTTATCAGTAGGGTTATCTACTTCAACAACAAGGTTATCGGTAGGGTTATCTACTTCAACAACAAGGTTATCAGTAGGGTTACCTACTTCAACAACAAGGTTATCAGTAGGGTTATCTACTTCAACAACAAGGTTATCAGTAGGGTTATCTACTTCAACAACAAGGTTATCGGTAGGGTTATCTACTTCAACAACAAGGTTATCAGTAGGGTTATCTACTTCAACAACAAGGTTATCAGTAGGGTTACCTACTTCAACAACAAGGTTATCAGTAGGGTTATCTACTTCAACAACAAGGTTATCAGTAGGGTTATCTACTTCAACAACAAGGTTATCAGTAGGGTTACCTACTTCAACAACAAGGTTATCAGTAGGGTTACCTACTTCAACAACAAGGTTATCAGTAGGGTTATCTACTTCAACAACAAGGTTATCAGTAGGGTTATCTACTTCAACAACAAGGTTATCGGTAGGGTTATCTACTTCAACAACAAGGTTATCAGTAGGGTTACCTACTTCAACAACAAGGTTATCAGTAGGGTGAACGGTTACTGAACTACGGTGCAATGAATGCTGGAAAATTCAATAATATTCTGTTTATGAAGCTGTTGTAGTTCCTCGAAGTGGACGAACTATACCAGCTAGTCCGCTGATATAGTGGTTAGTGTTGTGGCATGCCACTCAGATGTCGCGGTTTCGTGTCTCCCCCAGGGCAATGAAAAATCACCGGCTCTGTATCATGATCAGTTACTGCTGCAGTGTGGTGTCTGCGGTGGGAGGTTGAAACCAACAATCTTTGGAAGCTTGAATTTCAAGGCAATGGTCCCTGTGTGCTTGTTCTATGTGAATAGGTTTCGTCTACTGAAATAATAATAATGATAGTACTAGACGATTCGTCTGGCAAAAAGGTTGGGGTCTTGACCCGGACATGGCAGGGGCTTGGGTCACCGAACTGGCTATGCCGCCCATAAGGGTTTCACCAGACTCATGAACTTTTCGCAAACCAACAGGTATTCATACACCCATGGGATATAGCACTCAGGGGTTTCTACCCTCAGCGGATGAGTATGGGTCTTAAAGGGTGTCCTTCCCCTTCACAATAGGACGGTCCTTCAGAGACAATACCCCGTGGCGGGGTAATGCCGTCAGTGCACCTCATGCGGTGCACTGTAGGCTTTACTTAAGGTTCTTTGCAGCGAGCCTTCGGCCCCTAACTGCAACCCCTTTCATTTCTTTTACTGTACCTCCTTTCATATTCTCTTTCTTCCATCTTACTCACCACCCTCTCCTAACAATTGATTCCTAGTGCAACCGCGAGGTTTTTCTCCTGTTACACCTTTCAAACCTTCTTGCTGTCAATTTCCGTTTAAGCGCTGAATGACCTCATAGGTCCCAATGCTTAGCCTTAAACCTAAATTTTATATTCAATTCAATTCAGTTTCAGGGACAATAGCCTAGTCTGCTTTTATACCCGGTACTGAATTTCGGAAACTTGTATATAATTGATGTCTCGGATTTATCATCTCTGAGAATGAATGATGTCTAGGAACGCCCAAATACGTGTGTGACAACAGTCGACATACAGCAGACAGAAAAGTGCTGAAACAGATAAGACTGGTGGAGGGGACGAGTAATTAAGAAAGATTAAAAATGCAAATATGGAAACAAAAATGAGGTCAGATATTGGTGGATATATACAGTATATATATATATATATATATATTTATATATATACATATATATATATATATATATATATATATATATATATATATATATATATATATATATATAAAGTTAAATATACCTTAGTTTAATCCAGATCACTGAGCTGATTAACAGCTCTCCTAGGGCTGGCCCAAAGGATTATATTTATTTGACGTGGCTAAGAACCAATTGGTTACCTAGCAACGGGACCTACAGCTTTTTGTGGAATCCGAACCACATTATAACGAGAAATGAATTTCTATCACCAGAAATACATTCCTCTTATTCTTCAATGGCCGGTCGTCAGATCCGAACTAGCGGCCAGCAGAGTGCTAGCTGAGAACGGAGCCCACCCTCCCAACGAGGAACTATATATAAATATATAAATATATATAAATATATATATATATATATATATATATATATATATATATATATATATATATATATATATATATATATATATATATATATATATATATATATATATATATATATATATATATATATATATATATATATATATATAAATATAATGCATGTATGCCAATTTGTAATCACATATATCAATTCGAGACCTGTAAAAGAAATTAATAACAGTACTGAATATGTAAAATAATGATTTTAATAACTTAGTCATGAAGAATCGATATCAGCCGCATAGCGCAAAGGACGTAAGCATTACCTACTAAAGGGGCGAAGAAGAAGAAGTAAGACCACGAGACTTAGTCGTAACTTGCAATTCCATCACTGCAATCATATCTACATCCGATTGCAAGGGAGAGGTGGCAACAACTTTCCAGCTACCCCAGAGAGCAATTCTGAGACTGGTCTTGGAAATCTAGACTAGTTAAAAAGAGCAAAATTGATATACTTGGATTATCTTCGCTTCGCTATATCTGCTCGCCTCTCAGTTTAGTCGTCAGAGAAAATTAAAGACGAATTAATCTTGAAATCTAACAAAAAAAATTTCGAATCCATTAAAAGTGTGTGTGAGAGAGAGAGAGAGAGAGAGAGAGAGAGAGAGAGAGAGAGAGAGAGAGACTCAAATGTATTCAATTCTAAGCAACATATAACATTAATGATATTTAGAGATACAGGGCTGTGTATGTTTACAAGATATAGAGAGAGAAGAGAGAGAGTATATATCAAGAGAGAGAGAAGAGAGAGAGAGAGAAGAGAGAGATGTCAAATATTTAATTCTATGCAACATCATTGAAGAATGATATTTAGTAGATATAGAACTGTAATGCATTACCTACTAAAGGGAGAGAGAGAGAGAGAAGAGAGAGAGAGACTTAGTCAAATGTATCTAATTCCATAACTGACATCATTGCACTTTAATGATATTTAATAGATACAGGACAACAACTTTCCAGCTACCCCAGAGAGAGAATTCTGAGACTGGTCTTGAGAAGATCAAAGACAAGTTAAAGCAACAAATTGCATATACTTGATATTTAATAGATACAGGACTATATCTGTTTACCTCTCAGTTTAGTCGTCAGAGAGAAAGAGAAAGACTCAAATGTATTTAATCTTGAAATCTAAGTCAAAAAATATTTAGTAGATCCATTAACTGTGTATGTTACCTGAGAGAGAGAGAGAGAGAGAGAGAGAGAGAGAGAGAGAGAGAGAGAGAGAGAGACTCAAATGTATTTAATTCTAAGTAACGTCATTGAACAGTCTAATGATATTTAGTAGATACAGGGCTGTGTATGTTTACCTGAGAGAGAGAGAGAGAGAGAGAGAGAGAGAGAGAGAGAGAGAGAGAGAGAGAGATCAGATGTAGAGAGAGAGAGAGAGAGAGAGAGAGATTCAAATTATTTAATTCTATGCAACATCATTGAACTCTAATGATATTTAGTAGATACAGAACTGTGTATGTTTAGAGAGAGAGAGAGAGAGAGAGAGAGAGAGAGAGAGAGAGAGAGAGAGACTCAAATGTATCTAATTCTAAGCAACATCATTGCACTTTAATGATATTTAATAGATACAGGACTGTGTATGTTTACCTGAGAGAGAGAGAGAGAGAGAGAGAGAGAGAGAAAGACTCAAATGTATTTAATTCTAAGTAGCGTCATAGCAGTCTAATGATATTTAGTAGATACAGGACTGTGTATGTTTACCTGAGAGAGAGAGAGAGAGAGAGAGAGAGAGAGAGAGAGAGAGAGAGAGAGAGAGAGAGAGAGAGAGAGAGAGACTCAAATGTATTTAATTCTAAGTAACGTCATTGCAATTTAATGATATTTAGTAGATACAGGACTGTGTATGTTTACCTGAGAGAGAGAGAGAGAGAGAGAGAGAGAGAGACTCAAATGTATTTAATTCTAAGTAACGTCATTGCAGTCTAATGATATTTAGTAGATACAGGACTGTGTATGTTTACGTGAGAGAGAGAGAGAGAGAGAGAGAGAGAGAGAGAGAGAGAGAGAGAGAGAGAGAGAGAGAGAGAGACTCAAATGTATTTAATTCTAAGTAACGTCATTGCAATCTAATGATATTTAGTAGATACAGGACTGTGTATGTTTACCTGAGAGAGAGAGAGAGAGAGAGAGAGAGAGAGAGAGAGAGAGTCAACTGTATTTCACTCTAAGCAACATCATTGAACTCTAATGATATTTAATAGATACAGGACTGTGTGTGTGTACCTGAGAGAGAGAGAGAGAGAGAGAGAGAGAGAGAGAGAGAGAGAGAGAGAGACTCAAATGTATTTCATTCTAAGCAACATCACCGAGCTCTAATGATATTTAGTAGATATAGGACTGTGTATGTGCACCGGAGAGAGAGAGAGAGAGAGAGAGAGAGAGAGAGAGAGAGAGAGAGAGAGTCGGAGGCTGATTAATTAGAAGTCTGAGGAGGACCTTGCAAAATTATGAATGGGCCAAAAAAACATGTAATACTCATGGTTAGTTTATCTCAGTTTTATGTCCTTGTTTGAAAGTGAAATATTACTTTAATAAAAGCCAGACCACCTAAAAGTTCTGTTTATTCCCCAAGTATACATATGTACCGTGCCAAATTGTTCATGTACGTAAATGATAACATTCTACCTAAATCTTCCCCTGTTAGATTTGAAAAGTCTTCTCCAGTCTCTACGGAGCAAGTCGAGACAGATATAAGGGAGATGGCAAAATAAGTTTTTTTTTTTTTTTTTTTTTTTAGGTCCTGTTTTGACGTTTTCATCTTCCTCTTCTTTATTAAAATAAAAAAAGTTTTATGGTATTGCGCTAAAGCATTAAATTTGTTTGGCGTACATATGATTGGCGTACATACGATCTATCTTCATCATAAGTTTTCTTATGCAGTGCGTATGTAGAATTGCTTTTTCGTGTTATCAGAAAACGCCTACATAAAAATATACGCGTAAGGTTTTGAAACTTATAGGTACGCTTAAGGGTACCAGCGTCATAATCACGAATATTAAATGACAGAATTAGAATTATAAAATGTTGACGGTGTTCATACGCAATAGTGCGTGTTGGAAAAGCATCTGGTTCGCAGCAAACTTAATACTGGTTACTGTTGCCGACTCAGCTAAAGTAGTGTCTCATAATACTTGTCATATTCATCAGGCTGGTCTGTGATTATCCTTTAGGAAAGATTCATGAAGGTTTTCAATTTTTTTATAACAAAGAGTTGAGCCAAATACGGGTTTGCTTTTAGTTTTCTGTAAAAGAAAACTGTTGTGCCGGCTGCGTCTGTCCGTCCGCACTTTATTTTGTCCGCAGTTTTTCTGTCCGTCCTCAGATCTTAAAAACTAGTGAGGCTAGAGGGCTGCAAATTGGGATGTTGATCATCCACCCTCCAATCATCAGACATACCAAATTGCAGCCCTCTAGCTTCGGTAGTTTTTATTTTATTTAAGGTTAAAGTTAGCCATAATCGTGTTTCTGGCAACGATATAGAATAAGTCACCACCGGCCAGTGGTTCAAGTTTTATGGGCCGCGTTTCATACAGCATTATACCGAGACCACTAAAAGATAGATCTGTTTTCGGTGGCCTTGAATATACGCTGTAGCGGCTGTACAGAAAACTCAATTGCGCCGAAGAAACTTCGGCGTATTTTTCACTCCTCAAGGAAAATATCAGTAATAGATTGATTTATTTATGAACGCATATATTATCTGCACGGGACTTCGTTATTGTCTAGATCCACTTGATATTTAAATAGCCATTAGTTTAAACATTTTGTCACGTTTAATGTCAAGGAGATACGCAAATCAATGCAGCATTCCTTACGCTTTTCAAAACAACGGCACACTAAGAATAGGGGACCAGTCCGTGATTAAATCGAGGTCGGCTGTCATAATCTCGCTTCAATTACGTTTCGTCCGTCTATCTCTGTTTGTCTGCAGATGGCGCGTGCTCCTTGAATGTTGATATAATGCTCTGTCTCAGGACACCCTTAATTGCTAGAATTAATCCTCTCTTATGAAGCTTAAAGGTGGACGTAGAGTCCCCACTGCCCGACCTCTTTTTGTGATGTTGTTGGGAGCTGCAATCGAAGCGCTACTCTGAAATACTCACTCAGTTTTGCGCGTTGCAAAGACGGTTATAAGATCTTGACGATCATTAAATGAAGCGACTGAAAGCTGGATGAGCTCGCCGTGATACGGAATCACTTCGCTGCCATTTCATGCATCACTTCTGCTATTAACACTACTGTTTCTCTCCGTCGCATTTCATTTTCATTATTGGCTAAGTATGTACGCTCTCTCTCTCTCTCTCTCTCTCTCTCTCTCTCTCTCTCTCTCTCTCTCTCTCTCTCTCTCTCTCTCTCTCCGGTAAACATACACACTTCTATATCTACTAAATATCATTAGAGTTCAATGATGTTACACAGAATTAAATAATTTGAGTCTCTCTCTCTCTCTCTCTCTCTCTCTCTCTCTCTCTCTCTCTCTCTCTCTCTCTCTCTCTCTCTCTCAAGCTATGATAGAACAAAATATCTGTTGCTCGGGGCATTAAACCATCACTTCTGTAAATACAGAAATGAATTTCAAATAATACTTCGTTTGATGGCGGCGCTGGAAGGTATATTTAAAAAAAAAAAGGCTTTGAGTTGAAGTTTAACACCAAGTATTGTAGAACATTCTGAATCATCGAGTAAATAGCAGCACATACACACACACCCACACACACACACACACACACACACACACACACAGAGAGAGAGAGAGAGAGAGAGAGAGAGAGAGAGAGAGAGAGAGAGAGAGAGAGTACAAGTCACGGTACGGCAAGAGGCTGGCATTAGAATTTTTCTTGCGGTCAGCCTTATATCAATGTGAAGACAAACATCAATTTCAGTCCGCAGCCTGGATTGAAAATAAGGGTTGCATCGCTCGCATGCAGCGCCATCTTACATTTTATGCCATCAGACACGTCGATAGGGCCCTGAATCCTAGGTAACAAAGTTCTATTCAACTAGCATGATATGGAATAGGTAAACACAGCCTGATGATTAGAAATTGGAAGTCATAGAAATATAACAAATAAAGGTGACTGAATCCAGGTAACATAGATCTACGAGTATTCAACTCGCATGATATGGAACAGGGAAACAACCTGATGATTAGAAACTGAAGTCATAGAAATATAACAAAGAAAGGTGACCCGACTGAATGCGGTAACTGTAAAGTTAAGTATACCTTAGTTTAACCAGACCACTGAGCTGATTAACAGCTCTCCTAGAGAGGGCTGGCCCGAAGGATTAGATTTATCTTACGTGGCCAAGAACCAATTGGTTACCTAGCAACGGGACCTACAGCTTACTGTGGAATCCGAACCACATTATACCGAGAAATGAATTTCTATCACCAGAAATAAATTCCTCTTATTCTTCACTGGCCGGTCTGAGATTTGAACTCGCGGCCAGCAGAGTGCTAGCTGAGAACGGAACCCATTCGCCCAATGGTAACTGTAGAATCAATATATTTACATCGGTTTTGGTGAAAATATTCAGTATGCTGTTCTTCAGTAGGCTAGAGAGGAAAATCGAAAAATGCTTAGGAGATGAGTAATCTGGTTTTAGAAAAAGCAAGAGCTGTAAAGAATAAATACTTGTGTTGAGACACTGTTATATAGCAATGTATGCGATTTATAATTCCCATTCTAGTAGTTTTTTTTTTTGTGAAGAGAAGGATTTGGCAATACCCACAGACCAATGTTATGGAAGGGCCTATAACGCTATAGCATTCCAGTTAAATATCTAAAGCCAACTGGAATTATCCACGAACAAAGGAGATGCAATGTTAATGTTGATGGAGTCTTGTCAGGTGAATTTGCAGTACATTGTGGGGTTCTTAAGGGAAATGTCATGTCAACCTTTGCAGTTTGCTCTCCTCGTGGATTTTATAATAATAATAAAAAAACAGTTGGAAATGGAAAATAAGGTTAAAGTAAGAATACCCATGGAAAGATGATAGACCTAGAATGTGTAGATGATGCTGTATTAACGCAAAACACCTAATTTACAAAGCTTTTTTAAGAGAATGCAGCACATTAAAAGAAATGAAAAAAAACGAGGAAACGAAAAATATGGACGTAACATGCACAAAAAAATGATACAGCATTAGATGGAGAAAGGAATAACGACGTTGAGTCTTTTAAATATTTAGAAACAATGAAATCCAATACAGGTTCCTTTGAGTTGAAGTTTATGGAAAGGATAGAGTGAAAACTGGTACCACATGGGAAATTACGGCACCAGAAGAGTAGGAGGACCCGGCGAGGGGCCTACCTGGAGGGGAAGTATGAGGTAGGAGGCTGGAGGTGGGAGGGGATTTGCGGAATATAAACGCAGGAAAGACGCGAGTGGCTGAATTTCACCCAGAACCTTTGCACCCCACCAAGTGGGAAGCGGTGAAGTTGCCCATTAAATATTCCAGCAAAAAACAACTCCAGTTGCTTAAAAACATGATCAAATATGTAACCAAAGCTCAAGTGGAAAAGATGTTAGTTGAACTGTAATTACGTTGAACAAATATGGACCGATATCCGCTATCGAAACTGTTCTGGATGTGACTCATTTTAGACCTACAAGTGCATAACAAGCACCTAATTATCTTCTGTAGGCGTACTGACTACCAAGAGACAAGTTTTAGGGTTCAGAGCACTTACATTTTATTGTGAAGTCTTACAGATCGCTCAGCTTAGAAAGTGCTAAAAGTTACTGGCTTCTTTAGAGGGTGTTGTCTACGAGAAAATATGATCAAAATGAACTGAGCTCGGGAGAAGAGACCCTGCACATTTGTCGGCAAGAAAATGTCAAGACACATCTGTATCTTCACAAGAAGATCCAGGTTGTCTAGGTACTTCCGATATCTATGAAAAGCAAAGCGTCTTTGTTGAAATGGTGACTCCGGGTGGCTAACTAGGCTACGTGTTTTACACAATAGTATTTTGATATCTTCACCAGTTCAAGTTTTGATTTGCGTAATGGAAACAACTTGGTTGTAATGACTGGGATACGAAAATGAACTCCAGCAAAACTAAGACTTTATTAATCATACGACTCCATATCAAGCTCTATAGTCCATGCTTCCATAAACTTGGGTTATACTGTTTTGAGCAAACTTAATCTTTACAACTTAAGGAGAGGGAGAAAAAACCTTTGTCTTTAAATAAAGCACCTACTTGGACAGTCTAATTACAATTACAAACACTACTTTCCGCGTGGAGAGAGGGAATAATGAGATACGCATCTTGAAAAGATACATCTAAAAAAATTTTCCAGCAAACAATTTTGCGTATTTTTTTAAACGTTCCCTAAAATTGTCGTTCCGAATTCACTGCCTGTCTGTCTCTCTGTCTGTTTCGCTTGTAGACGCACAGACCTGAAAGCCACCTGCAAGTTATTTTTGTATAAACAGTCAACAAAGCTTAATCAACAGCCAGTCTTACCTCATGTGTTTTTTAAAGAATTTGAGAAAAAATTGAAAATACATACCGTCATCTCTCAATAGAGAGAGAGAGAGAGAGAGAGAGAGAGAGAGAGAGAGAGAGATGCAAGTTTCCGGTTCTTTGCCAGCGCTCACTGATGAGATATTCAAGTAATCCAGCGCCCAAATCTGGTGATTTCCAGCACTGAAAAAATTGCCGGCGGAATTTGCATTCTTAACTGCATATCGAAGAAAAATGAGAGCCAGCGATATGTTAATTCAGCCGCATTAACAGTAAACAAGTATTCATTTGAAACCAGAATTTATTTTCCATGGAGTTAATTTTTTTGGGGCCATTTTTTCCTCGCTCAAAATCTATGCCTATATTTCTGTCTCTTCCTCTTTCGTAAAATATGAACAAAAATTCATACATATTTCATTGAAACAATCTACATCAGATTTTTAGATTTCGACCATCAATAAAGAATTATTAATCTTTATCGAAGTGATATTCTGATATTGCAATGGTGTCATTGATTTATGTTGAACTATTTTAAGAAAATCTTATCTATGGTATTAGCGTTCAATTCGTGATATCTTTAATTCAGTTTCACCGATTCAAATCTCACTATTTTGGTGAAATCTTTGAAGGTTATGTAAATGATTTTCATCTTAATTTTTTCCAAGACTTTTTATATCCAGTGTGCAGTTAGGAGGGTCATTTTTCCAGTGGCAGACTGAAAAAGAAAAAAGTTTTTCCATGAGAAAAACTAATATATATATATATATATATATATATATATATATATATATATATATATATATATATATATATATATATATATATATATATATATAGAGATAGATAGAAAAGAAAATGTTTAATATAGCTAACTGGTCAACTTAATAATGATAAAGTATGGGCACAGAGGAGGTCAGTTTAAAGCAAAAGTTCACAGGGGGCTAGAAAGGAATGTAATTTCAAGAGATAGCAATGTAATTTCAAGAGAAAGCAACGTAATTACAAGATAAACCAATGTGATTACAAGAGAAAGCAATGTAATTCAAGAGATAGCAATGTAATCACAATTGAATGTAATGTAATTACGAGAGAAACCACTGTAATTTCAAGAGAAAGCAATGTAATTCAAGAGAAAGCAATGTAATTGTAAGATAAACCGATGTAATTACAAGAGAAAACAATCTCATTCCAAGAGAAAGCAATGTAATTACAAGAGAAAGCATTGTAATTCAAGAGAAAGCAATATAATTACAAGAGAATGCAATGTAATTACAAGAGAAACCAATGTCATTACAAGACAGAAGGTTCAGAAATCAATATAATTACAAGGAAGAATGGGGAAAAATCAATGTAATTGCAAAAAAGAAGAGCCAGAAATCAATGTAATTACAATCAAGGAAGTTACAAGAGAGAAGACCAGGAAATTAATGTAATTACAAGTGAGAGGAGCCCGAAATCAACATAATTTACCATAGAGGAGAGTCAGACATCAACGTAATTAGAAGAGAGGAACTGCAGTGTGGCTGTGAGAATAATTAAGTGGCTTTTCCACTTTACATAAAATGAGTCTCGTTGGGCAAATGATTCAGGAGGAGTAAGTGAGATAGATAAAGTACTTCCTTCATGAGACTTCAAGTGACACAGAAAGTTGTAACAGGAACCAAGTGAATTTGGCCAGGCGAAAAAGTGTTTATGCAAATTAAGAATTCGTATAACCAAAACTTTTCAATAATTTCCATAAAATAGAGTTATCATTTATTTTGAATGGGCTGAGAAGTAAAACCAGTTAATGTTTGAAAAAGTATAAAAGCAAGGCAAAGTATTACCAGTAAGTAGATATGCATGACTGCTGTCAAGTTTAGTAAAAAGTCAATAAACAGAATAAGATAAAAATGGATGTAAAGGAACATGACAATTTTGAGAACATATTTGAGAACAGATCGGAAAAATCTCAAAAGTTTGAGCAAACCAACTTTTGAGACAAAAGATTATGAGTGCACATACTGAACCTTATAATAAACTAACAGGTCTGTAAGTGAATGGGTTTCGAAACAATGAAATTAAAGATTGGCCCAAGATTATTTTTTTATATTAGCATTGTACAGGGGAGTGGTGTACATAGAACACGCTTTCATTCTAACCTACTTTGGAAGAGAAAGCACTGAAGTTGGTGAATTTCGGTGGATATGAGATATTGTTTCCTATCTACTGTTAGGGGCAAGTAAAACCTTTCTAGTCAAGTTACCAGAGCAGAACCTTCCTCATAGATAAAAGGTTCTACATAGTAGAACTTAGGTTCTTCACGCAGCTTGTCCACCAAAATAGAGGGTAAAGTCCCAACCCCTGGCTGCATGAACTATATGTCGACGCATTTTAAGAATATCACTCGGTCACGCCCACATCCTCCCTACCCCACCCCGCCACCCCAGCTTAATCCCCTCTCCCCTTTCACGATATTACTCATACGGCTGGCAGTGCTGTCCTTATCAGTCTCCCGCTCTTTCCCATCTCTGGATGGGTGGAGGGAGGGGGTTGCTTTCCTCTGGGGTCTACTACTCCTCCCTGGGATGAACGACCTTTCGATGTTATCAGTGTCATAGCCAAGCAGCAACTGATATCGTCCGAGAGTGAGGTATCTACGGTGCCAGGGGAAGGGGGCGTGGCCGAGTGATATTCTTAAAATGCATCGACTTTAGATTGTGGTTAAGTTAAAATACTTTCTTGCAGTTCGAGAACTGCAGTATGGCTGCATTGTCTTTTTGATCTCGTATCAAATTCATAAACACTGAAAAAAATAATAAGTAAATCTGAGGAATAGACAAAACAGTACGTACTGGACAAGTGAAACATACCGCTGTAAAAGCTTAAGTTGTTAATCGTGATTGTCTTGATGGAGTCCCAGTTAAACTTAAAATATAACAAGGTTTCATTTTCGAACAGAAAGGTGTCATTTTTAACTGAAAGTGTAGCGAAAGGAACAGATATCTTTCAAGAAATGTTAAATGACATTTTTCTGCAAAGGGGAAGAGTATGAGTCTTTTGTAGACCATTTTTCTCAATTACCTATAAATTCAAGTTCTATTCATGCCAAAACAGCAGGAGTTCAAAAATATCAGAACTTATACTTAAAAAATCCTTCATTAGTAAACTTCAGAACCTTATGCTGATGGAAGCATCAGTTTCAGCTAAGGAAGAGACAGCAGCTGAATAGACTTAGGCCACACAAATGAAAATAACGCTATTTTTTGTTGTTAGGACGGCAACATGAACATGAAAAACGGGAAAAGAAAAGACTTAGCAGTACTAACGAATAACAAGTAAAAGATGACCGAAGTTTCTTTGGCACAATCGAGTTTTCTTTACAGCGTATAATGCTGTATGAAACTCTCGATGTGCTGCAGTATGAAATTCTCAGCCACGCCTTAAATAAAATAAAAACCACCGAGGCTAAAGGATTGCAATTTGGTATGTTTGATGATTGGCCGGTGGATGATCAACAACCAATTTGCAGCCCTCTAGCTTCAGTAGTTTTTAAGATCTGAGGGCGGACAGAAAAAGGGCGGACAGGAAAATATCGGACGGACAGACAAAACCATCTCAATAGTTTTCTTTTGCAGAAAACTAAAAAGCGGCATATTAAGCAAGATCAAGAAAGGCAATTAATGCTAATAAAATAGAAGTGATAAGTAAAATATAGCTATAAAAATATAGAAACCAACATTGGGACGTTTTCTATTACTATCTAAATACAGGTTTTTTATATTTCAGATAATTTGAGTAACTTGAAGGTAAATGAGTTAACTTTGATGTTTAGGGAAAAAATAAGAAATTAACAAAGTGCTTTTCTCCCTAAGCAGAAACTGAGTATAGGCTTTTCCCTTGACCCCTGACCTTTCCATCATACAACTAATCAACTGCCTCACCAAATACTACTTGATTGTTTTCGTAAATCCAAGTATCATCTCAGCAAAATCACCAAACATTGTTTGTATTGTTTTCTGTATAACGTGAAAACAAAGCAACAAAACAAGAGAAATAATGTGTGAACATTCATCAAGAGATTATTATTATAACCTCCATTGTCAGCATTCAGCATCATCATCTGTATCTTTCCCTCTTTTGTTCAAATTTCACTTCAATCTCCCATATCTGCACTAGAGGAATAAGGACTCTACAAATTTTTACACAAGACAGTCACTGAAGCATCTTCAGAATCTTTCATACCATTTACTTTTACCCTCTAAATCTTAATAACTTCCAGCAAATCACTATCAGCTACGCCACATTACGTATCTGTTAATTCTGTTATATCATATTAGCATTTTATCTTAAATTGCCATTATTGGTTAATGGAAAACATTCAGTCTAACTTGCCAAGTCGATGTTGAAATCCACACTGCTCTTCCTCTACGAGGCCTTCTGTCATTCATCCATAGATATAATACTCAGTGAATTTGTAATACAATTACTGTATATTCATGTACGAACCGGTAGAATATCTATATCACCAGTTCCCTTAATTGTATCACAAGATAAATGACGAACCAGAAAAGGGCCAATAACATTATAAAAAAAACTTACAGAACTTCAGCTAAAAATACCTAAACCAAAATTTATAAAAATTAAAAGAAAACTCTCTAGCCATTTCCTCTTTAGTATCCTAAAGTCTTTCTCTGACCCCGTGACCTTGAGGACAGAGGGCTCTCTCTCTCTCTCTCCTTCCTTTGCAGCATGAACCCATCTCGCCGTAGAACCCTAAATGAAGGTTGTTCGGATGAGCGAGTCCTTCATCGCTGCTCGACGAAATGAAACGTAGTTTCATGAAACGTGGAATTCCTTGAGGCGACCCTTGGTCCCATCAACATCCCCCCCCACCACGTCCCCGCCCCCATCCACCCACCCCTTCCCCTTATTACCGGCAAATTCCTTTGTAATCGGGCGACTTTATCCTCCCGCCTTCCTTTCTTTACATTTGCTTCGGCATTTTATTTTTTTTTTTAGCTCGGTCATGAAACGAGGAAGTCTCATTCTTCCTATGATGAAAGATTGGTCTTTTTTTTTTTATTATGGAATCGTAAATGTTACGTACCGTGAACACTTCACATGCGGGCAGACACACATGTACACACACACATATATACAGTATATATGTATGTATATATATATATATATATATATATATATATATATATATATATATATATATACATACATACACACACATATATATATAAATATATGTATACATATAATATATATACATACATATATATGTATATATACATATTATATATATATATATCATAAATGTATACTTTATATATTTATGAAATATATACATACACACACACACACACACACACACACACACATATATATATATATATATATATATATAAATATATATGCATATCCATAACTTTACACCTTATTCAACGTTAATTTGACTGACTAAATCAGCAGCCATTTTCAACTAAGGTAATGATCTTGTTCACATTAGAAACAAAATGATATTTTCTTATTGAACTTTTTTTTTTTAGCAAAGTTTTCGTTGCATCTTCTGAGCAAAATGTTAATTCTTCCGCGCTGGAGAAGTACTAAGCTCTTCCTGTATTGCTAACGAGTTAATTTCTCTTCATAGCCACGTAAACGAAACGATGATAGTCATATCTAGTTGCTTTTCACAGGACACTAGAGTTATTTATATTCACTTCACGCAAAGCTGCAGGTGTTGCTTTTCACAAGACACTTATGTTACTTATATTCACTTTACACAAAGATACAGAGATTCTCATAGAAAACTCAGCATATCATCTGTTCATTTTTAGCTCCATGGCGAAAGATCTGACGTAACCAGACTACTAACGTATTGTGGTAAGAATTATGCCTAATCTAATTCGTATATTTGCAAAAGACTTCTGCAACATTCTGGAATGTTTTCCACAACCTCAAATTCGGATGTGATAACTCTATAACTGGTGTGGTCCAAATTTTAGACTTCCAGGCTTTAATAATTGTTGACTTTTGTCTGGGGCGTAACGCCACTACAAAAAATCAATAAATGACCCACACGGTGAAATGACAATGAGTATGGCGGCACTGATGACCTAGAAT
Organism: Macrobrachium rosenbergii; assembly: GCF_040412425.1. NCBI lineage: Eukaryota > Metazoa > Arthropoda > Malacostraca > Decapoda > Palaemonidae > Macrobrachium > Macrobrachium rosenbergii. The sequence continues at coordinate 14,124,748 of NC_089768.1, read as the reverse complement.
AGTGAGATAGCTAAATTTGGCAGTAACACCAATATGGGGCCAAAACATAAGGCATCCCATTGCATTTCCCCTTTGTTTTAATTAGTAGGCAATCAGAAGTCCCATTCATTGCAATACCCTAGTTGTTATTCATCTAACTGTTTCTGTGTGGGATATCATATCTGTACATACCTCAATAAAATGTTGTTTATCATCGTCTGAAGAGTTATTTATCATTATCATTATTTCCGTTCAGCGAACACTGACCAGAAACTGCCTATGACTGTTGTTTTAATCTGGGACTTTGGAGGCATAATATTAGACTTGTAAATAAAAAAAAAATCACAAAAGCAGAATGACATCAGTTAGTGAACTAAGCTAACATTTTAATGGTGTCAGACATGTTCTGATGTTATTACACCACGCCTACTAGACGAAAATGTAATTATGTTATATGAAACATTAATATTTGAATTGAATATACATCACCCTATATAAAAGTTATTCTTAGTTTTTACAAAGCAAAAAAAAAACAAAAAAAAAAGCTTTACAATCCATCACGTCAAAAAACTAATTCTTTTAACTATGTTATATAAAACATTAATATTTAAAGTTAATATACTACATCACCCTATATACAATTTAATCTTAGTTATTACAAGATCAGAATATATACAGAAATATATACCTGCGTTTTCAAGCAAAAAAAAAATAAAACTTAAAATCCAGCACGTCAAAAAACGAATTCTTTTAAGAATTTCCAGAAATCTTAGATGGACTTTCTTCGACCAACTTTGGAAACAGAATTCGAAGCGATATCAGCTCCACATTATATTACCTTCTTCTTTCGAGATTAAAAAAAAAAAAAAAAATCCCGGGCTTCCGACCGGTAAAACGCCTTTCCGTTAATCTGCAAGAACAGGACATCCGGATATCGTCCGCTGGATACGAGCCGGAGATTTCCAGGTGACGGGAAAAGATGTTTTGAGGACTTGTATGTAACTTGTGCAACTGAACATCCGACCGTCCATTAGGTATCAGAGATGACTGGGATGGGTAGTCGACCTAGAAATAAGAGTCACAGAAGGAATGAACAGGAAAATAACAAAAATAAGAAGAATAAAGGAACAAGGCGATGAAATATTTGAAGAACTGGAATGTATAGTCGACCTAGAAATAAGAGTCACAGAAAGAATGAACAGAAAAATAACAAAAATAAGAAGAATAATGGAACAAGGCGATGAAATATTTGAAGAACTAGGATGCTGATTCAGTTGAACTTAAACGATAGTTGATATATTTTTATATATATATATATATATATATATATATATATATATATATATATATATATATATATATATATATATATATATATATATACTACAGGTATATATACAGTGTGCATATATATATATATATATATATATATATATATATATATATATATATATATATATATATATATATATATATATATATATATATATTGTCATGGCCTCGTTGGACCACAACACAATCTAGGTCCACGGACCATAAATAATCAAAGATACCACAAATTAAGGTGTTCAAAAGGAAGCCAACCACTAAGGTGGGAGCAAACCCAAGTAAATGCAGCACAAGAATAACTCAAGGGGATAGCAAAACAATGAGAAAAAAAACCAATATATATATATTATAATTCAAAAATACAAGAAATTATTACTAGGCCTCTTCATAAACATTAAAACAAAAATCATTTACACACAACACATACACCAATAATTAGGCAACACATTCAACCTCTGAAGGAGGAAAGGGGGCCCAGAGAGGAATAGAAAACAAAAGAAAGGAATAACCTGACTTTTACATGCTAAAGGATGATTATGAAATGATGCAAGTCTCCTCCCAAAATCACTCCAATGAAGGCCGAGGACAGCAAATCTCAATATAGAGTTAATCAAACTCAACTGACTACTGCAGCACTGCCATGATCCCAGTCATCTCCGAAATAATTATGGATGCCGTGATCCCAGTAATCTTCAATGCTTTATAATATAAGTGGATGACACGCCTTACCGTCCAAGCGAGGCCCCTCTGGCAAGTACTGCACCAGAGGCAATGATGAATTGGCGAAGATCAAGAGAAACTGCCAGCTGAAGGTATATATATATTCTCAGACTTGCTGTAATTCCATGAGCAGAGAAAGAAAGCAGGCTCACTAGTCAAGGTGCAGATACCAACTGCCTGCAGCTCGGAAATCAGGTCTCAAGTCAATTCAGCAGAGCCAAAATATGGAGGAGAAACAGGGAGGATTAGTCAACAAGACTAAACAAAAATACCACTGGAGTGAGGAGACCCTACTAACATGAAGGCGAACTAACAATGAACTTTACAGCCTTCAGAAATGAAAGAGGAACTTAAAAACTAACCTAAGTAAGCTAATATATTATAAAAATCCTAAGGCTTACTTACACCTCCTCACCCAGAGAAAAAAAAAAAAATTTTTTTTTTTGAAGACAAACATGCAAAAGTTTTCAACACAAATATACAAAAGTTTACGTTAAAGTTAAAGTAATTAATAATCCAATATAAACACTTGAAATACATAAACAACCAACAGAGGAATTACAAATGTTAAATGAAAAGTATCACAAACACCATACACTAAATAATTGCGCCAAGTCCTTCATCTAGGACTAAAATCATAGGACCAACCTGTATCAATAATTGATTATCACCATATGGGATCACCCAGGTTGCAAGAGGAGAGGGAGTGGCACTAAAGACAATTAATATATGCTATAAAACCAAATTGTCATACACCCATCCAACAAAATATAATGTCCAAATAAAGGACTCATTACTTGGGTAATTTGTAAATACTTATACTAACATGTGACATCCTTAATGCCTCATAGGCTACCTGAAATATACACCACATCCTTCGTCAAATATAAATAGTACACCAATTTACTGTTCACCACAGACTTTGACACAAGGTAAGTAAAGGGAAAAGGTTCATCTTTCCTTGTGAATTGTTCAAAGCTGCGAAGGTATAAGGATTAAATATCCTGAAAATATCATACACCTTAGCTGTACTTTTCCACTGCACAACCTTTGTAACACCTGTACATTGACCTTACACCATCATAGCACCTGTACATTAACCTTTCACCATCATAACACCGGTACATTAACCTTACACCAAAGTGTCTTGAATACATAACACGTTACGGCACTAACACAGCACTTTTTTTTTTTGAACCACTATTAACACTAAATATGGAGTCCACACTCTCCTAACAAAGGGGTGCATAAACAGAAATCAATTTGTCACACAAAATTCTTAACCTAATTTACATACCCAACTAACGTAATAAATACCATTGCCTAAAACATAAGGAGTCCAATCTAGGATTATCCATAAATACCTAAACCACCACACCTGAAATAATTCATAACCAGATAATTTTGATACCTCAGTTTTAAACTCAACTCAACCACAGAAATAACACCATTCATTATAAACTTCACAACCTCCTAAAGGAATTAAAGGCATAAATATATAATCATCCTATAAAATAACAGTTGAATCCACCAATTAACAGAATAATTATCTTACAGATGGTCAACATCCATCTATCATATCAAATAACATAACCTGTCATCATATCCAACATTGTAGTGTTGCATTACATCATAACCTGTTCGACCATCATCACACAAAAATAAAAAGAAACCCATCTGAAAATAATGATTAGTACTGAAACTAGAAAACACGAGTAACAGGAACTTACCAACAGGTAAAGAATAGCCTTTAAAATTACCTAGTTTGCACTTACTCTGCCAGCCGGGACAATGCATCGGCCACCATATTCTCTTTACCTGGGATATGCTTAAACTGTAGATTGAATTCTTGGACCAAAATACTCCAGCGCATCAATCTCTGATTCTTATTCTTGTATCGATTCAAGAACGTTAATGGATTATGGTCCGTGCAAACTTTAATGGGCACACCTGAGGAGGAGAGATAGACATTAAAATGAGTTAATGCTAAGATCAAGGCCAACGTCTCCTTCTCGATTGTGGAATACCTTCTTTGAGGCGAAGTGAGCTTTTTAGAAAAATATGCCATCGGGTGGACGATACCATTACTGTCAGCCTGACTCAATACCGCACCAACCCCCACATCGCTCGCATCAGTGGTAAGCTGGAATGGAGAGTCAAAATTAGGAGCTGCTAACAAAGGCCGACTAATGAGGATCAGTTTTATCTTCTCTAATGCCTCCTGAGCCTCCTTACTCCAAACGAAGGTAACATTTTTCTTCAACAAAGCTGTAAGAGGTTCCGTAATGTCTGAAAAATTGCGAATGAATCTACGATAATAACTTGCCATTCCTAATACCCTTCGCAAATCTTTCCTACATTTAGGAACCTCTACCTTACGAATGGCTTCAATGTTAGCCTCCTTAGGAGCTACCATACCTGCTCCTATCTCATGTCCAAGATAAACCACCGTGGCTTTTGCGAAATCAGACTTTCTTAAATTAATAACCAGGCCTGCTTTCCTGAGTACTTTGAATAAGGCCTCAATTCTCTTCAAGTGCGACTGCCAGTCGTCGCTAAAAATAACCAAGTCATCGATATACACCACACATCCTCTAGACCACTAACCAAAGAATTCATAAGTCGCTGAAAAGTGGCAGCAGCATTTTTCATGCCAAAGGGCATCACTTTACATTGAAATAACCCTGTTGGGTTACAAAAGCCGAAACATTTCTGGCCCTTTCCGACAGGGGCACCTGCCAATACCCTTTTAATAAGTCGAACTTCGTAATATATTTAGCACGACCCATTCGATCGATGCAATCCTCCACTCGAGGCAATGGAAAACTATCAGCCTTGGTCACCTCATTGCTTCCTGTAATCAAAACAAAGACGATAGTCTCCATCAGATTTCTTGACCAACACAACTGGAGATGACCAAGGACTACAACTCGGCTCAATTAAATTATGCTTGAGCATATACTCAACCTCTCTAGCAACAATTTCATTCTTTTTGGGTTCAACCTATAAGGAGCCTGCTTCACGGGCGTGGCGTCCCCTACGTCCCACGTCGTGCTGCAAGATCATGGTCTTGCCGGGCACATTAGAAAACAAGTCCCTATATTTTAAAACCAAATTTCTCAAGGATTGTTGCTCATCTTTACCCAAGTGACTCAACATCTGAGGTAAATTTTCTAAAGCCTCGACATTACCTGCCAGCCATTCACTATCTTTCAAGTAAACGTCCCTATCCTCTGAAAAGCAATCATTATTAGGCTCATCTGAAAAAGAAGCATTATTACTAACAAAGTCACTTCTACAGTCTTGAAGAGCCGCAATTGGCCTAACCTTCTCTCTTTCATGGAAGGTTTTCATCATATTTATATGTACCAATTGATGAGGCTTTCTCCTATCTGCGTTTCCACCAAGAAATTAACATTATTTACCTTCTTTAATACCTTCCATGGTCCCTGGAAGGTAGCTTTGAGAGAATTACCTGGGATAGGTAACAGAACCAGTACCTTCTGTCCTACGTCGAAGTCCCGTGTCACAGTCTTTCTGTCAAAATAAAATTTCATTTTCTTCTGACTTTTCAACAAATTCTCACCTGCAAAAGACCAAGCCCTGGTTAATTTAGCATTCAAATTATTAAGGTAATCATACAGATTCAAATCAGGTGCATCTCCCTCCCAAGCTCTCTCTCACCATATCGAGCGGACCCCTTACAGAATGTCCAAAAATCAAATTAAAAGGAGAGAGACCGAGAGATTGACCAGGAATAGAGCGGAATGCGAATAAGAGGAAGGGAAGATTTTTATCCCATTCAGCCCCATTCACAATACAATATTTCTTTAACATGCTTTTCATAGTTTGGTGAAAACGCTCCAAAGCACCCTGTGACTCTGGATGATAAGGCGAAGACGTTACATGTTTAATGCCTAATTCAGTCATTTTCTGCTTAAAATAACGACTCGTGAAGTTAGTACCGCAGTCAGACTGAATTACCTTCGGAAGACCAAATTTTGAAAAGAACCCTATTAATGCCTCTACAATCTTTTCACTCCTTATGGACCGCAAGGGGATTGCCTCGGGGTACCGAGACATACGATCCATAATAGTGAAAATATACTCATTTCCACTCTTTGACTTTGGGAGAGGACCAACAACATCAATTAACACTTCACGAAAAGGTTCAGACACAACAGGGATAGGTATTAATGGAGCCTTTGGAATAGGTAGATTAGGTTTGCCGATTCTCTGACAAACTTCACAACTATTAACAAATTTTTTTACATCACCTTTCAACTTAGGCCAAAAGAAATTATTCAATAACCTACCGACTGTTTTGTGAATACCAAAATGTCCCGCCATCACATTCTCGTGAGCTAATGACATCAACTCATGACGGTAACATTCAGGAACCACAATCTGTCGAATAATTTCGTAATCCTCCCCCGAGGCATGCATTGGTCTACTTACTCTATACAATATTCTATTAATTACCTTAAACATAGGAACAGTCACATTCGTTATCTCACCAGAATCAATAAGGAGACTACCAAACTCCTTTTTCTGAGCCGAAACAAGTTCTTTAACAGTCCAATTGGGTTTTAATCTAACACTACTACTATCTACAGCTACATCACTACGTCCTAAACTACTCAAATCAACGTCGACTGTTGACTCTGCAGCGTCAACAGCCTTTGCTTTAGCACGAGTGACTACCGCTACTTCCACATCCGGATTAATCACAATTGGCACGGACTTATTCTCATACACAACCTCATTTCCGAGAACCACATCCACCTTTTTAATCGGAAATTTATCAACAATAGCCAAACGGATATTCCCCGAAAAATAAGGACAACTAAGATGAAATAGACCAATTGGATAGGATTTTACCGTGTCCGGGAAACCACTCAAAATAACAAACTCCCCGATTCTCATACACAAAATCATTCGGGACCGAATCTCTAAGAATTAATGATTGCGCAGCTCGGTATCACGTAAAATATTCACTTTCCTCCCTTGACCTTTACCATCCAGCGAGACTTCACCCACGGCCAGAAAATCACCGAAGGAACTACCAGTCTCTGACTTTCTTAGTCATTGAGTCGAGGGCAGAGATCCAACCTGATTAGCACTTTTCTCAACCGCCATCATCGGATTACCTTTACTATTACGTACCTTTTTCCAAGCATTACATTCTTTTGACATGACCCCGCTTGTTACAGAAAAAGCACGTCAAATACTTAGACTTTTGTGGATCATAAACATCCGACTCTCCAAGTCTGTTATTTTTGAGTACCACACCTTTGATTGACCATTCGAGAAACCTTATTTGATTGTACATTCTGAGACACATTATTCTTTCGGTTATTAAAATTACCAGATTTCCCAGAATAACCCCAACGTGATTTTTCCTTAGGTATCGTCTCTTTCATAGTATCTTTATGAGACAAAAATACTCATCTGATGCCACAGCAACCTCCTGAAGGGAATCTAATTTCAGTTCCTCCAAATGAACCTTCAAACGATCAGAGTACACCTTTTGAACTCTTCAACCAACAGCAACTGCTTTAACTTATCAAAATCGTCCACCTCTTTAGATTTCAACCAATCAGTAGCAAATTGCTCTTTACTCCTTGCAAATTCTACGAAAGTCTGATTTTCATTTTTCCTTAAATTACGGAACCTTTGCCGATAGGCCTCCGGCACGAGCTCATATGCCTTCAACACTATCGCCTTTACACTTTCATAATCCGAGGAGAGATTTTCTTCTAAAGTAACATACACCTTTTGGGCTTTCCCAATCAATTTACTCTGGATAAGAGTAGTCCATAATCCAATAGGCCATTCTAACTTATTAGCAATTCTTTCGAATGACATAAAGAACTCTGCCACGTTATCTTCCTGGAAGTTCGGGACAAACTTCAAAGCCTGAGCTAAATTTGAGAAGGAGGAGGAAGCCTCAACACGAGAAGGAGACCCTGGTGACCCTGGCGTTTGCAAAGCCAACTTAGCTAACTCATGCTGCCTTTCTCTCTCTCTCTCTTCAAACACCATTTTTTGCTGGTCCATTTCCATTTGTTTTAGACTAATCTGTCTATCCAAAATTTCTACTGACAAGACCTCTTCTTTCCTAACCTTGGGTTTGGCTCCTGTCTTAGTCTCCTTAACACACTCATAAACCTTTAGCAATAGTATACCCTTCCTCATTGATACCGTTCTCTCCACTTCAAAAAAAAATCTGCCACAGATTCTAACTCCTCTTTGTTTAATTCGGCCAACCTATCCTGCCATCCCTCTCCTTCAAGCAACTCTACGACATTCATATCCTCCATTTTGATTACGAATAATCACAACACTTTACCTGTAACAAAATTATTTCACTTGCAATATTGCCAACCAATCAAACACTGAGGAGGTGTAACCATGCCACCTAACACTAATCAAGCCCCAAGAATTACCCTTGCACTGCAACAAGAACACCACAGGATACGATCGATCCTGGCAAGGTCGCCACTTGTCATGGCCTCGTTGGACCATTAACACAATCTAGGTCCACGGACCATAAATAATCAAAGATACCACAAATTAAGGTGTTCAAAAGGAAGCCAACCACTAAGGTGGGAGCAAACCCAAGTAAATGCAGCACAAGAATAACTCAAGGGGATAGCAAAACAATGAAAAAAAAACCAATATATATATATTATAATTCAAAAATACAAGAAATTATTACTAGGCCTCTTCATAAACATTAAAACAAAAATCATTTACACACAACACATACACCAATAATTAGGCAACACATTCAACCTCTGAAGGAGGAAAGGGGGCCCAGAGAGGAATAGAAAACAAAAAGAAAGGAATAACCTGACTTTTACATGCTAAAGGATGATTATGAAATGATGCAAGTCTCTCCCAAAATCACTCCAATGAAGGCCGAGGACAGCAAATCTCAATATAGAGTTAATCAAACTCAACTGACTACTGCAGCACTGCCATGATCCCAGTCATCTCCGAAATAATTATGGATGCCGTGATCCCAGTAATCTTCAATGCTTTATAATATAAGTGGATGACACGCCTTACCGTCGCCAAGCGAGGCCCCTCTGGCAAGTACTGCACCAGAGGCAATGATGAATTGGCGAAGATCAAGAGAAACTGCCAGCTGAAGGTATATATATATTCTCAGACTTGCTGTAATTCCATGAGCAGAGAAAGAAAGCAGGCTCACTAGTCAAGGTGCAGATACCAACTGCCTGCAGCTCGGAAATCAGGTCTCAAGTCAATTCAGCAGAGCCAAAATATGGAGGGGAGAAACAGGGAGGATTAGTCAACAAGACTAAACAAAAATACCACTGGAGTGAGGAGACCCCTACTAACATGAAGGCGAACTAACAATGAACTTTACAGCCTTCAGAAATGAAAGAGGAACTTAAAAACTAACCTAAGTAAGCTAATATATTATAAAAATCCTAAGGCTTACTTACAATATATATATATATATATATATATATGCATAGAGATTTGGTATTTACAAGTTAACTTATTGGGTGATAATTCATGGAGAGGAGACTCGCCATAGAAGCCAGGGGAAGAACACTGACCAAAAGAACGAGGGGAAGAAGGCAGAAATGTGCTAAGACAGCAAAGAGAATAGAAGGCAACAGAGAATGAAATAATTTAGCGATAAATGAGCGGCTTTTAAAAAGCAATCCCAACAGAAAAGCATCAAGCGCAGTAGAGCAGACATAACGTCCACGGGAAGGCGAGGATTAATGAGTTAATGGCAAAGATAAGAGGTCTAAAAAGGAAGGATTCAAAAACAAAATAGAGAGAAGAATGGACCAGCTAAGATTGGCAGGAAGATGGACTAATGGAAGAAGCAAACAGGTGAAACGATCTTCTTGAAAAAATGTAAAGATGAAACAGGCGAAAGAGACTGACAGATGGCGGAAGACATAAATCACAATAAAGGGGGGAATAAGAACGAAAGGTTTAGGGGGTTGTGCTCATACGAGATATTGTAGGTCTGAAAAGACGACCAACAGTCAAGTCACGTTAGAGAAGTGAGGTATCGAGACTTTTGTGCGTGACTGTACACAGGAAATGAAGAGGGAACATGAAAAAATAACGAGTCTAAGGTGAAATGGTGAACCAGATGGAGGAAAGAGTAATTAAATAAGAAAAGTAAGGAGACCGCACTGAATTATTTTGAGTTATTTCTTAGCATTTGCACTAAGGCGCTATGACAAACCATTGCGAAATATCATTCTGCTTGTTGTTTTCGAGCTTAAGATCGCTGCTCCTTACTGAAAGCGGGTTATCATGCATGTCATACGCATAAGGCAAACGCAATGAATAGTTCATTAGCGCGTTTGAACCGCCTGAACCCAGTCTGAACCTTGGGACATTTCAAGGGCTAAAAGATGAGACATTTTTAGTTTTCTGAAAAGAAAACTATCGTGCCGGCTTTGTCTGTCTGTCCGCACTTTTCTCTGTCCGCACTTTTTCTTTCAGCCCTCACATTTTAAAAACTACTGGGGCAAGAGGGCTGCAAATTGGTAAGTTGCTCATCCACCCTCCAATCATCAAACATACTAAAATGCGGCCCTCAAGCCTCAGTAGTTTTTATTTTATTTAGCCATAATCGTGCATCTGGCAACTATATGGGATAGGCCACCGCCGGTCCGTGGTTAAAGTTTCATGGGACACGGCTCATACAGCATTAAACCGAGACCACTGAAAGATAGATCTAATCTCGGTTGACTTGATTATACGACGTACAGAAAACTCGATTACACCGAAGAAACTTGGGCGCATTTTTACTTTTTTTTTTTCTTGTCTCATTTCAATGCAATTATTTTTCCTTTTTCAACGTGTGCAGTAACTTTATGAAACTATACTGTGGTTCCTTTTATTCATCTTCCAAAACTGAGAAGCTACCTCTCCCTTACAAGCAAGAAACGAACCGAGCCACAACGCTACTCCAAACGAACAATAAAACTACTACAAAATCGGTGACAATTTTTAAGATGACAGATTTTAATTGGAATTACCCGCCTTTCCAAAGCTTGCAATTTCCTATGATTTGCCCTTTCCATCTGAACGGGATTTTTATGTAATAAGGCAACTCGGTCCAGCACTTATTTCACTTCAGCCGGAGAGCCGTTCGCCACTTAACGACACACTTGTCCTATTCATACTAACTTCTTTAATTGGCGAATATTTTTGGTTCTGTTGCAAATTTATCTCGGGATTTTGAATGCCACCTGATTTTGGAGAGCATTTATCAATAGAAGCGATGCATTTTATAAGACATGTTTTTTTCGCCACGCCCTACGTTCGATAAATGCTGAGCAAATTCAGTAAACACTCGCTGGGAATTAATCTGCTGCTCAGAGAGAAGCAATGATGCTATCTTGCTATCTTTATAGAGAAATAATAAGGAAATAGTTATGCATATCTCCATTATGAAAATATCGATTTTCACTCACATGCTAATCTTGTACACGATTATGCAGACGCGTGATTCCGCACCCTTCATAAGAATGCTTCCTAAAAATGAGAGTTTAGCGCGTGAATGGGGCCTGAATCTTCAAAAACAAATAGCGAACAATTTTGGACAGAATTTCCTGAATAACTGAAGGAAAATATAAATGAAGTATCTAATAAATATCAATACTGACTGATGATTGCCTCCTTGGCATCAAAAAGTTGTAGAGGGTAGTAGTGCTTTTGAATGGTATAGAGCGTAGAATATAGATTACGATTTTAACTATCTTTGCATTTAAGTGAAATAATTGTATGGTTGGATAAACAACTGGATTTACGAACGGCAATGCAAAGAACTGAATTACAGGGCTGATGTGAGGAATAGATGATAACTTACTAAGAAAAATAGCAAAAGAGACAAGTTAGCATAGTGGCAAAATATTTTGTTGCTTTGTGACGAAATTATTGGAAATGTTTATGTACTGGGAACATGAAGATAGAAAGCTTTCAATATCCAGGATTTAGTACGATTTCAGGTAAGATAGAATCAAAAGGGCTTGTTTATATTATTTCCAGTTCCTCTGTTGGCCGCGAGTTCGAATCTCTGACCTACCAATGAAGAATAAGAGGATTTTATTTCTGGTGATAGAAATTAATTTCTCGCTATGATATGGTTCGGATTCCACAATAAGCTGTAGGTCCCGTTGCTAGGTAACCAATTGGTTCTTAGCCACGTAAAATAAATCTAATCCTTCGGGCCAGCCCTAGGAGAGCTGTTAATCAGCTCAGTGGTCTGGTTAAACTAAGGTATACTTAACTTTATATTATTTCCAAGCTGCCAAGAAGTCATTTGTGCATTTTTATAAAGTGAAATTTAACTTTTTTTTTTTTTGGCTATGGGAAGAGATTGAATGAAGCAATGCCACGAGTCAGATATCTCACTGGAATCAGTCCAGACTAAGGCAAACCCTTTCGTTTAAGCAATACTGGATATTGAGAGAGAGAGAGAGAGAGAGAGAGAGAGAGAGAGAGAGAGAGAGAGAGATAATATAATTAACATTTAATTTGTCCTGTTTTCAGTGAAGTTAAAGACAAAATTTTCACAAATTACAAAATCGATTCCCTTCTGTAGCTTAAGAAGCCTATAAAACATTCTTACCCTTATTCCGCGAACAATGATATCTATGGACGTTAATGGTGCTGTTATTTCGCCCAGAAAATTATGGGACCAGTAAAAATGGCGCTTAATGCTTTTAGAAAACCCAGTGCCTCCTCCTCCCCCTCCTCTGTCTCCTCCTCCTCCTCCTCCTCCTCCTCCTCCTCTCTTTCTTCCTTTTACTATCGTCCTAGGGATACAAAGGCCATAAAACACGGTCGAAATCCCCGAATACGGCGAAGAAGCACAGTGAATTTTTGGCATCAGGGCACAGACACAAATCTTTCTTTTTTTTTTTTTTTTTGGTTACAATGCTCTAAAATTTATTTTGATTTAAGAACCATAAACATGATTATTAGTGTCTAATGTTCTCAGTAATTAAATTCTTTGCCACTGGGTTATGTTCAGTTCGATTCGGGTATAAGGAAACTAATACTTTATAGTGCAGATTACAATATGATCGTGAAAACTGGAATTGTATGCTACGAAGGAACCTTTCAGTAAAAGTATGAACATAAAACTGCTCCAAGGAATGACTAGTATCAAGATAAGACAATATCTTAAGAAAATCTTAGCAATAAAAAGTAAATGAAAGTAATAATCATGCATTACGTCGAAGAACCAGTTTTTCTTACCGTTTTTTTACGTCATCGAGCGTTGAAAAGTATAAGCTTTTATCTAGAATATAGATATTTCCGATTCTAACATTATACGTGGGGTGAAAATCCCGTCAGAGCCCAATAACCTTCGTGCTAATCGTCCGGGAAATCGAAGAAAGTTCCCCGATCCATTTATCTTAGGTAGAATTCGTTCGGAGAATGAACAGTCTGACAGGCACTGGGACATAAGGTCCAGAAGGGTGTATAAAGCAGCATAGCCTTCACCCATAAGTTCTAGTAGCGCTGGGGTGACCGCGCTAATGACTCTTTGGGGGTATGGCAATAGCACCGTTAGATTTCCCATTAATGATTTCATAGTATAAGCCCAGCAGTATTATGTTGATTGTTCACTTTTGCAATTACTAATGAGATTAATGAGAATGATGGAACGGAGTGTGTCATCGTTCCGAAGGCGTTGTTGAGAAAACTCGATAAGAAATCATTTATTGCAATTCTGATACTGGGCGGTTAAAATCTTGTGTCGGGTCGGACGTGGTCTAAGGGCCGAAAGATGGGGACTCCCGTCCTAACTCATCAAAAATTTAAGTAAAAAGATTAACTTATATAATAACAAAACTTTCCAACTTTTTATTTGATGAGCTTTTATAACAATTTTCTTAAACGAAGAGCTCTTTCAGCCTACAATAAAGTGAAAAAAATTTCCCAACTCTGCCCATCAGATGTTTTTATTCCTGTTTTTCTTTTGTCCCTTAAAAACCAGATTTTTTCCATATATCCTTAACATTTTTTCAAGATTTATTTTGGGGGGAGGGTTGATTGGCAAGGAGATGGGTGAGTGGGAGGGGGAATATGCCCTTTCCGTCGATTTATTGGGAGAGCAAATGAATGAGCGGTGTTTATCTATGCGTTTGTACAGGTATGTGGATGGACGTTGTAGTTGATAGCTCAAAGATTTAAAAAAATACTCTTCCATGTTTTATTTCATTATTCTGATTATTAAAGTTGTTATTTTTTTATGCTGACCTGTATACATATGCGCTTTTATTATTTGTTTTCAGTTTTCTGAAAAAGAAATATACTGTGCCGGCTTTGTCTGTCCGTCCGCACTTTATATTGTCCGCACTTTTTCTGTCCGCCCTCAAATCTTAAAAACTACTGAGGCTAGAGGGCTGCAAATCGGCACGTTGATCATCCACCTTCCAGTCATCAAACATACCAAATTGCAGCTTTCTAGGCTGAGTAGTTTTTATCTTATTTAAGGTTACAGTTAGCCATAATCGTGCTTCTGGCAACGATATAGGCCAGGCCACCACCAATCCGTGGTTAAAGTTTCATGGGCCGCGGATCATACAGCATTACACCGAGACCACCGAAAGATAGATCTATTTTGGTGGCCTTGATTATGCGCTGCAGCGGCTGTACAGAAAACTCGATTGTGCCGAAGAAACTTTGGGACATTTTTTACTTGCTATTGTATTAACTATACTGGATTTTACGTCTGTCGTTCTCATCTGTTTATGAGATTTGTCTATTTTCCTTCCTCTCTCGCTTTATCTTTTCAACTTTTTTTTTTTTTTTTCATTCATCAAAATGGTCTGGCCGCAGCTGCTCAAGATCGCTGTCTGTCCGTCTGTATTTCCTCTGTCTGTCTGTCTGTCTGTCTGTCTGTCTCAGCTTGGTTCGTTTTGTTTCCCCAAACTTTTTCATTTCTTCAGTGAAGTAAAATAAATAACTGCATTGTAAATAAACTGAAATAAACTGTTTGTGTTTGCGCAGTTATTCTTTCTTTTTTTTTTCTTCCTTGTCAATTTGTTCTCTAAACATTTCCTTATTTTTTTTAGTTTTCTGTAAAAGAAAACTATTGTGCCGGATTTGTCTGTCCGTCCGCTCTTTTTTCTGTCCGCCCTCAGATCTTAAAAACTACTGAGGGTAGAGGGCTGCAAATTGGTATGATGATCATCCACCCTTCAATCATCAAACATACCAGATTGCAGCCCTCTAGCCTCAGTAGTTTTTATTTTATTTAAGGTTAAAGTTAGCCATAATCGTGCTTCTGGCAACGATATAGAGCATGTCACCACCGGGCCGTGGTTAAAGTTTCATGGGCCGCGTTTCATATAGCATTATACCGAGACCACCGAAAGATAGAGCTATTTTCGGTGGCTCTGATTATGCTCTGTAGGGGCTGTACAGAAAACTCGATTGCGCCGAAGAAACTTCGCCGCATCTTTTACTTGTTTTTTCAGTAAGGGAAAGCGAAAATTAACTACATCGTAAATATATAGGGCTAATTTCCATAAAAATGTTTTTTGCCATCTTGATTCCCTAATCAATAATTATCTTTAGAATACCAAGGTGGATGTTTTGTTGTGCTCAGGTGTGGCGGGTGGCTGGGGGGGCCAGATTTTGATTTTTAAAGAGGTTGCCACACAAATGAAACCGATAGTAATGGCTGGACTTTTAATGAAGGAAAACAGGTCTCTGTACAAAAGTATTGCATCTCAGTTAAGGATAAGAAAATCAATGCGCAGCCTCGTGCCATATAATAAGGCGAAATTTCCCCATGGGACTGGTCCCCTTGCTGACTAAAATGGATCATAAGAACAATAGCAAATCAGAGATTATTATTGCTCTGTGAGGTCCAGAGCTGTCGACGAGACCCTCAGGGCATCCTCGCTTCAAAACAAAAATTTCCATGACGTACCGAGACTCTCAGATCCAGCGCTCTTGATTCAAGCGATCTTTTCTGCATTTTTCAGAAGCTACTTTATGTCCTAGTCAGAACTGTAATTGCCTATATATGTAAGGCATTGCAAGCTTTCTAACCATATGTATTTGAAATCTCTTCATAATTTGCTTATAGAATTATTAACCATTCTTCAGGAGTGAGAAAACACATCTGACTGTATATAGACGTCCCTCTGTTTTCCTCCAATGTCAAACGCTACATATGTTGGAGCTGGGGAAAAGTGGAAAGTGTGTCATTTACTAGCCAGTCTTTCAGTCGTTATCTCTGAAGCCTTGGAATTCTAAAATTTATTGTCGGACTCTTACTAAACGTAACCAATGTTTGCGTCAGAATATACGGCTTCATAACATGGACCATTTGAATTGGCGTTCGCGTCGTGACTATTAAAAGCAAAACTCAGTATTGAAAATAACTGATATCTCAGATCATGTAACTGAAAGGGATGTATTTATTATTTACAGGATTCGAAATGAAATGTACTAATACAGATTAATGCTTTTCCTAGAGCAATTCAGTTAATTTCATAACCAGAGCAATTTCATAAAAAAAAAAACTTCCACCTCCATTTTCACTCGATTACTTCCCCCGCGTCCCGCTCCTCTCTCTCTCTCTCTCTCTCTCTCTCTCTCTCTCTCTCTCTCTCTCTCTCTCTCTCTCTCAGGACTAGTGCGTCACTACGATTGAGTTAATAACTTTAATTTTAAAGGGTGAAACTCCTCAATGTGTCTGGTTCCGACATTTAAAACTAATAATCCCTAGTCAGCATAAATCCGAAAGTTGCAGATGGCGACTGCTCATGCGTTAAACATAAAATTAATTCTGGAGCATTTCACTTACTCTTCCACGAAGACTATTCCTTTTTTTTTTTTTATGTCACAAACATATCTTAGAAATACAAGTTTTGGCGTTAAGCCTGGTTTGAAATTCTGTCTAAATCCTCTTTGCTTTTGTTAATGGTAACCTTATTATCTTCACAATCGTCAGCAACAGTAAGTCCAAAAAACAAAAGGAGAAAGGGAAGTTACATAAAATCATTCGTTCTCTACGTAATTATTACGTGAAAGCTGATAACTCGGGTATCAGATAATATGGACGCTTTACTTGGCACTCAGAGGATGAATTTCCTCATTTTTCCGGAAACTTCTGGCCACTCGGCCAGTAACGTCTATAAACAAAAGAACCTTTCCTTACGTCCGAATCCACACATCCTTCTGGGTATTATATAAAGTTTGCACTTTTATACCCAAGTGAAACTCATAATCTACTGCTGATACTTCTAACACTTGTGCGTAAAACTGTACGTGTGTAACATAACAACTGCTGTATCTTTTGCTCTTGCGTTGATGTAGGTGCTGAAACTCTGTCGACTGAATTTTCAGTGATTTTTCGTCAAACTTATATTTCAACCTTTAATTCTTACACACAAGATAATTCTTTGATTAAACTAATGATAAAGTTGACGAGTTTCACTAATTAGATACATTTATGAAACAAAAGTCATAAATTAAGTAAGGCACTTGGCAGAAAAAATATAGCTTTAGCCTTTATACGCAAGAGGTAGGTGACGGATGTGATCTGATTTAGCATGTAAGGAACAAGATGAGTTGAGAGAGAGAGAGAGAGAGAGAGAGAGAGAGAGAGAGAGAGAGAGAGAGAGAGAGAGAGTACTATTTCCTCATACTTGCGACGACTACAACCCCAATAAAAACGACGAAAATGGAAAGTAAGGGAGCTCTGCTTCCCGACTGTACAGAAAAAATCAAATTTCAGACTTCAGTGACAGCAAGCGAATTAGATCAGAAACTAAGCGCTTTAAAGCTTCCCAGAACTGAGTGGATGAACTTGGCCAAAGAATAAAAATGTTTTCTCAAACGGCTTACATGAGAGAGAGAGAGAGAGAGAGAGAGAGAGAGAGAGAGAGAGAGAGAGAGAGAGAGAGAGAGAGAGAAAGTTAAGTTATACCTTAGTTTTACCAGACCACTGAGCTGATTAACAGCTCTCCTAGGGCTGGCCCGAAGGATTAGACTTATTTAACGTGGCTAAGAACCAATTGGTTACTTAGCAACGGGACCTCCAGCTTATTGTGGAATCCAAACCACATTATACCGAGAAATGAATTTCTATCACCAGAAATAAATTCCTCTAACTCTTCATTAGCCGGCTGGAGTCGAACTCGGGCCTGACGAGTGCAAGGCCACAACTCTACCGACTCTCCCAAGGAAGAGCTTAGAGAGAGAGAGAGAGAGAGAGAGAGAGAGAGAGAGAGAGAGAGAGAGAGAGAGAGAGAGAGAGAGTACTGTATCCTTATACTAAAGCTTCCCCTGAGTGACTAAACCTGGCAAAAGTATGATAATAATCTACTCTTTCAAACGGCTTAAATAAGAGAGAGAGAGAGAGAGAGAGAGAGAGAGAGAGAGAGAGAGAGAGAGAGAGAGAGAGAGAGAGAGAGAGAGAGAGAGTACAATTTCCTCATACTAAAACTTCCCACAACTGGGTTACTGATCTTGTAAAAAAAAATAGTGATTAACTATGTGCTCAAACGGCTTAAATAAAAGAGAGAGAGAGAGAGAGAGAGAGAGAGAGAGAGAGAGAGAGAGAGAGAGAGAGAGAATACTATTTCCCCACACTAAAGCTTCCCATAATTAGGTTACTGATCTTGTAAAAGAATAATGATTATCTATTTGCTCAAATACTGATGTGTGTGTGTGTGTGTGTGCATGAGAGAGAGAGAGAGAGAGAGAGAGAGAGAGAGAGAGAGAGAGAGAGAGAGAGAGAGAGAGAAAGAGAGAGAGAGAGCGCTCGGATCGTGAAATGGAATATCTCCGATGGAAACTTCAATTATGTAAAACTACTTCAATCTTTCATGGAGAATCTGTTGCCTCAACTTCCTGGGCGGCGAAGTTTTGGAATCTGATTTCAAAAGAAATGGGAAGAGCGAATTATCAAACTGAGCAAATGCAGAATACCCACTTCATTATTTTAAAGTCCATTTTCTCTCATAATCATAATATATATATATATATATATATATATATATATATATATATATATATATATATATATATATATATATATATATATATATATATACAGTATATCCTGTAAATATGTGTATATATATATGCATGTATTTATATAAATATATATATGTATATGTATATATTTATATATATAAATATATGTATATATTATATATAAAATCAAATACATAATGTACATATATACATTATATACATTAACATATACATATATATATATATATATATATATATATATATACATACATATATATATATATATATATATATATATATATATATATATATATATATATATATATATATATATGTATTTAATCTCGAATATGGAGGAAAGGGCACCATTGTGACAATTATTTTATTATGCCGATGTTTTATGCTGACGTTTCACAACAATTGCTATCGCCGCATTTTCAAGGCTGCACTGATTAAAATTCTTACAGAAAGTTACATTAAAACGTCGATATATACATATATATTACAAGACAAATGAAAACAGGGGGAATAGGCACAGGACATACCTAAACCGCAGTAGTAACAAGACTAAAACAAAAGTTTTGTCAAGAACCCAGGAAGAGCAAGATTGGACGAGAGAAGCAAAACATAAATAAAAGGTTAAGCGATGAACAATTGTACAGGGGTTGTTTGAGTATTTAGCGCTGGGACCGTCTTCTTTATGATAATAAATTCTAGTATACTGAGGTCATTTTCATTTTGGGTTTGTCCTATTATAGAAAAATCTTTATGAGAATGACCTCAATATACTAGAATCTATTATCATAAAGAAGATGGTCCCAGCACTAAATACTCAAACAACCTCTGTACAATTGTTCATCGTGGGTTCTTGAGAAAACTTTTGTTACCGAAAGCTATTTGTACAGATTTATCCTTAAATATATGTACATACACATAACTGTGGATTTTTTTCCCCATTTCAAGACTCATGCTGCTATGAATATTCCTTGGTAATAATAATAATAATAATAATAATAATAATAATAATAATAATAATAGGAAAAAATACTTAGTTATATATGGGTACATATATATTTGTACCCCTATACAGTATAACTGTGGATTTGTTTCTCCATTTCAAGACTCATGCCATTATGAGTATATTTTTAATGATAATAATACTACTACTAATAATAATAACAAAAAATAATGCTATATATATGGGTACACATATATTTGTACCCCTATATAACTGTGGATTTGTTTCTCCATTTCAAGACTCAAGCTACTATGAGTATTTTTAATAATAATAATAATAATAATAATAATAATAATAATAATAATAATAATAATAATAATAATATAAAGAACAAGACTTATTCATGGGGGCAGATAACGATATTATGGCGTGCGCGATTGCAGAGGTTTACTTCTACATTCTAGACAAATAAAATGAATGCCTCTCTCAGGGAACACGTCATGTACCTATAATCCTCATGGGAGGGATATTTTGAAAAAATAAGATTAGATCAACGACGGATTAAACCTCCTTTCATATCTATATTATTTTTTTTTCTATACGCTGTACAGATGCGAATGTAAACTTACTGAGGGTTTTAAGATTGTTTGATAGAAGCAAGTAAAAAATTAGCTGAAGTTTCTTCGGCGCAATCGAGTTTTCTGTACAGCGTACAATCCTGTATGACACTTTCAGCCACGGCAAGTGGTACCAGACAAACTGTCATGGCTAAATTTAACCTTAAATAAAATAAAAACTACCGAGGCTAGAGGCCTGCAATTTGGTATGTTTGATGATTGGAGGGTGGATGATCAACATATCAATTTACAGCACTCTAGCCTCAGCAGTTTTTAAGACCTGAGGGCGGACGGAAAAAAGTGCGGACAGAAAAAGTGCATACAGAATAAAATGAGGACGGACAGACAAAGCCGGCTCAATAGTTTTCCTTTACAGAAAACTAAAAAATGGGTCAAACTCATATACCCGTCGAATTCATTATCCCTTTCCCCCAAGTGCTGGAAAGACTCAGTGATCAAGTGCAGAGAAATGAATTCTGCTTAATTCGCGTTGGGAGAAATATCTCGTGAGGATCATTAACCAGTCGGCACTGATAAGGAATGCTACGCAATAGGATGAGATACCTTTGCACAGTTTTCTTCCTGTTAAATCTCTCTCTCTCTCTCTCTCTCTCTCTCTCTCTCTCTCTCTCTCTCTCTCGCTTGAAGAAGAAGAAGAAGAAGAAGGAGAAGGAGAAGGAGAAGGAGAAAAAGGAGGAGAATACAGTTAAGCGAATAAATGCGCGGTTTTCTTCTTATTAAATCTCTCTCTCTCCCCCTCTCTCTCTCTCTCTCTCTCTCTCTCTCTCTCTCTCTCTCTCTGAAGAAGGAAGAAGGAGAAGAAGAAGGAGAAGGAGAAGGAGAAAAAGGAGGAGAACACAGTTAAGCGAATAAATGTGCGGTTTTCTTCCTGTTAAATCTCTCTCTCTCTCTCTCTCTCTCTCTCTCTCTCTCTCTCTCTCTCTCTCTCTCTCGCTTGAAGAAGAAGAAGAAGAAGAAGAAGAAGAAGAAGAAGAAGAAGAAGAAGAAGAAAGGAGAAGGAGAAGAAGGAGAAGGATACAATTAAGCGAATAAATACACAGATTTCTTCCTGTTAAATCTCTCTCTCTCTCTCTCTCTCTCTCTCTCTCTCTCTCTCTCTCTCTCTCTTTTAAGAAGAAGAAGAAGAAGACGAAGGAGTAGGAGAAGGAGAAGAAGGAGGAGAATATAATTAAGCGAATAAGTGTTGTATTCCTAATGGTGTACGTAATGAAGTAAGGCATTTTTCTCTTCCAACTTCGACTTCAAAGCAGAGCAATCTCCCCAGGCTTGTCTTAAGATTAAATCTCGACGAGGAATGTCTTGGCCTGAAAAAAAGTATAACAGTCTTCATTTATTTTCTTGTAACAGTCTTTTTTTTCCTCATCTAGAGCAGTCGGATTAAAATATGGCGATGCAGCTTCAGAGGACTCTGGACAATAAGAATCGTTCTGCTTTGAAAAAAGTAACAGTTACGAAATGGCTGTTCAAGGTGATTTCCAGTTCACCCTTTGAAGCATCTGACAATCACAAATATGTATGAATATACACACACATGACGCCAGATATATATATATATATATATATATATATATATATATATATATATATATATATATATATATATATATATACATATATATAAATATATGTATATATGTATGTAGTATATATATATAAATATATATATATATATATATATATATATATATATATATATATATATATATATATATATATATACAGTATATATATATATATATGTATATATATATATATATATATATATATATATATATATATATATATATATATATATATATATATATATCCTGTCTTAAATAAGGCAGGGGCTTGATCAGTAGTTCTCAACCTTTTTATTACCACCCTTCCCCTCTCTAAGAGTTGGCCCTTCCCTCCACGCCACCCCCCCCTGCACCTATGAGTAAAATTCCCTCCCAGATTAAAAAAAAAAAAAAGAGAAAGAGAAGGGATGTTTTTATTCTTTTGGGAATGAATTAGTGAGATACTTGACACTGCTTCTTAGCGACTCTTGTTGAGAGAGTAACTATTATAATAAGAGAATTTTTAATTTTTCCTTAGGGCTAGAGCCCTGCTTAGAAATTGCTGACGCCTCCAACCTCACCCCAACACCTGGGCTAGATCATCAGAAACGGTATTTCATCATCAATGCATTGTCTTATCATCGCATGAACTATTTCCCTCAATTTGATATCAATATGACACCCAACATCAATACGACAATATTCTCTTTACTGAACTCTGCTCCAATTCGTCATGTGAGTGGATGATTTACCGAAAATATTTTAATCGGTATTTTTGTGTCAATGAAGACTATTGTTTATGACATGAATATTTGTGGCTGATTGTTAGGTTTGATTGAAATGGCGGCGCCATATCAGTGCAGGTGATAGGAGGGCCAACAGGATGATAAAATTAGTGAAGAGTAGTGTGAAAGGTGGTCAAATAACAACGGAAGTTCAGTGTGTAGAGTAAATAAATTTTTCCATGGAGACATTTCGACGAAAAATCGCTTTACACCGAGTCTAATTGCTATACTGCAAATGATATAGTGAGCTGCGTAGGCCTATAGTAACGCAGAATGAAATGAGCTTTGTTGTGGCTCTGACCCCTTGTGGGAACAATCTCTGCAAAGCACTGCCCGTTTTACGGGGCTCCCGTTATTTGACTCAATGGCTGGTATTAGCCGTTATCTTCTGTTTGTGCGACCTACTTCTGAACAGCACCTCTCCGTCACTGTTATTATTCGCCCCCGTGAAATTAAGCAAATGATGCTCCAGTGACAACCCTGTGTTTTTGCATTCCTGTCTGGCAATATGGCGTCGTAAACAATACGTGACGTCAGGTGCAATACCTGCTTGTGTGTGTGCATGTGTGCTCAGCTTCGTAAGAATCATTTAATGAAATATCCCGAGGCTGAGCGTTTGATGTGGAGGGTGAGATGAAAGCACAGGATGCTGGTTCGAGTCTTCAGGAATAAAAAAGTACTATGAGGGATTACTTCTCTTTTTTGAGGAAACAGCTGGTGGATAAGAAACAAGATATTACTGTATAAGCACACTAACGTATAGTCAGGGCTCGTGAGAACGAAATACGAAAGCATTCCGAACGCATGCTCCTGGGAATATGGTGGAACCACTGTCCAGATATATATATATCTGGACTGTGGGTGGGAGTGGGACACAGCTTTCAGTAGCGAGACCATGGTCTTAGTGAATGCTGTACTTTCATGTCAGAGCGTTCAAAGCTGGTTATTTTCCGGGAGTAGATCTAAGCACAAAATGCGTTTCCATAGATACTTGGTAGAAATGGTCTTAGTGAATGCTTTAAAATTCTCTAGTCACAAATGACTTCATACTGGTTAATCTGCAGATCGAAACAAAAGCGTTATATAGATATAGAAATACACTATATATAGCTTTAAAATTCTCTATATAAATGACTATATATACGGAATCTGCAGTCGAAATAAAGATATATATATATATATATATATATATATATATATATATATATATATATATATATATATACATATACAAAATTTATTGATTTAATATTTTGTGCAAGGATCAATTGGATATTGCAAGTTAGTGCAATGCTCTATCCTATCCCTGAAAGAGAGAGAGAGAGAGAGAGAGAGAGAGAGAGAGAGAGAGAGAGAGAGAGAGCGAGAGAGGAAAATCATGGCTTAACCCAGAATAAAGCAGTTGATCGCTTATGGATCATCAATGATTAAAGCAAACAGGATGACGCCTCAGTGAACAATAAATGTAACTGAATAGTGTTCCAATAGAAGTGAAATTGTTCAAAGGGAGTCCGATGGTTCTCGGAAAGGACTCAAGAGTCCTTCCAGACACGATTCCCTTGGACTATAAACCTTTACCATAAATCACCAAGAAAGTCCTTAGTCTGGGATTTTAAATGGCCGGCCAATTGCCGTTCGATTTTACAGTCCTCGTTTTCAATGCTGCTTTTTATTCCTTCATTCCATTCGAGGTCATCATTTTTACTCCTTTGGAATGCTGTTTTGGAATTAGATTTGAAAGCTACACATGTGATATATATTGATTCTTTTGCAGCTTCGTTGCAACGTCAAAATAAACATGTGGAGTATATATTTGTCATCTGCGATGACAGCTGATAGATATGAAATAGTTAACATGGAAAAAAACAATAAAAAGCGGTATTTACTTTATGTTTACTTGGCTGAAACTTTTCTCCACTGTATTTTATCTTTTGAAATTCATTTGTCTTGTATATACCCAAGTGTGCATAATAATGAAGACAATAATAGATGAGGCAGTACGAAAATAAAATGAAATAGATCAGGCATTAATTTTCATTTTTTTTGTTGTATAATAAATAAGGCAGTATAAAAAAAAGAAATCGGGCATTATAATCGGCGCAATATGCCAAGGTCATCAAACTATCAATGCAAGTATACTGAGGGACATGTGAAGAACTGTTTAGAAAAATGAAGCGAGCGAATTTAGTACATTAATCTCAGATAAGTATACAGTATGACTCGTAAATTATCGTGAAGTAAATACATATTAGATATTATGGTTCACAGAACATAATTATTTACGTTAAAACACTTAAATCAATGAACAGAAATTCCTGCAGTAACCTTCTGGCAGACTGATAATAATACTTCACTATCAGAATTTGAGAAGACGGATTATTCTCGAGAATCATCCGACATTTTTCGTCGAATTCCCTTTCCGTAACTTCGGAAGCAGAGCCCAGGGAATATCAACTTCGTATTAAGTCTTATTCTCTCAAGATAGAGAAATCGAAAAGGAATTTGTTCCGACTTCGATTTCTGACAGTCAAGCACTTTCCCATTACTCCCCAAGATATTCTTCTTTGGCATTCTTTTGGAAATCTTTCCCTATTCTAAATATACTTTACTCATCCTGGTCAGCTCTTGGTTACAATCATTAAATTACTTTAGAATCTAAATAGCAATGCCATTAAATGCTACTGCTTTCTGATTCTTACATTCATTATTCCTCTTGTATCCTCATCTAATGCTGCATTTCCAAGGCATTTATTTCATAGACATTGGCTCCTGTAACCCTTGCAACATTAAATTATGCCTCATCTAACATTTTTTAATCAAGTGCCCATCGATTAACTTGCATTGCATGTTAACATTAACGTGCAATTAGCATCCAATTAACATGCAATTAACATCCATTAACTTGCAGTTAACATGCAATTTACATCCATGAACATATAATTAACATGCAATTAGCATCCATTGACATGCAATTAACATCCATTAACATGCAATTAACACCCATTAACATCCATTTAATGCAGTTAACATCCATTAACATGCAGTTAACATCCATTAACATGCAATTAGCATCTATTAACATGCAATTAGCAACCATTAACATGCAATTAACATGCAATTAACATCCATTAACATTCAATTAAAATGCAGTTAACATCCATTAAACATGCAATTGACATGAAATTAACAATCATTAACATGCAGTTAACATGCAATTAACATCCTATTAACATGCAATTAACATCCATTAACATGCAATTAACATGCAGTTAACACCCATTAGCATACAATAAACATGCAGTTGACATCCAATAACATGCAATTAACATCTATTAACATGCAGTTAAAATCCATTAACATGCAATTAACATGCAGTCAGCATCCATTAACACCGTTAACATGCAATTAACATCCAATTAACATGTAATTAACATCCATTAACATGCAATTAACATAAAATTAACATGCAATTGACATCCATTGACATCCATTAACATGCAATTAACATGCAGTTAACATCCATTAACATGCAATTAACATGCAGTTAACATCCATTAACATACAATTAACATGCAGTTAACATCCATTAACATGCAATTAACATCCATTAACATGCAGTTAACATCCATTGACATCCATTAACATGCAACTGGCATGCAATTAATATTCATTAAGTTAACATTCAATTATCATCCCTTAACATCCAATTAACATCCAATTAAGATGCAATTATATCCATTAACATGCAATTAACATGTAGTTAATTTCCATTAACATGCAATTAACATGCAATTAATATTCGTTAAGTTAACATGCAATTATCATCCCTTAATATGCAATTAACACTCAGTTAAGATTCAATTAACATCCATTAGCATGCAGTTAACATGCAGTTAACATCCATTAACATGCAATTGACATGCAATTAACATTCATCAAGTTAACATGTAAAAGTAAATATACCTTAGTTTTACCAGACCACTGAGGTGATTAATAGCTCTCCTAACTTATTTTACGTGGCTAAGAACCAATGGTTACTTAGCAACGGGACATACAACTTATTGTGGAATCCGAACCACATTATAGCGAGAAATGAATTTCTATCACCAGAAATACATTCCTCTAACTCTTCATCAGCCGGAGAAATTGAACTCCGGCCCATCGAGTGACAAAGCTCAAGCGATTCTGCCAACAAGGGGCTAGTTAACATGTAGTTATCATCCCTTAACATGCAATTAACATCCAATTAAGATGCAATTAACATCCATTAACATGCAATTAAAATCCATTAACATGCAGTTAACATGCAATTAACGTCCAGTTCACGTGCAATTAAGATGCAGTTAACATGCAGTTAACATCCATTAACATGCAGTCAACATGCAGTTAACATCCACTAACATGTAGTTGCATAGATTTTCTGAGATCTATTTGCCGAAGCCCATCTACCTGTCTTCATTTTCCCCAGAATTTCCTTACACGTCCGCCACTTCCCTTTCGCCGCAACAAGAGCTACACCATTCATTAGCAATAATTCTCCCTTTAGTAATCCTTAGCATTATGCTACTAAATTTATTGAAAGCTTTCGAGAAAGGGCAACTGTCTCGAGAAAGAGCAAGCTGTCTGTCTCTGCAGCAATTAACTGCAGAAGTGTTAAATGGTGAAAATAACAAATGTAATCTCTTATTTTATGAGAAAATATTAAAATATAATTTAATTTCTTTTTGCAACTTATTCAAGGGAAAAAAATCCTACTTTAAAAGTCCTTGGCTTTATGCTAGTAAATTTATTGAAAGTTTACGAGAAAGGGCAACTGTCTCTGCAGCAACTAACTGCGGAAATGTTCACTGATGAAAATAACGAATGTAATCTCCTGTTTTATGAGAAAATATTAAAATGTAATTGACTTTCTTTCCGCAACTTGCTCTAAGTAAAACAATTCTTTGACAAAACTTGCAAAGCCGTACATTATTTCATAAATCTCACTATGACTGCAATTGAAGGTAAGTGAAAAGAAGGAATTGTGAAGGAGTGAAGGAACTGTGAGACGCTTTGGTGAAGGTTATGTTTCAAACAATACTGGAAATGACTCGCCCATCTATAAGAGAGAGAGAGAGAGAGAGAGAGAGAGAGAGACAATTATAGCGGGGAAAATACTGCTTGAAGTATTCCTTTTAAAAGCTCCACATACCAAAGGGTTCTTTAAACTATTACCAAAAATATCTTCATGTTATTGATGATGCCATAAGAATCGAAACTCCATAAACTAAATAAAATAGAATCAAAAAGAAAGACTCAATTGTTTCCCTTTTCACTTGTTTTTTACTTCACATTACAGCGTCTTAAGTAAATCTTTTGGGGTATCTCCTACGCAGTGCTGCAGAAAGCTAAACTGCCTTAATGTATGTATATATATATATATATATATATATATATATATATATATATATATATATATATATATATATATATATATATATATATATATATACACACTTATATATATGTATACATATATACACACATACATATACATATAACGTGCAAATTTAGGTTGTACAGAAAAAAATACATCCCTGGTGTATTAAACGAATTGACAATCATATAACTTGCCCAAAGATCTAATCTAAATAAACGGCCAATATTGAATATGTCACTTGATACGACAGTATATGCCTCCGTATTAAACAGGACTTCCAGTGACGTCAGTCATCCTGACATCACCCAACAAATGGATATCGTTGTTACTATTGATGTGATGTCCACTGTCTTCTGCTCCACTACTGACGGTTTTGTTTTTGTTTTTTTGTAAAAGAAAATTATTGTGCCGGCTTTATCTGTCTGCACTTTTTCTGTCCACCCTCCGATCTTAAAAACTCCAGAGGCTAGAGGGCTGCAAATTGGTATGTTGATCATCCACCCTCTAATCATCAACCATACCAAATTGCAGCCATCTAGCTTCAGTAGTTTTGATTTTATTTAAGGTTAAAGTTAGCCATAATCGTGTTTCTGGCAACGATAGGACAGGCCAAAATCGGGCCGTGGTTAAAGAGTCATGGGTCGCGGCTCATACAGCATTATGCCGAGACCACCGAAAGATAGATCTATTTTCCGTGGCCTTGATTATACGCTGTAGCGACTGTATAGAAAACTCGATTGCGCAGAAGAAACTTCGGCTCCTTTTTTACTCGTTTTTTGTAGAAGTGGTCAATAAACAGTTACTCTACACTTAATTGTGTTGAGTAATTTATGTCCATTTGGATGTTAATTTCAGTACCATCGTCCTGTCGTTTGCTAGACTAATAGCGTTGCTTTACAATTAGCAGCAATTGTATTTGGAATATCTATTGCATTGCCAATAAAGAAATTTATATATATATGTGTATATATATATATATATATATATATATATATATATATATATATATATATATATATATATATATATATATGTGTGTATGTGTATGTATTCAAATATACTGTATATATGAATATACATACATATATATATATTTATGTATATATATACTATTTATATATATATATATATATATATATATATATATATATATATATATATATACACACATATATATATACAGATATATATATATATATACATACATATATATATATATATATTACTACGTTAAAATAAAAACGAAAGTTATGTAAAGTATTACCCACGGAAACGCGCGCAAACAATCTTAAAGCCACTGAGCGCGTACGAGTATATATGACCATGAACTTGGGTATGTATGTATCCCACTTTCCAAGAA
>NC_089768.1:14087500-14090000 GCF_040412425.1 Macrobrachium rosenbergii | reverse complement strand
CCCAACTAAATACCTTAGACCATTGGTTATAACCTTTTTTGGCCCATACACTCTTCCACCATGTGTCAGAATGTCATCCCCCCCCTTTCCAAAATTGTCTGCCTCAAAAGGTACATATCCAATAATATGCATATGATGGTAAAAATCCTTGGTCACAATTCACCCCCGCCTCCGCCCCCTGAAAAATCTGAAATTCCCACCTGGTTGAGAACCCCTGCCGTAGACCCTTGCCAAGGCCATTAGTTCTCTCCAAAGGATGAAGTATCCTTCCTGCAACTTCCAAGCCTGAAGGCTTCTTTTAAAGGAGTTTGGGGTTACAGTGATGGTTAGAATTCGTTAATCCTGGACGATAATAATAATAATAATAATAATAATAATAATAATAATAATAATAATAATAATAATAATATCAGAAAATGTTGTTAATCTATAATAATAATAATAATAATAATAATAATAATAATAATGAAAAGAAAACATTCAGAAAATGTTGTTAATCTATAATAATAATAATAATAATAATAATAATAATAATAATAATAATAATAATAATAATAATAATAATATTGATAATAATAATAATAATAAATTAGATGTTGCTAGGCTGAACATTAGACAATTCTAATTAAACAGCTAAACAGTTTTAATTAATTTAAGCATCTAAATAAGATCAAAATAGTTTAGGCATATTTTTTCATGATTACCGCGTATTTCAGATTTAGATCCACCACAAACCCCTTCAGATTTTCCGTGTTTTAACTTAACTTTATACTTCACCTTCGAGGATACGATATAAAAATACTGGCTATCTTCCTTCCTAGAAATAGGCTGCTTATTACGTTTTAGGGCTAATGTGGAATCACGCAAAAAAGAGTTAATTTCCGTCTTGGTTTTTAAGGTTAATGTTCTTGATCTTAATTGGGCAAAAGAATCTGCGTCTGTTAGGTCAAAGTTTTTTTAACAAAGCTGGCTTACGGGTATGTCGCCGACCCTTGAAAAATGGTAAGATCTTTTCGTGGATAAAATTCTTTCAGACATTTCACTCAGAAATATCAAGTTTTTGCTTACCTTCTGTGCTAAAATATTTGTCATTTTCGCTTTGAGTGAAATGCTCTTCATTACATTTTTGGGCAGATATGTACTTTTTTTCTACTTTCAGTTAAGATTTGTTCGTCTCTGCACTGGAAGAACGTAACGTTCTCCTCTGTTATAAACAATTTTTAGTTTTCTGTAAAAGAAAACTATTGTGCAAATAGCCGACGTGTGCCCGTCTCTTACATAGATGATGATGATAATAATAATAATAATAATAATAATAATAATAATAATAATAATAATAATAATGAAAAGAAAACATTCAGAAAATGTTGTTAATCTATAATAATAATAATAATAATAATAATAATAATAATAATAATAATAATAATAATAATAATAATAATAATAATAATAAATTAGATGTTGTCAGGCTGAACATTAGACAATTCTAATTAAACAGCTAAACAGTTTTAATTAATTTAAGCATCTACTTAAGATGTAAATAGTTTAGGCATATTCTTTCATGATTACCGCGTATTTCAGATTTAGATCCATCACAAACCCCTTCAGATTTTCCGTGTTTTAACTTAACCTTATACTTCACCTTCGAGGATACGATATAAAAATACTGGCTATCTTCCTTCCTAGAAATAGGCTGCTTATTACGTTTTAGGGCTAATGTGGAATCACGCAAAAAAAAAGTTAATTTCCGTCTTGGTTTTAAAGGTTAATGTTCTTGATCTTAATTGGGCAAAGAATCTGCGTCTGTTAGGTCAAAGTTTTTTTAACAAAGCTGGCTTACGGGTATGTCGCCGACCCTTGAAAAATGGTAAGATCTTTTCGTGGATAAAATTCTTTCAGACATTTCACTCAGAAATATCAAGTTTCTTGCTTATCTTCTGTGCTAAAATATTTGTCATTTTTCGCTTTGAGTGAAATGCTCTTCATTACATTTTTGGGCAAATATGTACTTTTTTTCTACTTTCAGTTAAGATTTGTTCGTCTCTGCACTGGAAGAACGTAACGTTCTCCTCTGTTATAAATAATTTTTAGTTTTCTGTAATTGAAAACTATTGTGCCGGCTTTGTCTTACCGTCCGCACTTTTTTCTGTCCGCACTTTTTCTGTCCGCCCTCAGATCTTAAAAACTACTGAGGCTAGAGGGCTGCAAATTGGTATGTTGATCAACCACCCTCCAATTATCAAACATATCAAATTGCAGCCCTCTAGCCTCAGCAGTTTTTATTTTATTCAAGGTTAAAGTTAGCCACAATCGTGCTTTTGTGAACGATATAGGATAGGCCACCACCGGGCTTGGGTTAAAGTTTCATCGCCGCGGCTCATACAGCATTATACCGAGACCAGCGAAAGACATCTATTTTCGGTGGACTTGATTATGCGCTATAACGGCTGTAAAGAAAAATCGATTGCGCCGAAGAAACTTGAGCACAATTTTTACCTTT
>NC_089768.1:14067500-14085000 GCF_040412425.1 Macrobrachium rosenbergii | reverse complement strand
TATCCGGAAAATACGAATCATTAAAAAGGAGAAACTGGCAGCCCCTCTCCCAGTATGTTCCATACCTCAAAATAACGATGTTTATCCGGAAAATACGAATCAATAAAAATGAAGAACTGGCAACCTCTCCCCAATATATTCCATAATAACTCAAAATAACGATGTTTATCCGGAAAATACGAATCAATAAAAAGGGAAGAACTGGCAACCCTCTCCCCAATATATTCCATAATAACTCAAAATAACGATGTTTATCCGGAAAATACGACTCAATCAAAATGGAAAAACTGGCAACTCCTCTCCCAATATATTCCATAATAACTCAAAATAACGATGTTTATCCGGAGGATACGAATCAATAAAAAGGGAAGAACTGGCAACTCTCTCCCAAATATATTCCATAATAACTCAAAATAACGATGTTTATCCGGAAGATACGACTCCATAAAAAAAGGAAAAACTGGCAATTCCTCTCCCAATATATTCCACAATAACTCAAAACAACGATGTTTATCCGGAAATTACGAATCAATAAAAAATGGAAAACTGGCAACCCCTCTCCCAATATATTCCATAGGAACTCAAAATAACGACATTTTCTTCTCCCCAATATATTCCACAATAACTCAAAATAACGATGATGATCCGGAAAATACGAATCAATAAGAAAAGGAAAAACTGGCAACCCCTCCCCCCAATATATTCCATAATCCTCTTGTTTAATAACCGTTACAGGAAGGATGAGAAGAATCCTGTCCAGAGAACCAATTATCTACGGTCGTCAGCCACAGACATTACCAACTCCAAGTTTTCTGTTTTTCTGGAATTAAGTTCTCACTTAATGAGCCGCGGAAATTAGGTTCGTCCTGGATAGAGGGAGACGCTGACGTAGGGAGTTTATGACACAGGTTGAATAAAGTTCAGTAGAGAATAAATTAGGTGATATGGTAAAAGGATATTTCCTCTTTTTTTTGCCTTTCTTATTTGACAATATGGCTTGCTATTCTTATCGCAATGCAATAGCTCGGTTATGTGTGAATGTATGTTGGGCATGAAAATCTGCGCTGTGCAGTCTGTATATATATATATATATATATATATATATATATATATATATATATATATATATATATGTGTGTGTGTGTGTGTGTGTGTGTGTGTGTGTGTGTATGTATATATACATTATATGCATATACATATACATATATATTATATATTATATATATATATATATATATATATATATATATATATATATATATATATATATATATATATATATATATATATATATATATATATATATATATATATATATATATATATATATATGTGTATGTGTGTGTGTGCGTGAGTGTCTGTGTGAGTGTCCGTGTGTTTGTGTGTGTGCATTTTACACATCTTCGGGACGCAATCACAAACCTTTTTCCTTTAGAGGGCGTTAGGGTAACCTTCCAATTCACAGCAGTTGACTAGGCACCAAGCGCATCAAAATTCTAACCACCTCTCTTAAATCGTTCCTCCTCAGTCGGGAATCGAACCCAGTTCGTTTCAACTCTTGAAAAAAGATATGTACTCCAATATGAGGCTACTATTAATGTAGGTCAAGTTTCTTATTTGGTTCACTTTAATTTTATGTGACAACTGGTCCACGAACTCCTTGATGTTAGGTCACTCTCAATTGAGATAACAGCAAATCAATAACCCACTAATAGGCAGATGTCACGGGAATTCCTATGATAATTGACATTCCAGTTGAAGTTCTTGTCATTGTATTTACTTTTATCAGTGAATCTTGATCAAGAAAATAACAGAAAGGCATTGAATCTGCTGGTAACAGCAAATTATTTTTCACTTGAGAATAAGAAGAATTTGAGTCTTATTTACAATGGATTCTCCTTCTTATGAAGTTATAAATAGGAATTTCAGAGAAGAAGGCAGAGACATAAGTACTAGAGCTCATACATTCATGGGAGAACTTATGAGTAATTCGTCAATAACTGTCACAACTCACTTTCACTGCTTTTCACTTGGATGTCAACGTTAGATTCTTCATTTCTCTTGTTTACAATTGTTTATTTTCTTACCTCCTTTTATCAAAGTTAAATAAACCTTAGTTTAACCAGACCACTGAACTGATTAACAGCTCTCCTAGAGAGGGCTGGCCCGAAGGATTAGACTTATTTTACGTGGCTAAGAACCAGTTGGTTACCTAGCAACGGGACCTACAGCTTATTGTGGAATCCGAACCACATTATGCCGAGAAATGAATTTCTATCACCAGAAATAAATTCCTCTAATTCTTCTTTGGCCGACCGGAGACTCGAACTCGGGCCTAGCAGAGTGCTGGCCGAGAACTCTACCGACTCGTCTAACGAGGAACTACCTCCTTTTATCACACGTAGGAACCATCACATATGAAAAAATATTAACATGCAATTTCTTTGTCAAACAGGCCCCTGCTGAGAGAGAGAGAGAGAGAGAGAGAGAGAGAGAGAGAGAGAGAGAGAGAGAGAGAGAATAGTTCAATCTTAATCAAGTGCAGCAAAAGGTCCCACTTTCCATTTCAGTTACGGAGATGTATGGAATACGGCACCGAAATCACGAGATTTTCAGGCAGAAGAATAATGAACTTGCGACGTGGAATAATCTGCAGGAGAGGGAGAAGAAGAAGAAGAAGAAGAAGAAGAAGAAGAGTTGGTTCGCTGTTGACACAGAGCTTCTTCTCGCGAGTGGGCGGAAGGACAGATGGGCGGACCTGGAGGAAGAAGTGTCAAATCGTGTAGGGGACCTCTCTACTTGTTTACTTTCGAAACAGCTTGTGTTTACCCTATTGATCTCCTCACGGCTTTAATTATTATGCATGAGTCATCTTTTTGAAAAGGGACGCCCCCAAAAAGGATCAATAGACTGGTCAGTGGTGGGAAGTGGTCCCTTTGTTTGTCCAAAACTGATTTGAATTCACCGTTCGCAGTCCATAATCGTTTTCATAAAAATGCAGCAAAACTTCCATATTCAGGAGGCACACTTGCAGCTGGGAATATATATATATCTCTCCCTGCAAACGACCCTGTATATTTTCTATTCAGATGAGTTATTCAGGAGAAGCTAACGGCGTAGCCACTTCTTGATTCATAAGAATCATCCATCTTGGTAAAATATTGGTTCAGAAAACTGTTCTTGATACCTACATCTGAAAGTAATAACTGATAGCTTCTCTACAGTCGCGTGGAAAAAGTTGTTTTTGTCTAAATACAGCAAAAGCCACAATAAATCAGATTGCTTTTGTTCTTAACACTTATATCCAAAAGTAATAACTTATGACTTCTCTGCAGCTACGTAGAATAGCTGCTTTCGTGTATCTACTGTAAAAGATACACTGAATCATATTGCTTCTAAGTTTAAGTAGTGTTA
Source organism: Macrobrachium rosenbergii (assembly GCF_040412425.1). Taxonomy (NCBI): domain Eukaryota; kingdom Metazoa; phylum Arthropoda; class Malacostraca; order Decapoda; family Palaemonidae; genus Macrobrachium; species Macrobrachium rosenbergii. The sequence goes on along the minus strand of NC_089768.1, from coordinate 14,081,586 downwards.
ATATAGCTTACTCAAGTCCTTCCAGGAACATGGAAATTAACCCTATTGAGTACATGTCCATTTTTAGTTTTCTTAAAAGAAAACTATTGTGCCGGCTTTTTCTGTCCGTCCACACTTTTTTCTGCCCCAACATTTTTCTCTCCACCCTAAGATCTTAAAAACTACTGAGATTAGAGGGCTACAATTGGTATGTTGATCATCCACCCTCTAATTATCAAACATACCAAATTTCAGCCCTCTAGCCTCTGTAATTTTTATTTTACTTACGGTTAAAGTTAGCCATAATCGTGCGTCTGGCAATGATATAGGCCAGGCCACCACCGGGCCGTGGTTAAAGATTCATGGGCAACGGCTCATACAGCATAATGTGTGTTTCCCTGCCAGGTGACCATTCCTTCAGGGAAAAAATTGTACAGATGTATTATAAAATTGGGCCCTCATCGTTTCTTGCCTTATCAGTAGATAAACAGTAGCAATGTGCCTTGCTGATCATTGCCAATATATATATATATATATATATATATATATATATATATATATATATATATATATATATATATATATATATATATGTATATATATATATATATATATATATATATATATATATATATATATATATATATATTATAGATATATATTTGATATATATGTGTAAATATTTATATACACACATATATATAGTGTGCGCGTATTATATTTAAACCTCCCATCTCATATTCTAGTTCCACCCTTGGAAGCGGCCATTTATTTATACATCAAAATGCACGAATACCTTTTGATGTCATTATACTACAACGGCTATTTAAGCGGATATTGCTTTGGATCAAAGCTGCTTTTTTACGACCACAATTAGATGAATGTCCCTGAACTGGTAAGATTTATAACCTCCTTTCTGAGAGTAAGTTACAACCGTTAGAAAAATAAGGGCTTGGAGTGCATTCACAATGGAAATGGCTAAATGTGAAAGATATCCTGATGCCTCTTCCGCCATATGTTTTTGTTTACTTTTTATTAGGTAACTCTTGTATATTTCCGACCCTGTGTAGGCCTAAACTTGGTCTCCCAGTTTTCGAAAGTTTGACCGTGTTGTATACAGACTCTTCAACTAAAGTTTCCTTTCTTCACCTGCTGGGATTGGCTTCTATTCGAAGCAAGGTATGTGCCAGTTACTAGATCTAGAACATGCATGTACTTGCAAATTTGATTGTCTGCGATGCCTGAAACTGTAGCATAGATAAGAGATATTTTCCATTATGATTTTAGAATGGGTAGCAACATTTGGGACGTATATACACTAGCGGATCCAGAAAAATTTCATGGGGGCCCCACCAATTTTCATATTGTACATACATACATACATGCACACACACACACATATATATACTGTATATATACACATATATATGTATATGTGTATGTGTATGTATATATATATATATACATATATAATTGTTATTACTATTTTGTTCTCAAAATTTTATTATTTCTATGATAGATTTTTTATTTTTTCCCATTCTTGTATTCTCATTTACGTTATTATTATCTAAATCCTCAATATTATTACTTTGTCATTATTTTTCATGGGGGGCACGTGCCCAGGTGCCCCCAACCCTGGATCAGCTAGTGCATACATAGCAGGAATAGCGAACTTGCTGAAGTAAGGGAATGACCCAATTGTTGCCCCCCAAGAGAATGCATAAAGTCAAATGAATAGTTAAGAAACTCTTCAAGATGCTCTGACGAAATTTGAAAATGAGCCCAGAGGGAGAACTGCCCTCTGTAACATCTAAACGAGAGACAACCATTTATGCATTCTTCTGAGAAGAAATTCTAGAATTGTAAAAGCTGCTGTCTAGACTTGACCTCATCACTGCTATGGGTGATTTGTAATCCCTCAAGAATTTAATTTAGGTGAAATGTAACTCGTTCATTTTGTATGAGAGCACACACACACACATACACATACACACACACACACACACACACACACACACACATATATATATATATATATATATATATATATATATATATATATAAAAAAATAATATATATATATATATGAAAATATATAAACATCAGAGGAAGGTACGTTGGCTCCCCCATAGGCTATACTGTAGGCCTACCACACATCAGTTCACTGTGTCACTTTACCAGAGGACAGGTACCTACACACAACTTTGCTTAGTCTTTGGATTGTTGCATCATAAAGAATCCTCGAACCTTGTAGAAACAGAGGAAACAGCAGAAAAGATAGTGAATAAATGTAGAAATGATTTTGGACCTTTCCCTAGTTCTGAACTTATCCATTTTGTTGAAATTTTTGTGACTTATTCATGGGTGAGGAATATGGTTAACTTTCTCAAATCCACTTTTTCTATAAATTGCTGATGGAAAATGATGTTCGTTGTTCACTCCCAGTTGTAGCCACAGATCAGCATATTTGACTTGTATTAATGACCATTAAATGAAGTGAAGAAAGATTGTTCAGCAAGTTAAAATTCATAAGGTATAGACGACATGAATGGCAAACAGGCAAACAATTGACATAAACAGTTGACACACCTTACGATTATGAGAACCGAATGTGAAACACTTAGAAAGATACACTTTCATGATTTAACAGAAAACTTTGCAAGTAGTATATTTCACAAATTAACCAGGCCTTTGACTACTGTATGAGAGTCTCTGGAATGCTTTTCAAATTCTACTGATTATGGTTGTAATCATACATCTGGTAGTTGGCTGGGGATATTTTAAGTTTGCTGAAATTTAGTTGTACTCTTAGTCAGTTGGTGAACCAATTTTTTAGTTTCTGTAAAATAAAACTGTTGAGATGCCTTTGTCTGTCCGTCTGCACTTTTTCTGTCCGCGCTTTTCGTGTCCGCCCTCATATCTTAAAAACTACTAAGGCTAGAGGGCTGCAAATTGGTATGTTGATCATCCACCTTACAATCATCAAACATACCAGATTGCAGCCCTCTAGCCTCAGTAGTTTTAATTTTATTTAAGGTTAAAGTTAGCCATGACCGTGAGTCTGGTAATTTTATAGGACAGGCCACCGACCGGCCGTGACTGAAAGTTTCACGGGCCGCGGCTCATACAGCATTATGCCGAGACTACAGAAAGATAGATCTGTTTTCGGTGGCATTGATTATACGCTGTACAGAAAACTCGATTGCTCAGAAGAAACTTCGGCGCATTTTTTACTTGTTTATGACGAGCTCATTTTTTTTTTTTAAGAAATGTCCATAAAACTAAGGTCTGGAAGTTTTAAAACAAATAACTTTGAAAAAGGCGTGATGGCCCTCAACAAGAATGGGCCTCTACATTCCTAAATCTAAATCCCGCTTTTGAGTTAGAAAAAAACCTCTGAAAATATGAAATTATACGTGAAATTATGACGTAATAAAAACCAGCTACACAATGACCAATGTGTTCATATCAAAAGTCTAGGCTTCTGTTTATGAAAGACAATTTTAGAGGGGTTTGGCGGGTTGCTAGGAAGCTAAGGAACATACTTTCAGAGTTGTTGGCGATGACACTAAAAGTGAACAACCCTTTATTAAATTCATAGGGAGATTGCCCCCACCTCCTCCCCCCACAAAATAAAATAAAACACCAGCAATAATCTGGAGTCTTAAACTGGTAAAAGAAAAGCCACACAAGATATTTATGTATTGATGAAACAGAAAACCTGTTTTACATGTTCTAATAATATACAGGATAAAATCGCTACCCCAGGTGTATAGAGAGAGAGAGAGAGAGAGAGAGAGAGAGAGAGAGAGAGGAAGTAGAGTCCATTATAAGGCATCGTTCATCATTATCATAACAATAAGTGGCATAGCACTTACTCCTCCTTCCCGCCTCCATAACGTTTTACCATCCGACCCCTACATAAGAGAAGCCTTATCTCTCACAACTCAATATCTCTTGCTGAAACTTCCTCTCCTCCATTTTCCCCGACGAACATGTAAATCAGCCATACAGATTCTCACCCCAGCTTCCTCTCGAGATGTTCGAGTACTTTAGCTCGTTAGACACTTCAGAAATAAGATTCCGCCATTGGTAACTTCTGTTATTGGCGCAATCGCATTTTAGAGCCTCGCAGGCAGAGAGAGAGAGAGAGAGAGAGAGAGAGAGAGAGAGAGAGAGAGAGAGAGAGAGAGAGAGAGAATAATGTGTTAATGGTCATAGGACTGAAATCTTGTTTATAACCCTAGAGAGAGAGAGAGAGAGAGAGAGAGAGAGAGAGAGAGAATAATACCTTTAAATGGTGCTAGAACTTAAATCTACTTATAATCCAGGGGAGAGAGAGAGAGAGAGAGAGAGAGAGAGAGAGAGAAAATAGAGAGAGTTAATGATCTTTAAATGACTTAAATCTTGTTTATAATCCTGGAAAGAGAGAGAGAGAGAGAGAGAGAGAGAGAGAGAGAGAGAGAGAGAGAGAGAGAGAGATTAATACCTTTAAATGGTGCTAGAACTTAAATCTTACTTAACAATGCAGGAGAGAGAGAGAGAGAGAGAGAGAGAGAGAGAGAGAGAGAGAGAGAGAGAGAGAGAGAATAATACCTTTAAATGGTGCTAGAATTTAAATCTAACTTATAATCCTGAAGAGAGAGAGAGAGAGAGAGAGAGAGAGAGAGAGAGAGAGAGAATAATACCTTTAAATGGTGCTAGAGTTTAAAACTTACTGATAACCCTGAGAGAGAGAGAGAGAGAGAGAGAGAGAGAGAGAGAGAGAGAGAGAGAGAGAGAGAGAGAGAATAATACCTTTCAAATGCTAGAACTGCTAGAACTTAAATCTTACTTAGAACCTAGAACCCTGGAGAGAGAGAGAGAGAGAGAGAGAGAGAGAGAGAGAGAGAGAGAGAGAGAATAATACCTTTAAATGGTGCTAGAACTTAAATCTTACTTATAACCCTGGAGAGAGAAAGAGAAAGCCTGACGTTACACAAAGAGGGAGAGGATATGGAAAAGTCATGAAGGTGTCTAAAAACGGCCCTATGACTCCAAACTCCACCCCCCCCCCTCCCACGCCACACCTTGAAAAGCAATATTTGCAGAAATTGAATTAATGTAGCATATTTTCACATTGAATAATCGCTGCTCAGACGGTGATAAGCAAAATATAAAAAGACCTCAGTCATCAACTATTTGATCTCTGTCTTTTCTTGACGTTTTTTCTTCCACCTATATCGAAAGGAAGAGGAAGGCACGGAAGGGGAAGAGGCAGAGAAGCAGGAAGTAAAGAAGAAATTGTGTCAACTTCATAAACGGAGTTAAGGAAGTTGTAACTGAATCTCAGTAGTTATATGAGGCACGGCAAATCAAGGAAACATATATTCGCAAAAACATTTTATTTTAATATACAGTATGTATATATATATATTTATATATATACAGTATAAATATATATATATTTTATATATATACATGTATATATATATATATATATATATATATATATATATATATATATATATATATATATATATATATATATATAGATAGATAGTGTAATCTGCACAAGGAGGAAAAAGAATTATCTCCAAAACCCACTGCAAAATTCCACTGATATTCCCTTTGACATATTTCACAAAATTATTTCAAAGTTTACCCAAAGAACTAAAAGGCAGTAGAGAGCGCATACGCCCGCCACTGGCAATACCAGTCATTATCGACACTCATAATCATCACAAAGCATAATTAAATCTCCAGCCTGGACAGGCAGGTTTTTAAATATTCTATGAAGGAACAGTTATGACTGAAATATCCATAGGTGACAAGAATTAAAGGGAAGTGCTTGCCAGGAGTAGGATGGGTCAGCAATAACACCAGGAAGAGAAGGAAGACAACGCTAGGCGGAACAGCTTCATCGGGTCATCCATAAGAAATGTAAAAGGGGGATATTTTGAGTGATATACCAAAATCTGAAGTAGACCTGAACGTACTACAGAACGAATTCATTGCGAAGCGGAATCAGTCATAGAGAAGCTTAGGAGATGGAAAGCACCGGGGTATGATATCACTCCTTTCTCTTCACGAGTGTTATCAGACATAAATGGACACGATTTCCCACTTTTCCTAAATAAGATTTTTTCGTTTTTAACCAAATGTCCGGTGATCAATATAAAATGAATTGCATTTTTCCATTTTTCCTAAAAAAAAAAATATCCTAATTCCAAAATGCAATGCATCTTACCCTATTAAAGGAGAGTGAGGGAAAATAACTTTTGTATCGCAGACTCTAGATTCAAAACCCAGACGGGAGAAATCGGCTAAAGGACAATGCAGCAGAGAAAAATATACAGTTGAGCGACTGAAGCATTCAAACAGAAAGGGGAAATTAAGCATGTAGGAAGAAAGCATCAAATACGACTGCACTGGAGGAGGAGGAGGAGAATAAAGGAAAAAATGGACGAGGGGAAAAGCGCATTCTAAGACTTCAGGAGGGGACGCCAGGGATATGCATTGAAGAGGCTTAGATTAAAACAACCTGAAGAGGTTAGATTAAAACATGAGAGAGAGAGAGAGAGAGAGAGAGAGAGAGAGAGAGAGAGGATATTTAGGAGGTGAAGGACCGTATTTCTATTAGAGAGAGAGAGAGAGAGAGAGAGAGAGAGAGAGAGAGAGAGAGAGAGAGAGAGAGAGAGAGAGAGACTCAAATGTATTTTAGAGATTGAATTCTAATGATATTTAGCAGATATAGGACTGTATATTTTATTACAGTATTTTATTCTAGGCAACCCCATTGAATTCTAATGATATTTAGCAGATATAGGACTGTATATTTTTATTGAGAGAGAGAGAGAGAGAGAGAGAGAGAGAGAGAGAGAGAGAGAGAGAGACTCAAATGTATTGTATTCTAAGCAACTCCATTGAACTCTAATAAGATAGGACTGTGTATTTTTATCAGAGAGAGAGAGAGAGAGAGAGAGAGAGAGAGAGAGAGAGAGAGAGAGAGAGAGAGAGAGAGAAAGCTTTTGAACATTACCTTGTCTGAACAATATTGATCATCGAGAAACATTGTGCCAAGCAAGCTTGTAATTACCGCTATCAACGCTAGTGAATTCAACACTTAGCGTCCGAATATTGTCATGAAATTCTGACATTTTTTTAAAGGAATCAGTTGTAAAGTCATCAGCCATGAACTGTGGTGGCGGTGGATGGCCTGATGAGGTCATCACTCACTGTCACTGCGAAGTTGAAGCTAATGAATTACTTTGCCAAGTCTCATTTCACCTTGGCCCAACTCAAAATAGAATTGGTTTATTTTTAATGAAATATTTTACAGTTGAATATTTTCAATGGGTGACCAAACACTTGACATTCGGGGAAAAAAGGAACATATGATATTCAGAAGGTTTGTTTTTAGTGAAATATTTTATAATTGAATATTTTTAATGGGTGACTAAACACTTGACATTTGGGGAAAAAAGGAACTTATGATGTTCAAAAGGTTTGTTTTTAGTGAAATATTTTATAATTGAATATTTTTGATGGGTGACTAAACACTTGACATTTGGGAAAAAAAGGAACGTATGATATTCAAAAGCTTTGTTTTTAGTGAAATATTTTATAATTAAATATTTTTAATGGGTGACCAAACACTTGACATTCGGCTAAAAAAGGAACTTATGATATTCAAAAGATTTGTTTTTAGTGAAATATTTTATAATTGAATATTTTTAATGGGTGACCAAACACTTGACATTCGGGGAAAAAAGGAACTTATGATATTCAAAAGATGAGCTTTTAGTGAAGTATTTTATAATTGAATATTTTTAATGGGTGACCAAAGACATAATGTTAGAATAAAAAGGAGAGCATATTAGTCAAAGAGAGGACGGGAAAGGAAATAATGTGGCCGAATAAAGACTGAAATAAAATTGGTTGAAAATAGTTGATAATGATTGTAAATACAGCTTTAGTCTTACTTGCTTGAGAACGATTTTCATTTACAACTTCAACAGAACTTTGCATGATTCAGCACTGGCACACACCAGACATTAACATTGATATTAATACTTAATTTCTACTTGTAGAAACTTGTAGATACTAGGGGACCCGAGAACATGCAATAAATATTTTCTCTAGTAAAAAAAGAATAGATACTACGACTCACACGGGAAAAAATACAAGCAAATGCAAGCAAATGTCACAGAAGAAATGAGGATTACACATGAGTGAAATAAAACCACAATAAACAAATGAACACTAGCAGAAAACAATGTAAAAAAAAAAGAGAGAGACAGCGATGAAGTGGTAATTACAACCAGAATAACGCTTGCAAAGTCGCCTCAAGTCGAGATTACTGTACTAAAATATGTTCTGAGCCTCATTCTATTTCATATTTTCGATATGGAAAGAGCTTTTCTCGGAGGCTTCCGTTTTTCACTACGGCCACGCTTTGGTTATCCTTTGGGCGTGGGACTTCCATTACGCGAGTGATTTCCATGTTGGGGTATTTGATATTTTCCTAGTGTTTTCGGAGTTAGATTGTAAAAGGCTTGTGAGGTGACCCTGTGGAGATTGTAAAATGACCAATGTGGCAATGCTTTGGGAAATACATGTGTGTTGGGCGAATTCTAGTCATCTTTTGTGTATATATATTTTATATATATATACATATATATATATATATATATATATATATATATATATATATATATATATATATGTGTGTGTGTGTGTGTGTGTGTGTGTGTGAATACACACACTCATATATATATATATATACACACACGCACACATATATACACATATATATATATATATATATATATATATATATATATATATATATATATATATATTTATATATATATACACACATATATATATATATGTATATATATATGTGTGTATGTATGTATGTATGTGTGTATGTGTCAGCATGTATGTATGTATGCATTAAGAAACTTTCCCACACAAAAAAAGGAGCAGTGAACCCAACAGTACGAATAAGACCAAAGAAAAGAAAATACTGATTGACAAGTCGACTTCAGTTCTGTCCATTAAGAGGAAAGCCCCACAATCCTTCTTTCCTCCTCTTCCTAAGTGCCCATGGAGAAAGAAGAACGGGTTTCATTTACAGCGATTTTATGAAATTAGAAATAAATGAAATCACTGGTTCACGAAATATCAGTAAGGAAATGGCTTCAGTGAAGTTTGACGGGAGAAAGGACTTTCTGGGTCTGATCGGAGAGGTCATCAGGGTGAAAACGCGCTCGCTTACATGAACAGTGCTTATTTTGGAACTGGAGACGGAACTGTTATCAGAATTATGAGCAGAAACATGGAAAATGGAATAACTCGGAAATAATGTTGTAACTTGAATCGTAAAGGAATGAAAAAGGGAGTTAGGGCAGTAAGAGTAAAGTAAGGGAGAACACTCCATCCTCCGCTACTGCTATGACCAAAATTCATCTATTCTGTTCCAGCAGGAAAATGAGTTTTAAATACAAGAGCGAATGTCACGTGATCAAAGACTGTAGAACAGAATACGCCGAAAAAAAAAGTAATTTGAAATGAGGATTTCCAGTACAAGGGGCAAATGACAGATAAGATGTGAGGGCAATAAAAACAAGTAAAAAATGCTCCGAGCTTTCTTCGGCGCAATCCAGTTTTTTGTACAACTTATAATCAAGGCCACCGAAAACAGATCTATCTTTCGGTGGTCTCGGTATAATGGTGTATGATCCGCGGCCCATGAAACTTTAACCACTGCCCGGGGGTGGCCTGTGCTACATCGCTGCCAGAAGTACGATTTATGGCTAACTTTAACCTTAAATAAAGTAAAAACTGCTGGGGCTAGAGGGCTGCAATTTGGTATGTTTGATGATTGGAGGGTGGATGATCAACAAACCAATTTGCAGCCCTCTAGCCCCAGTAGTTTTTAAGATCTAAGGGCGAACAGAAAAAGTGAGGACGGACGGACAAAGCCGGCACAATAGTTTTCTTTTACAGAAAACTAAAAAGGGAGTACAACGATTTGCTCTGGTATCACGTGATTTTCGAGAGGATGATTTCACTCAAGATTTGTGTGAAGAAAGCATATATGAAATCAAAATTTTTAGCATAATCCCTCCCCAGTCACATATTACTGTAGCTTAAGATGACACAGTAATTACTGAAACGTAGCAAGAGAGCATTATGGAGTAACCCACGAAAAGCGATTAAGCAGAAGATGATACAAATAACACTGGAAAAAAAAGACACGCTAAATAAATCGAAACTAGAAAACTGCAAAAGGTCAAATTCATAAATTAATGTTTTTGGTGAAATAATGAAGTATCTGAGAGTAGGAAAATTCTCCATTCGATGTAAGTTTACTGGGGAGAGAGAGAGAGAGAGAGAGAGAGAGAGAGAGAGAGAGAGAGAGCCACGGAAAGTCCATTGAATATTACCTCACCTGAACATTATTAATCATTAAATAATATCAGGCAAAGCACTTCATTGTAATAAAGACTGCTTCATCTTAAAAATGCCTTTAATATAAAAGACCTCACTACATTAAAACTATGTCAGAAGGAGAAATAATGAAGTAAAAGAAACGTTTTTCGAATGATCGAAATTTCGGAAGGGCTGCTATTGAAAAAAGTGCAGATTCTCTTTACAGTTAGGGATAAACCTATCCTATACCACAGTCCCTATGACCAGGCAAGATATAGACGTAAATCATCCTAAATCCACTTAATGTTCAACATATTTACAGCTTCATCTTTTCGAGATTCTCGTAAAAATCTAAAGAGCTGAAAGTCTGCGGACTCCCTCTGTAAGATTTAACTACTGAAGTTCGAGTGATGGCCAACTAATAGTTGTTTCGACCAAGGAAGCTAAGTGAGGTCACGCTTTGGACTGTGTTCCTGTGTCGAGACTAGAGAAACAACGGATGAATCCACATGAATTCAAGAGAATAGATTCAATATGTCATCCCCTTCAGGAGATTAATTTTTGGCGGGGACGTACTTACACGTGGTCCCGGTCCTTTTTTTTTTTTGAGAGTGCGCCAGAAGGCTGCCGATTACCAAATTTATGCCATTCTTAACTCAACAGAGACAAAATTACCTGGTCCATGTTGAATAATCCAATACCCTTGTTTATGTCATTTCCTTTTGTCAGCAAAATTGCTGCCGACTCAAAAACATCCCGTTTGTCGAAACTATTAAAGGCATCGACTCCAATACCTGTTTAATTAGTTTTGATGCGGGCACAGTTTAAAAAAAAAATGTCCCAATTGATGATGAGCTTGTTTTCCATACTGACGAAATAAAAACCACACTCTCCCGCTGAAGCCTGGGAAAATAATTGAGTTAATAAACCTACGTGATAATGACCAAGTTTATTAGTTTATTCAATGGGGGCAGTTTTAACAACAAAGCATTTTCGAAGGTCATAGGTCACCTATTATCTCCCAATCTGTTGAATTATTTATTTGGGGTTTTCAGTGACAAATACCAACCTAGAATTACCAAAGCAAGGTCGATATATCGATGAATGTTGGATAATCTGCAGAGCATTCGCTCAGATTCTAATGCTGAATGTAATCTTTTATAAAAGTCAAAATAAACTGGATCTTTATAATTTTCCAAATATAATTTTGAACGAGGTTATTTTGAAATTCCAAATTTTGTAAATCTCTAAATCAAGCTTTATGTCCAAATAAAACATTTACAGAAAATATGAACAAAGCCACATTTCATTTATTTATTTGGAACTTGAATGAAAAATATAATTCTTTTTTTTAGATACGAACTCATAACTTGTTTTTGATTTCATATTCCAGGGATGTCACAATGAAGGCGATGGGGAACTCTTGTCATCTTGATGGTTTGGTAAGACATATATAAATACTTAACTTCTGACGGCAGAACATTATAGCTTCAAAAATATTTATCTCTGCATTCTACTCAGAGCATTTTCTCCCATAAATACTTTTTTTTGTATCTTGGCGAATGTTACTCAAGATGTCATGTTTGTCTGTTTCTCAGCATTAATAGCTTTTAGTTGTCCTTCTTGTGATATAGCGCTTGGAATTATAAGTCACTTTCTATCTTACAACTGGATTGCTTCAAAGAACTTGATTCACTTTATACCGTCCACCTTATGTTTTCCTCTTCCCAAATTTCATTTTAAATTAAGTTCCTGTTGCTTCAAAACACTTCCACCAACCGCTAGTGGTCTCCTTGAGTCTTAACTGCAATCTTCATTTGCACATTGCAAGTGTTCCTTTACATTCTGCTTATACCATTTCATCCAATTCAATTCATATATATCTATGCAAAACTTCTTCAGACACCTACACAGACACTAACACATATATATAAAATATATATACTGTATATGTATATATATGTATATATACATATATATTTATTTATTTATCTGTGTGTTTGCGTGCCTGTGTCTGCGTCTGTAGGTGTGCTTTTGTTTAATCCTTGACTGAAGATGTTGGACATAGATAGGCATGAAATGAAGTGAATGAAATGGTAAAAGCAGAATGCAAAGGAGAAACTAGCAAGTGCAAATCAAGATTGCAGGTATCGATATCACAGAAGATATAATATCTTCTCCCTTTGAAACGACAGGGAATAATTATATATATATATATATATATATATATATATATATATATATATATATATATATATATATATATATATATATATATATATATAGGGATTTTTAAAAATCTCATATTGCTCCATAACATATGGAATATGAATACATAACAAAATACTCTGAACTTGGACGCAGAAAAGTGTTACTGATAAGCTTTTTTCCAGTTGCCATTCCGTTACCATTCTCCTCCGCCTCCTTCTCTCTCTCTCTCTCTCTCTCTCTCTCTCTCTCTCTCTCTCTCTCTCTCATGCACCAACGTCACAAAATCACCCAAGAGAGACATCCTTGATGATGTTCGTGATAGAAGCGGGTGAAAAAAAATATGCACTCGTCACCTGACGAAGTGAATTTCCAAATGCAGACCGATGAAAACATTTCCGCGAAACGCGTTTTCCATTTTTGCTTTTCCTTTGCAATGAACGCAACGCGAGTGTGCCACAGCCACTCTTCACCGCACTGCACAAGGCGAAGCAACAATAATAACCTTTCATTTCACGTGTGATACAGGTATCGTTAGGCTCATCGCTTCCCCAACGTCAGCTCTCCCCCTCGCGTGCGTCATTGACTCCCCCTGCAAAGCTCGCTGATTCTCGCAATGAGGTCGTTGCTCGGCCCGGATGACTTATATGAGAAGAGGAGAGCAAATTTTTGTGGTCAAGTGGAACTTGCACTGAGGTAACTGAGGTTCTGTGGCGTGGAAGAGTTTGAAAGAAAGTTAGACAAAATCATTAGAACGCTGTGAATGAATAGTAAAACTTGCTCCTAGAGATAAGTGAGCATATGATATCTCCTCGGATAGACTAATAAGTCTTTGAGACATCCTAATCCTTGCAATAGTTCGCCTCGAATCACTGTTATTTTTAGTGTGTTCTTCTATGTTGTTTAAGGTATTAACCTATATAAAACTTTTGCTTATTTTTACGTTTTGTTCTCTTTATCACTTCACGGTATTCTTAACCTCCTTTCTTCAAAGTTAAGGATTTTCGTCATATGAAAATTGTTCTCAAATCTATGACATACTCGGTAGCCACATCTGAACATAATCTAAGCATTCTCCAGATAATCTGTTCCGTATCTTGCCTTCCTTAGAAAGTAAAAGATCTGTTTTTGACTCAGGTGGCCACATCCAAACTAAATCATTAATGTTTTTGCAATATTCCGTCTGATTGTGGTTTAAAGACCGTCATTAGTATCATACGTGTTGAGTCTCTATATTTGGTGGCATGGAAATACCTCACATCTAATAGATGTCACATAAAATACAATATTTTTTTTTTTCTTTAGAGCGAATAGAAAAATGAGATTTTAAAGATTTATAAGACCAACAAATGATCAATCTTTATTCACTTCAAAGCACTGTAACCCTATTCGTTTTAGGCCTATGTTTTGTTATAGAGATTACAGTCCATCTACCTGTCGTTGCTTAATACGTAGCTACGACCTGGAGGTCATGTAT
>NC_089768.1:13972500-14062500 GCF_040412425.1 Macrobrachium rosenbergii | reverse complement strand
AGGCAAATCGCGATTGCTGTAACAGTCAACTGTTTCAGACTGTACACACACACACACACACACACACACACACACACATACACACATATATATATATATATATATATATATATATATATATATATATATATATATATATATATATATATAAATATATATATATATATATAAATATATACAATATATATACATATATATACATATATATCTATATATATAAATATATATATATATATATATATATATATATATATATATATATATATATATATATATATATATATATATATATATATATATATATATATATATATATATAAATATGGCAATATAACAATATTATCAAATACTGAGCCACAAATAACCCTGAAGGTGGAATTCTCTTTACCTAGGGAATAACATACAAACAAAGGGGAACTGAATATGACAATGCATTTTAACCTTACCACGATTCGAAACTGTACATTGCTGGTCTAACACGTGGGTTTCAGTGACACAATCCACTCAGCTATCAGGAAACACCCCTTCTTTCTGTGCTTCCCTTGACCTCCTCTTTACTTCTTCCTAATGAGCACCATATTCTTTGGAAGCTTGAATTTCAAGTCAGTGGCCATATGAATATGGTTCCATATGAATATGGGTCATCTTTCCGGATAATAATGATTGACAGGGCCACGTTGTTGATGTTAACTGTACCCATTGAAGTTCATGAGCAACAGCAAGAATTCCTCTGATAGTCTTTAATGACGCTGGGTAAGATACAAGGGACGAGCTTCGACAATGGAGCCATAAGGAGCGAATGGTGGAAGCATTGGACTTCAAGGTGAGGAGAAACTGATCAATAAAAAAAAGGTTTAAAAGAAGATATTTGGAAAAATGGTCCGGCATCCTGACAGGCTCAGCAAGTCATTATTGAATGACCGGAAGGTAAATGGCGAAACTGATCAAGATATCAATGACAATTATAAAAACAGTTTGAATTATAAAACAGCTAAACTGGCACTACGTTGATATTATCGAAAATATGTGGCAAGAACGAATTAGGAAACTATATAATATGAAATACAGGATTATAAATTTAAATATAATGTAAGAGTCTAAAAAGAACCGAATTAGGAATGGCTGTTAAAAAGGTATCCTTACTCTCTACCCAAATGTATAACAGTTGCATAACAATATAAAGCACCGTCTCCATTAATCTACTGAGGTGGGTCACTGATAGAGCACTTGCGTCGCTTTCTTAAGGATCTCGGTCTAAAGTCAGCTGGGGGTAAAAGAGGGGGTTCTGGAATGCTAGCCTAATCTTAACAGCCTCACTGAATATTAAAAGATATTTTAGTATTCATGTGATAGCACCTTATAAAAGGTTAAAGGCGTTTTTATATATATATATATATATATATATATATATATATATATATATATATATATATATGTATATATATATAAACACACACATATATGTATATATAGATTATATAAATATACATATACATATAATATTATATATATATATATTTGTATATATGTATATAATTACATATATACATATGTGTATATAACATATATATATATATATATATATATATATATATATATATATATATATATATATATATATATATATATTTAATGTGTGTGTATCTGTCTGTCAGTCTATGCATCTGTATGTCTCGAATGATAAAGAAACTATGCATATAAATGCGCTATGCATACTTTATCACTCTTACACATACACTCACATACTGTAAAAAGACCCTCCTCTACTTAGGGAAAAGCCTTACCAAGACCACATTTCCTAAACGCACTGGTCAAGGTTAACTTCGGCGTGCGAGAAGAAGAATCTCTCTTACCCTCCCGAGTCCATTCCAGGAATTCGTCTGAAGGCGATGAAAGAACTCGAGAGAGAGAGAGAGAGAGAGAGAGAGAGAGAGAGAGAGAGAGAGAGAGAGAGAGAGAGAGAGAGAGAGAGAGAGGAAACCCTCCTATCGGTTGCTACGAATACCAGAGAGCGATGGATGTGAGGGGAAAAAAGGATTGACAATTCCCCTCGCGCTCGGAGCAAGTGGGAGTAGATAACGGACCTCAAGGAACAAAACTCTGCAAATGGAGTGGTTTGGGAGGAGACGCTGGGGAAATACGACTGATGACAGGCTCTTCTTCTTCTTCTTCTTCTTCTTCTTCTTCTTCTTCTTCTTCTTCTTCTTTTTGTAATTCTATCCTTTGGACTATCTGTAAATGACAGACTCGAGCACAATTCTCGATTGTTGTGATTTTCTCTCAGTTTCTTCCCGTTCTTTGGCGCTGAATGGATTGTTGATTAAGGGTTGCACAAGAATCGGCTGCCTTTCTTTCGAGGGAGTTTCTGAAGGCTTTTCCAATATGCAAGGAACATAAAGCCTCATGTTTATACCTTTTAGCGTGGAATTTTACAGGAAAAATCTTCGATTTCACCTAATTATTCAGAGACTAGATGAAAAGTCTCGGTTGCAGAAAAGAGAGTAAAAATGTTACATAAATGACAAGCGACCTCACCGAAGCTCAGAGAAAATTAACATTCATAAAAATCTACGCAACCCTTTTAATCACAGGATTATTCAAAAGAGACTCCTGCCCCGTAATCCTACATACATCAAATGCATGCGCGACTGAGATAAAGAAAATGAAACATACCTCCTCCATTTCATGTGTATCTCTTGAAACACTTTTTGAAAAATTTCCTTTTTTCTCCTAAAACTTTTTACACAGAATACTGACTTGCACCGAGTGGCCTAATCAAGGGGAGATATAAGGAATTAGGTCCTGTTGTTCATCTCACTATTTGTGCGTTATGAAACGTTGTCCCTTTCTCTTGAAAGACAGTGATATTACTTAACATAATAACGTTTTCATAAGAGAATCTGGTCACCTTTGCTCTGGAATTGGAATTGGAATATAGAATTTAGGCCAAAAGGCCAAGCGCTGGGACCTATGAGGTCATTCAGCGCTGAAAGGGAAACTGAGAGTAAAAAGGTTTGAAATGCGTAACAGGAGGCAAACCTCAAAGCAGTTGCACTATGAAACAATTATTAGAAGAGGGTGGAAAGTAAGATGGAAAAAAGAGAATATGAACGGAGGTACAGTAAAAGGAATGAAAGGGGGTGCAGCAAGGGGCCGAAGGGACGATACAAAGTTCCTTGAGTAATGCTTACAGTGCACCGCGTGAAGGAGAGAGACCATTAACGAGTTTCACTTACCTAACAGGAGATTAGAATGTTTTTTCCTTGGTAGATTCAGGACCCCAGTACGGCCAAATGGCCGAATCTGAACAAGATGGATTTTTTCTCTGATATCAGGACATGACATAGAAAAATAAAAAAGTCCCTAAAATAAAAGACAAGGATTGAATGAAGTATTAGGTTGCAAAGATGAAGCAGTTAGTGACTGTCGTACATGTTATTTTACCTAAAATAAATAAAACATTAGATAAACTTTCTCTTCTACAAGGAGGTGAGAAATATTTGCTATTCGCGAGAAACGATGTCACAGTGATATGGTATCGACATATGTCCTAGATACCGACATCTGCCGTCTACATCTGAGTCATTTTTCCAAGCATTTACCACGTGGCCACATATGATAGTCTACGAGTAAGCGATCGTTGGATATTCGCTTGTGTTTGTGCATGTTATCATAACGCACTTATTACAGAGAATCATAAGGGGTACATGAAAAATTACTTTGTTGAGTGTATGTCTGTACGTAAATGAATTTGTATGTCCTTTATTTCTTGACGTGAAAAGTAGTTTTTAATTTTATTTTCCAAGGAACAATGTAATGAACGGACAAAGAATATCTTATGTACAGAAACAGATAGTAACTGTACATAAGAAATTCTTTGTTCATTATAGTGTTCCCTGAAAAATAAAAAAAAAATAAAAAGAATTTTCACGTGAAGAAATAAAATAATACAAAATCTCCTCTTTCAAATCAGTTATGGAATCATAAACTTCATTTAAAAGAAAAGTCCACTTGGAAATTGAAAAAGGAAAAAAAAAAATTCCTTTCGTTGGGGAAAGGAAAAGAAAAAAGACGATCTTTGTGGCTCACTTCGGCGGAAACTCCAATTTCCCAGTCGTAATCTAGGGAAACTAAGATCTTCAGTATCTTTAGATCTCTCTCTCTCTCTCTCTCTCTCTCTCTCTCTCTCTCTCTCTCTCTCTCTCTCTCCAACGGGAAATTCTGTTAAAAAGATTTCCTCTGGTTTTCTCCGATTATGCCTTGAACTTTTCCTTTGGAAATGTGTTATTGGCCAGAGGAAAAATATTTTATATAATTTTTAAATTTTTTTTGTCGTTATTCTAGATATCTGAGGTCATTTTAAATATACAATATACATTGCAAAGGATCTATTAGTCAAACATCAATTCCTGATCGCTTGTAATCATGGCTGTTCATTCTATTTTTGATTGAATGACAAGTAATTGTGGTTGAAAGAAAATAATATCCTTGAAGTTGCTTAGATAAAAATGATGATTTTGTTATAGACATTGTAAGAACTAGAAATGTCTTGTTTTCCAGGATATAAGAGAGTGAAAGAATCCCGTAATGGGGACGAGGATTACAATACCGAAACCGTATCGATTATTCAGAAGTCTTTAAGATTTGTCGTACAGGCAAAACTATGCATTTAAATGACCCTCATACTCAGAATGGGCAGTCCAGATCTTATCTAACTGATTCTTCGGGCAATTAGCTTCTTCTAATGAAACCTTGGAAATCACATTGAAGGCTTATTGTCGACGAAGTTTCTCTGTAAGAACTAATAATCAGTGACTCACCAATAACTACAATTGCAGCAATGAATGTATAAGAGACGAGACCTCACAACAGTTAATATCATGGCCAAAAAAGAAGTGATAAATTCAACGTGTGTGTGTGATAATTTTGAATTAAGATAATTGACAGTAAGTCAGCCAGCTTCTCCCAACCCCACTTGCTATTCACACACATTAAGAAAACGGCGTCTCTTCTAATGTGAGCAGTCCGTACCTGAGTATCAGGAATTCTGAATTTTGGTGGCTAATTTGAATGGCATACTGGAACTTTAAAATCTCATTATTTCAATAAACAAACCCCGAAAGGCACCTCTCCAGAATACGAGCTTTCAGAAGAACTAAATATCACGGCTGTATCTTCTACCGTTATTGCTCCATAGATATATTAGGTCCCTCACCCACCCGCCCACCCACCACCCCCTACCACATCCCCTGAAAGCCAAAACTCGATATCTGGATCTCCGGAACGGCTGAATGGATTTCGATGAAATTTGGCACGATCAGAGACATTAGTGGGAAACCTCTAAAGCCGGAGTTTCAACCCTGCCGGTTGAATATTTCCAGAGTTATAAATGGCCAAAGTCGAGGTTTTTGTGTACTCCAGGTATCTGGACTTTATTAACTGCGAACTGCCATAGCGGTTGATATCTTAGAACTGGTGCACTTGGGTGGAAGTTCATCGTTTTTTACACAAGTTTTTTGTGTTTATGCCACTGGGAGGTTATAGAAAGAATATCTATTACCCACGGGTGGATTTTTGGTATGATACAAGGGCCTTTTGAACTGCTTATAAATAAAACACATCCTCATCTTCTACAATAATAAAATCCGAGTGGATCTTTCTTGTTTGTCCGCCCCGGGTGGGGGCGGGGTAGGTAGGGGATTGGGAGGTTAGGGGAGACATGACACATCCACTCTCCTTCTGCAAACCTGTTTGTCCGGCCCTGGTGGGGACAGGGTAGGCAGGGGATCGGGAGGGTAGGGGAGACATGACACATCCATCCTCCTCCTGCAAACCTGTTTGTCTGGCCAGCGTGGGGACGGGGTTGGTAGGGGATTGGGAGGGTAGGGGAGACACGACAGGCAGCGCCGGGTTCCAGCGCAGTGTAACGCAAGCCATCAAGCTCGTCTTGTATGTAATTTAAATCCTCTGCTTTTCCATCTTGAATGTCAGTAGGTTATTACTTTAGAATATAATCGATAATACTTTCTCTTTAGTCCTTCTTCCCGAACTGTGGGGTAGGTAGGGGATCGGGAGGGTAGGAGTGACGTGAAACATCCATCCTCCTCCTGCAAACCTGTTTGTCCGCCCCGGGTGGGGGCGGGGTAGGTAGGGCTGGGACCGTGAGGAAAGGGAGACACGACGGGCAGCGCCGGGTTCCAGCGCAGCGTAACGCGCGCCATCAAGCTCGTCCTGTATGTAATTTAAAGCCTCTGCATTTCCTTCTTGACTGTCAGTATGACTTTAAAATATGATCCATAATACTTTGTCTTCCGTCCTTTTTCCCGAATTGTTAGCAAGACAAGACGAGAGACTTCGCATGCTCATTTTCCCGAAGATCCGACGTATTTGTCTCCGAACGATAATTTTGGAAAAATGGCCGCCGTCCTCCGGCAGTTCCTGGCTCATCAAGAGAAGAAAACATTCGGTCTTCCATAATGAACGCTCCCCTGGATTTCGAAATAACGAGATATGAGGAAGTCGTTGGCGGTATATATATACCAAATAAGCAAGCATTTACTGCCCAAAGTCGTGAAGAATGATTCCAGGACGGGAAATGGTTTCCTCTTCCAGCCTCGTATGATTTTTGGCCGGGGGATTTTTGTGATCATTTTCTGTAGTCTTTTTTTATTATTGTGGTATACAAAATGTCTTAGAATATTTTCTATAGTTTTTTTATGGTATACAAATTGCCTTAGAATATTTTCTACAGTTTTTTTCCTCTATTTATGTTATACAAATTGCCTTTAACATAAGTAAAAATTACTTGATTTTTACTTAATGGCATAACGTAACTTTAGATATTTCTTGAGGTTCTAAAGTTAGTTTTCCTTTTTAATCTATTATGATTTCTGTGGGCAAATGCCAATATTCCTGCTCAAAGCTTTAATCTGAGAGTCAAGCTAACCATCTGCACCAAAGCTTTTACATAGACCTGTGAAGTTTGACACTGATTCGTCTATATTTATTTGGACAGATGAATCAAGAAAACATTTTGTTTTGCTATTTCTCGTTCTCAAGGTTCCAACAGACATTTATCTTGACCTCTGTGCCTCATGTGTAAGAAGGGAAATCTTATTTTGATCTTGAATAATGTGAATCTTGGGCTCGGTTATGAGCTTCCATCATAAAAC
The DNA here is from genome assembly GCF_040412425.1 of Macrobrachium rosenbergii. Lineage (NCBI taxonomy): Eukaryota > Metazoa > Arthropoda > Malacostraca > Decapoda > Palaemonidae > Macrobrachium > Macrobrachium rosenbergii. Next base: position 14,055,328 of record NC_089768.1, on the reverse strand, counting down.
ATTGCATTAGACTATACCGCTTTTACAGCGTTTCTCATTAGTTCCAGGAGAAGGTGCTTTCATAACTGATGTGGTACACTAACATTTGCTGAAGAAACAGTTCTCCATAAACAATAAGCGTTAAGTTTCCATCTCATTGCTCTATAGCTCTAGTGATTGCAAGACTGTCTATTTCAAGGCTATTTTCAGAAATATATTCACGAATAAGAAGCTACAAATATCACATAATATCAAATTCACTCTACCTCGGGAAATGACTTACGCCTAAGGTGAATTATAACTGACAAGTGCTTCGTCACCTGAGGGATTCGAACTGCAGCCTGGTTTAGAGACAATGATGTACAGTATAGTGAACTTGACATGCAGCGATATTTGTGGCTTAATATCTGTGAATGTTAAAAATGTCTCGGTGTATGTGACAAAAATCCATATATATACAGCATATATATAAAATATATATTTTATATATATACATATATATATATATGTATATTTATATACATGTATATATGAATGGTATGCGTTTTGCTACGTGAAAAATTTTGAGATATTTATAAGATTTACAAAATCCAACCTATAATAATAAGATCCGAGTGGATCTTTCTTGTTTGTCCGCCCCGGAAGGGGGCGGGGTAGGTAGGGGATCGGGAGGGTAGGGGAGACATGACACATCCACCCTCCTCCTGTAAACATATTTGTCTGCACTGGGTGGGGCGGGTTAAGTAGGGGATTGGGAGGGTAGAGGAGACATGATACGTCCACCCTCCTCCTGTAAACCTATTTGTCCGCTCTGGGTTGGGACAGGGTAGGGAGGGAATTGGGAGGGTAGGGGAGACATGACACACCCACCCTCCTCCTGTAAACCTATTTGTCTGCCCTGGGTGGTGTGGGGTAGGTAGGTAGGGATTAGGAAGATAGGGGAGACATGACACACCCACCCTCCTCCTGTAAACCTATTTGTCCACCCTGGATGGGGGCGGGGCAGGCAGGGGATCGGAAGGGTATGGGAGACATGACACATCCACCCTCATTTTGCAAATCTGTTTGTCCGCCCTGGGTGTGGCGAGGTAAGTAGGGGATTGGGAGGGTAGAGGAGACATGACACACCCACCCTCCTCCTGTAAACCTATTTGTCCGCTCTGGGTTGGGGCAGGGTAGGGAGGGGATCGGGAGGGTAGGGGAGACATGACACACCCACCCTCCTCCTGTAAATCTATTTGTCTGCCCTGGGTGGGGGTGGGGTAGGCAGGGATTAGGAAGATAGGGGAGACATGACACACCCACCCTCCTCCTGTAAACCTATTTGTCCGCCCTGGGTGGGGCGGGGTAGGTATGGGATCAGGAGGGTGGGGGAGACAAGACGGGCAGCGCTGGGTTCCAGCGTAGCGTAGCGCGCGCCATCAAGCTCGTTAAATATATTTGGCGACTTCAATTTTGAGAGTTTATTACACAATGTAAGTCACTCAGTGTAGACACAGTCATTTTAAATTCAAAAACCAATGGCTGCTTTATTCATTGCAGCTGAAGTTACCTCACAGAAATCTTGCGTCCTTCTTAGCGAAATTTTCATCTTGAGCATTGAATGGACTGGGGAAAAAATCATATTCCCACACATTCGATTCTACTTTGTTGTTGATAATCTTATGAATCGTATTGTGTTATCGTTTTCTGCTCCTCCACTGAGATGTTCTGAGCTTGACAGGAAATACCTTCCTTTCTTACTTATCACATCCTGTGTAATGTGCCCGAGGTCCCCATTTTGTCAGTATTTATCTTACAGTACATGTTAAATGGAAACAATAACAGATGTCTCGAAAAGTTGCAGTGGAAGGCAAATAAAACAGTCATTTTCAGAATATGCCCTTATATTCTGAGATTATTTGCTTATAGGGCGTGTACTTATGATTTCATTTCAAGATTATCAAAAGCACTTCCTATATCTAACCATCCCCACTGCCACCCCAAAAGTTAAAGGTGGGTTTTGCTCGCTTACAGGTAGCAAATGCACAAATGGTAATATACTTTGGTAGTATATTTACATAGCATTTTAAAACATGAAAATATATGTACCAGTAGCCTGTGTATCACATACACACTCAGAAAAAAATTAACTGTTTTTCAAAACATGAATACGTAAAGTATGAGGACAAGTGCTAACACTGCAAAATATTTTATCAAGTACATCAAGTTAGTGAGAAACAAGAAAGTCATAATACATAATAAAAAAAACAGATATGGAGCCAAAAAATTATTAAGATACTTCCAGATAAAGACGCCTCGGTCTGAAGCAACTGGAAACCGCGAGACAGATCGCCATTTTCCCCTGGAAATAAATAATTAGAAAGGCGAACGCAAAATCTGGAAATATTCTGTTGACAAAATTATTTTGCTAATATTCACGAAAGTTTCCATCTAAAATCGTCCTTGTGTGGAGTGACTAAATAACGTGAATTTCCGTTTTTTTTTAAAGATCAGTTATTTACAAGAGAAAGGCAATGAACCTTAACATATTTTCTTCTTGCTATTGTCTTGCTACTATCGTCCTGATGGTTATTTTCGTACAGAAAGCAATGATTCCTGAACGAAAATGTACATCACGACGATTCCTGTACGAAAATGTACATCACGACGATTCCTGTACGAAAATGTACATCACGACGATTCCTGTACGAAAATGTACATCACGACGATTCCTGTACGAAAATGTACATCACGACGATAGTAGCAAATGAGTAGTAGGAAGATAATATGCCTTTCTCTTGTCAACAACTGATCTTTAAAAGAAATAATGAAAATTCTTGTTATTTAGCCACTCCACACAAGGACGATTTTAGATGGAAATTTTCGTGAATATTAGCAAAATAAGTTTGTCGACAGAATATTTCCAGATTTTGCGTTCACCTTTCTAATGCTTTATTTCCAGGGGAAAAATGGCGATCTGTGTCACAGTTTCCAGTCGCTTCAGACCGAGGCGTCTTTATCTGGAAGTATCTTAATAGTATTTGGTTTCATATCTGTTTTTTGCATTATCTTAAAGACTTTCTTTTTGCTTCTCACTTACTTGATGTACCTGATAAAATTTCTTGCAGTGTTAGTACTTGTCCTCATACATTACACATTCATGTTTTGAAAAAAAAGTAAAATTTTTTTCTGAGTGTGTACGTGATGCCTAAGTAAGGTATACGTATTTACGCGTATTTAAATGTTTTAAAAATCTGTATAAATATGCTTCCAAAGAAATGTATACCTAATGTACACTGGAAACACCTACTTTCTTTTAATACTTGTAATATCTACTGGTTTATCCATCTCTGAATGTTCGGAGCTGTTGGTGAAGTATATATTTTCATTCAAACCACTAAATTAATTCACCAGCCACGTTTTGAAATTTTGCAGTAAAAAGTCCATTCTCCCTCTGACAGATCCCTAAAAATACGATGTTCGTTGTTGATTCAGGCTACACTGCGTTAAATATAGACAGCAAGGTGACCCAAGTTTTGCATAGCCTTTGTCGTCGCTTGGACTCCTTTGTTGGGTTCTGAACTGCAAGAGCTATATTTGGAAGTGGCATTTATTCTGTTACACATTTTTGGTTTTATTTTGCTCTTTGATGCCACAGTTCCCTAACACTGATGCCTGTATGTGGGTACGCTTGTTTACCTCGCTTGAATTATGGGCTCCTCTCTTACGACTTCTACAAATTTTAATCTGCACGGTTCTGATACCAATCGTCGGCATTACCTCTACAAACTAGTTCGAAAGTGCTGTAGTATTAGTTCAGGCCTTGGAGGATTAAGAGCTAATGGCAACAGAGAGCTTCAAATTTAAAGTATACAAGAATCAAAGTTTGGCTACATATGTTGGTGGACCTGATTCAATGTTCAGCCTTTAAGCCTTTAGGAATCATGAATATTTCCTGTTTTATCTTTTACGACGCTCAATTTTTATCTGCAGTAGTGCAAAAAATTACTTTGAAATGGACACTAATTTTAAATAGCTCAGTATCCGCGTTGAGTTTTTATATTAACAGTGTCTAATAGTAGATATAACTACATAACTATGTCTCTAGTAGTGCTTATTCTGACCATGACTAAAGTTTCAGTTTTGTTTCAGCTTTTGAGTTGGATTCAAATTTTGTGTTGAAGGTAACCTGTAACAAGACCAAAATATTATCTTCGTGTTTAATTAGGCCTATGCTTTTGCGTCTGAGAGACTACACATAAAAAAGACCTGAAATTTTTCACATTTACCTTCAGTCCATTATATGTAGATCTTGACTTAGAGTTCGTGATCCACAGTTTTAACATACATTTTAATCGTAGCAAATTTTCATCGGCATCACTGCACCTTATGGTGTTAAAAGGCTCAGTTTTTATATCTGCCAGGGGGTGTTTTCTCCAGACACTTTTTCAGCTTTTCCTCTTTCTTTTTCTCCTGGCCATTTATCCCATATTTTTCTGAACTCCATTTTCATTTTTGCCCTCTGCAACAATGCAGCAAATGTTGAAATACTGAGCTTAAACAAAGTTTGCAGAATTTGAATGCCAAAATTGTAAAAATATTTTCTAGCAGTGAAATTTGAAAATCTAAGCACGTAGTTGTTTACTTCCACCTATTCAGAGACTAGTTTAAAAAAAAAGTTTTTTCTGAGAATTTTAAGGGTATTCTTTATTTGCCAACACATTCCACTGTGTCTCATACCTTCTTTATGGGTAGCAACTTCAAAAGGGGCAGCCTTCTGCTGTTTTACAGAACAGAATGAGTCCAAATATTGCATTCTGCCAAGGCATCACAACTTGATTTGATTCTGAGATCTATTATTGAGTTACTGCTTCACCTTTTCCTGACCTTTTCTGTAGAAACTGAGGGGGTGTGTCGACTTGAGAAACCGTCATCTGTGTCAATACTGTGGAGATATATTCTTTTCCTCGTGGTTTGATGAGTTTTTCTTTATATACGAGACATGTTGGTTGTCTCATTACAAGTCAAAAACGCGGAAATATTTTACAAGCTAACTTACTTAGGACTGATAAATTAAATATAGAATTTAGGCCAAAGGCCAAGCACTGGGACCTATAAGGTCATTCAGCGCTGAAATGGAAATCGACAGTAAAAGGGTTGAAAGGTGTAACATGAGGAAACGCTCGCAGTTGCACTATGAATCAATTGTTAGGAGAAGGTGGAAAGCAAGATGGAAGAAAGAGAATATGAAAGGAGGTACAGTAAAAGAAACGAAAGGGGTTGCAGCTAGGGGCCGAAAGCATGCTGCAAAGAACTTACGTAATGCCTACAGTGCATCGCATGAGGAGTACTGACGGCACTACCCCCTTACGGGAAACTTACTTACTTTGTCTCTGATTTCTTACATTTTGACGTAATAAAAAAGAAAGATTCTGGATTGGGTTGGTCACTATTTACGAATCCATACATGCCTTTCAATTTTTACGTCTCATCTATTCTAAAACACTCTGGTAGGCATTCCCATTTCATCATTCTAAAAAGTGAGTACGGGAACATTTGCGTAGTTAAACTTCAGCAGACCATTAAAGCTACACTGAAAGCTCCAAAGGATATTGCCTTGATAGACTGTTCTAAAGGACCTCTCTTTCTAATGGGAGAATTTCGCACAGATGTGATAGTTTCGCCTCTCAGACATTCGCTACAATATTTTGTGGGGAATAAAGTGGACCACTTTGATTTCGTCCATTTTCCTATCATTGCTGCAATCTCTTCAAAGCTATAAAGCTTTTAGGAGACTAACTGAATCTATTTTGCCTGCTGGATATACCTGAATTTAGACGCAACGCAGAGTTGTATATTTATAATCGTTCTGTTGAAAGTTAAAAAGGGTTTCCAATGTTTTTTCATTGAATGAATAAACGAGGATTTATGTAAGTTTGATGATGCAAACTTGAATCGTTTTATTATATTTCTAGAAAATCCAACATTTTTTTAAAAAATGAAGTGATCTACATTATAACTGCCAGAAGAGAGTTGTCGGATGCGTTTCTACATAGTCTTAAGAATGAGTTCCGCCAAGACCGAGCAGTGAACTTGCTACTGAGAAGTGACGCGAAGGGTATTAAAATTTCACGTCGGACTGACGTGTTAGTAGGTGAGCAACAAGTGCTTTAGAGGAAACTGCGACGAATAATTAACCGAATTTGTTGTGGATGACCTGAGATTCTCCTGGAACTTTGCACCGATTGCTGTGCTTTCTCTGCAGATATGAAAACGTTTTCGGCTCTCTGTAAAATAAAACCACTGTCCCAGCTTTGTCTGTCCGTCCGCACTTTTTCTCTCCGCCATCAGACCTTCAAAACTACTGAGGCTAGAGGGCTGCAAATTGGTATTTTGATCATCCACCCTCCAATCAGTAAGCATACCAAATTACAGCCCTCTAGCGTCAGTAGTTTTTATTTTATTTAAGGTTAAAGTTAGCCATTATCGTGCTTCTGGCAACGATATAGGCCAGGCCACCACCAGGCCGTGGTTAAAGTTTCACGGGCCGCGGCTCATACAGCATTAAACCGAGACCGCCGAAAGATAGATCTATTTTCGGTGGCCTTGATTATACGATGTACAGAAAACTCGATTGCGCCGAAGACACCTCGGCGCATTTTTACTTGTTTACTTATTAGTGATGATTCTTGTGTCTGAACGGTTAAATTGAAATTAAACTTAAAAATTTGCCAAACAATGCCGCATCGTATATTGAATTAATGCTTTTCGCAACGGCATTTAAGAAAACATAACAGTTCCTTTTGGAAGGAAAAATACTTTGTTCTCATCTCTCCGAACTCGTTAATTCCATTTGGAAGGTAAGAAATTTGATTCTTGAATGAAATATTTTGCTGGTTTATTGAACATTTCCAGTCTTACTTAAGCATTTCTACCAGTAATCTGAAGGTTTTGACTAAATTGTTTTATAATGCATTATTGAAACGAGGTAATCTAACGCTTAGTGGAATTGTTGGTAATTTTGCCAAAAGATATGTATCGTCAGAAGGAATGGAAAGTGTTACATATACCGGCTGCTTTCTCATGAAAGAGCGGTTTGTGAATATAAATGTACTTAAAGTTTGTGTGAGTATTTATGAATTTATTTTTATGAAACTAAGTGAGTTTTATGGCACCTTCACTATACCCCTGATAATATTAGAGAATTAGTGCTAACTCCATTACTTTTAACATTCGAAAAAAGCTTATGAATCAAGCAGCAGGTGATGAAATGGCATTAGATGATTTTTCTTTCTATAAGTTGATATTTCTCAATCAAAAAATTCTGAACTGATAAACCTTGACAACGCTATTCCTTGTCATGAAAAGGACGGATCTATAAGCTCAATAATGGAATTGCCTTTATTCCCCAATTAACCTTTTCTCAAAATACGATAATAAAAAATTGAGATATGTTATAGATATGATCATTATATATGAGCATGGTTAGACCAGTTGGCGACATAATGATCAATTATTTCAACCGCATGCTTCACAAAACATTAAGATCCCTGAATGCCCCACCAAAAGACCTGTCAGATTTTATTGACGTATAAATACATAGTTTCGTAATTTTAACGACAACGTAAATTATACACATAAATTATACATATCAACGAATACAATATATGACTACACGCTGAATAAACAGTCGGTCAAACGAAAATTCGCGAGTAACAGAAATCATGACTACATACGCGCAAACCTGCGGGCATTTGAAGTACCCTTGCCAACCGGAAATAGATTTCATACATTTCATAAAATCAACCAAAGAGAATTGTATTATTATCTAAAACCATACCACCATTCGTATCCAATAACTCCATTCCTAATAAATCAGTATTACATTTTTAACAATATTATGCTTTCAACAGAGTCCGAAATTCAGCTCACACAATGATGCTATGTTGTTTTGGCTCGAGTTATGCTTCTAATTTTTTTTCCTGCGACTAACCATGACACATAATAGGCATAAAAGAACGTATATGTATATGTATATATATATACATATATATATATTATATATATACATATATATATGTATGTATATATATATTTATATATATACAGTATATATATATATATATATATATACATGTGTATATATATATATATATATATATATATATATATATATATATATATATATATATATATATATATATATATATATATATATATATATATATATATGAAGTTTTAAACAGCAGAATTCAGAACAGGAAGGAAACTCTTCCAACACGTTTGTACGTTATACTCCACTTTCAGCAAAAGAGAACAACTTCATAGTTAGATCATTATTACTATAAACAATCACGCTCATGATTTTCAGACCGAAATATAATCTGTATTTTTAATTGGAAAAGGGACTTTTAGCATCACTTTTTAAAACCCGAACAAAGACCAGAAAGCCTCGATTTGTAATAAATCAAATTCCCGGGTAGGTGTCCTCCGTAGGCGGGTAGTGGCGTCAGTGCACCTCATGCGGTGCACTGTTAGCATTACTTAACGTTCTTTGCGGCGTGCCTTCGGCCCCTAGCTGCAACCCCTTTTGTTCCCTTTACTGTACCTTCTTTCATATTCTCGTTCTCTCATCTTGCTTTCCAGCCTCTCCCCAACAATTGATTCACAGTGCAACTGCAAGGTTTTTCTCCTGTTACACCTTTCAAACCTTCTTGCTGTCAATTTCCGTTTCAGCGCTGAATAACCTCATAGGTCCCAGTGCTTGGCCTTTGGCCTAAATTCTATATTTAATTCAATTCATGTAGGTGTCTTGAATCTTCCAAGTAAAGACTGCAGCAATGATGCGATAATTCGATTGGGGGAAGAATAGCACCACGGAAAACGACTTGCATAAATACGCTGTTTATAACGACAATGGAGCGAACCGCAACAATATCAGATTATTTTACAAATACACCAGGAAGTTACGAAACAGGATTTCGTGCCCTCTTGGTTCTTGACAAATTTCAGTCCTTTTACTCTTCGTATCAGTTTTAACAATTTAATTAAGAAAATTTAGTAAAAGGGTCTTATGTTCGATTAATATCCTGTTGCACCGTTTATAAGCCTTTATGTTGATGTTGCAACTTTTTGTTTTATCCAATAACGTGCTCCCAAGCTTTGTACTTATTGAACATAGTGATTACTTGTTTTTCTTTATATCTAGCTGTCGATCGATCTACATACCAATTTCTTAAATGGCTTCCATTCTTAGAGTACGAAGCGAAGAACTTTGGCTGTTCATGCTCAGAGTTCGGAGGAAGTGAAGAGAACAACAAAAACACCTTCTCTATTTGCCACTCTCAAGGTAAAGAAAGCCATTTTCAGCAAAGGACATACTGTAAACACGGCAGTGAAGCGCGGAAGTAAACAAGTATTGTCGCCGAATGACTTACAAGCTGATGAAACATCGAAAAAGAAGGCCTCGCCCTTTCGTGAAGATATTATGAAGGAAATGAGCTGCTTTGCACCGTCACCAAAAATCTTATTGGCTCTGAGTGAACATCAATCTTTTGCGCGTTGCAAGGAGCTGCTTAACATCTTGATGTCTGCAAAACGCGAGGAGGAACTTCTTGCCTTTCTTTTCAACTTTAAAATGGATGTAACATTTACAAGAGAGAGAGAGAGAGAGAGAGAGAGAGAGAGAGAGAGAGAGAGAGAGAGAGAGAGAGAGAGAACTTTTGAATGACCGTAAGTTTACACCTGAGAGGCTTACAGAAATAACTGAATGTCATTACCAGAGAGAGAGAGAGAGAGAGAGAGAGAGAGAGAGAGAGAGAGAGAGAGAGAGAGAGCTTTTGCTTTGCTTGATGAGATTAAAAACCGTCGTTAGGAGGCAGGAATTTGTCGTTCGCTATCTTCTTTAATTCGAAATCCAGTCTCATATTTTTGCGGTGAAAAAGAACCAAGCGCAGTTACCTGTTGCTGATAAAAAAAAACGTCTGACTTCAATGATCGTTGTTTGCCAAACCGGGAATTATAAGTGCCATTTGATGCAAGTTGTAACCGGTGTATAGTGAATTGGCTATTAAACATTTGTGGCTTAATATTTGTAAACAAAAAATATATATATATATATACATATATATATGTATATATATATATATATATATATATATATATATATATATATATATATATATATATATATATATATATACTGTATATATACTGTTTATGTATATTTATATATATATATATATATATATATATATATATATATATTGTATATATGTACACACACACATATATATACCTGGGGACAAAAATTCGTAAAATATAAAAGTCCCCCTTTTTTTATAGGTTTTGGGGACTCACCATATTTCTGTGACGGTTAACATCGTTGCCAAAATCACCACTTCAAAAAAAAATGTTTTCTTTTTTGGTTCCTTCTGATGCAGAAGCAAGTTAGCTTCGGGTATACAGTAAGCTCTCGACCAGCTTAATACTTGGCCCTTATGCCCTCCCGCCATGGGCACTAGTGAGCTTTCAGCTTGCATATCAGCAGATACGCAAGTCACACTTACGTTCATGCACCTTTCCCCAAGTTCTCCCCTCATCACAAAAGTTGTCTACCCGGGGGTGAAGATGTGGCACATGCGCATGGGTAGCTGGTGATTGGCTGTAGATCAATACTTCCAATACCGTGTGCTTTTTGTGATAAATGTTTAAATTATTTTTCACAAACGTATTCTAATATTTATGTCTAGACAAAGGGCCCACATACCTTCTCATATAAATCATATAAATGCCGATTTGTATCGGTTAATGGTATTAACCCGGTGTGTATCCACCTAAGCGTCACCTACTCCGAGGTGCTAGTACTAAACATGACGGAAGCTCAACGGGTCAACGGGACGGCGTGTTTAGTACTAGGCTCTCGGGGATCAAAGATATCGTTTATTAATATAATTTGTCCACCACACAATATAGAAATGGGTCTATATAATATTTTGATCCACGAGGGGCTAGTTCTAAACACGGCATCCCATTGTGCTTCCTCCATGTTCAGTACTAGCACCTCGGAGTAGGTGACGCGTAGGTGGATACACACCGGGTTAACACCTCGGTTAATGTACCAGTACAAGCACGCGAAAGACGAGAGCTCGTATCAAGCAGTCTACTCAGATGCCTCATTCTTTGAAGGCCCGTGGACGTCCGATGTCGCTGAGGGACAAAATGATGCGTTGGCGGAAGCATATTCAAATGAATATGGATCCGATTATGGTTTAGAAACCTTGAATAAGGATCGTGTAAATACTGAGACAGGCCGCCTTTAGGGGAAGGCTTCTGAAATCGCATTGCTTCTGGTAAGTACGCTTTCGTTCCATATCAGTCGAAATTATTTGCTCACAGTAACCTTTATTTATTTATTTTAAGAATTCAGTGGTTCTCAACCTTTTTTGGCCCATGCGCCCTTTCACCATATGTCTGAATGTCATTCCCCGCCCCCGCCCTTTCCAAAATTGTATGTCTCAAAAGGTGTATTCCAAATAATATGAAACACAATACTTTCACAAGCTAGCGGAGAGAAAGACCAGCGTGACCTCTCAGTAGTGCGGACCGATGCACACTGCGTTTTGTGTGATCCTAGAGCCAGTTTGAGCTTGCCAATCTGTCGTCACAATTCCTCCCGCCTCCTGAAACTCTGAAATTCCCTCGTAGGGGGGAATTCCCCCCTGGTTGAGAACAACTGAAAAGCATTATTCCAAAGCCTTACAATAAAAAAATGTCTAGACTAGTCTTTTATGCTGTCAATATGTCATCACCACAATAGGGATGGCAAGAGCTCAAAGAGATTTCAAACTTTTGCTCGGTAAGTTTTGGCGAAAGACTCCAGAAAGTGCCCAGTCACTGAGCTATTATAACGATTCGTATACTGAAGAAAAAAATTATACAAATAACCAGAGTATTCTATAGGATAACTGAAACCACCATTGCAGACGCAACGGCAGTTTATGATTCTAACTTCAAAAATGTGCTCAGAGACTGAATGAAATGAAGGAAACGGTGACAGAGATAGAACGAGTTACTCTCGTAAAACTGAAAAAGCAAAACGTTAAAGAAAGTGACTTTTTAATGAAGCTATATTTCGCATCTAGACTTGGTAGATTTCAAGGTTCATAGACTGGTGATTACCACTTTTCCACACAATTTTTATTTCTAAGGTATCCAACAGAAGAATAAAAATGCTTTTTTTTGACCCTCAAGGGTTGAATCATCTTTGGGTGCTAACTCGTTATAAAAGAATATAACCAGACCAAGCTTAGGGCTTTGGAAGACTTATTTTAACGAGGCTAAGAACCACTGGTTACCTGCAACGGGATCATATTTTTCCGAACCTAATTATGACGAGAAATGAACTCGTTCCTGAAGGACATCGTTATCGCTGCATCGTAATTGGATTTGAGGTGTCCTTAAAAGAGCCTGCAATATATGAATAAATAAGTGAAATGCATTAAGAGAAAAATGTATACCATCATCAGCTCCAGATATCCTCACGAGCTAATATTTCAATCGACCTGAAACAGGTAGTTAATGAGATACTGAAGTCTTACAGGTTAAAAGGCTTTAAGAACTCATGAATGTGACCTTGCTATGGCGCATTTGTAAATTGGGTTCCGTGGAAAAACAACATGGCGATCTCTAAACAAGAGGTTCACGTCCTAACTGCAGAGTTGTAAAGTAACACTGTCTTAAGAACCTGGAACCCAGTTTTTTTTTAATTTTATGTTCACTAGGATCTACGCATTTCCCTAGCAAGATACATGTATGCATCCACACATACAAGCACACATTATATATATATATATATATATATATATATATATATATATATATATATATATATATATATATACATATACTGTATATATATAAATATATGCATATATAAACATATACTATATATATATATATATATATATATATATATATATATATATATATATATATATTAAACGTTTACTAAGTATTGTCTTTTTCATGAAATAGGCATTCAGTTCACGATTAAGCTGAAGAGGAGTTTCAAAAAACAAAAGGTCCTTTATATTATCATACATATGCACATTCATATTGTCAGGGATTTGTTTTACTCAGCTCCACACTGGTATAACTAAATTTACAGTAATATACAACAGACTCATCAAAAGCTTTCGTCCAGCTCTTGTGAACTTATGGAAGATAAAGGTGATTAGGTGATTAGGTCAACATATTAAAGTAGCATTAATCCATATTGACAGCAGATGACTTCATCCTTAATATAAAAGGGCCTCACACTGTCATTCACTCATGCTCGTGTGGTGTATTATGTATGCGTACGTTTGAATGCTTCCATTACTGCCGTCCTGGTGGTTGAAATTATATGTATATGTATATATATACATATATATAAATACACACATGTATGCATATATATATATATATATATATATATATATATATATATATATACATACACAGGGGTATACATGAATATATGTATATGTGTATACATATGTATATATATAAATATATATGTATACTGTTTATATATATATATATATATATATATATATATATATATATATATATATATATATATATATATATATTAATTTATGAAAAACTCTGGTAGGACATATCATAAGTACCATCTAAACTACACTATCCATAATTATTTTCATAATTATGCCTTTTTCATTTTTTTGGAGGGCCATACTACTTCAAAAAGCTTCATTCAGTGGAAAAAAAATGTCTCCTTTAACTACTTCATTATAGTGAAGTCGTGATACTTGTACAGTATTCAAGTGTTCACAAAATGCGGAGCAAGGTCCCTTTGTGGCCCTTTTCCCTTGCATATCGAGCAACAGTTGCAAGGTGTACATTACAAAAGATCTCAAGTTGTTCAGGTCTAGTACACTTTATTTTTCGCTCGAAGCGGTAGGTGTCGCTAGTTGCTAACAGCGCAAAAGATTTGGTAGCCGGAGGAATGTAGTCATTCTTCTAAATCTGATACGTTTATTAAGTTTTTCTAACTCGGGGTGTTTTCCTAGCAAGCAAATAAGGAATCACCAAGCTAGAAAGAATGAAAAAATCACGGTAAACTGAAAATTCTCGAAAAACTGCATTTCCAGTCGATAAATTATTTGTTTCCCTCCATTAAAAAGTGGGATGAAATCCTTTCATGGAAATCCACTGCGGAGCAGAACCAGAAAAAAAGTCCGAAAGTTATCTGAAGCGTAACAAGAGAAACGGTAGGTGTCGCCAGCTGCTATCAGCTCAAAAGGAGATTTGGTAGCCGGAGGAATGAAGTCATTCTTCTAAATCTGATACGTTTATTAAGTTTCTCTAGCTCGGGGTGTTTTCATAGCAAGCAAATAAGGAATCACCAAGCGAGAAAGAATGAAAAAATCACGATAAACTGGAAAAATTCGCGAAAAATCATTTGTTTCCCTCACTTAATTAAAAAAGTGGGTGAAATCCTTTCGTGAATATCCACTGTAGCACAGAACCAGAAAAAAAGTCCGGAACTTATCTAAAGCGTAACTAGAGATTAGTCTCGTTACATTGTTCTTTCCTCCTCCGCAATTGTATCTTCGTCCCGGATCGAATACGAAGTTTGGCATCTCTTGCTCTCGTTTGAAGGAGGCCGCGATTTGGTGAATGAGAGATCATCTCAGGATGTGTTTGTGGCCGAGAGACTGGCGCCTTCTTTGCATCGGGAGAACAAATCGCCATCTGTTGATGAATATTGCTTTCGATGTAGCAACACTTTGGTCCGCCTCTAAGGTCTGTTTTCCCGGTTATGTAACGTCTGAGATAAACTATTGCCTTCAGAATGAGACAATTCAGCGACATTATGCGACAAATGCCTTTCTCCTTTATTTGCGAGAATGCTTTATTTTTGATGTATTTTTAACCCCAGAACTGAATAACATTCAATAAAGTAAAATGATGAATTTATCAGAATTACTGATTAGGTTCGCTATGCCCCGATTTTCATCATTTATGTTAGATAACGCTGACACTCGCTTTTTCTGACACTGGAGAGGAGAAGAGAACAAATCAACCAAGCAACCACTAAAGGTTACGGGAAGAGCCTCAGGTCAGTTATATATGATCAAAAGATACTTCATTAAAGAAGTAATCAAATACCTTAATCTTTACCAGATAATCACTATCAGTTGTTGTACGTAGTGGATTCTTTTAATCTAACTTTCTTTAAAAGATATTCTCCCCGAAGGAGGCTAGCGCTGTCAGTGCGCCTCCGGCACTGGTGCACTTTAGGCATTACTTAGGGTTCTTTGCAGCGTGCCTTCGGCCCCTAGCTGCAACCCCTTCCGTTCCTTTTACTGTACCTCCTTTCATATTCTCTTTCTTCCATCTCACTTTCCACCTTCTCCTAACAATTGATTCGTAGTGAAACTGCGAGGCTTTCCTTCTGTTACTCCTTTCAAATCTTTTGCTGTCAGTTTCCGTTTCAGCGCTGAACGATCTCATAGGTCGCAGTGCTTGGCCTAAGTTCTATATTCAACCAATCAATCAATAAAGGATATTCTAGTGTCAACGCAGCCTCCAGTTCAGATGCCAAAGTCCAATAACCTGAAGATATCAACTTTGCGTTTCAAGTTAAATATGTTAATTAAACAGATTTGACTTCAAACTTTCAAATCAGATCAGGAAATTATTTTTCTTGAAAACTATAACCAAGAACACAGCAATATAGTAAGATTTCCCATGCCTGCATCTGGGCCCTTTCTTAATTATCGTAGTTTTGTCCCACTTCAGCAGAATTGGCCAAACAAAAAGTTAAGGTTACAAACGGCCTTCAGATGTCTAACTGACTTCACTTTTTTTTGTAGCGAATTCAGCGAATATACAAAGGAGGTGAAGAAGCAGGTAATTACCCTAGTTTCTGACTATCCCTGCTTTCTGTATGAAAACTCTCAAACCACTGATAAAGGGTAATTTTTGCATTTGGAAATGAAAACGGAACTTATTGTCTTTTTTTTTTTTCTATGAAACGAACCGAGTCCAATTCAGTAGGGTAGAAATTTCACGGCGTTTGGCAAGTTAGCATCGTCCAAAGGGAGCGTCGCCGTCGGTCCCACCTCCTCCTCCACAGACGCGTTTCAGCCCCAGGAAGCTTAATGACTCTAATTAAAACTCGGATGATGATAGCTCCGACTAATTGTGTGCCGGACAGTGATGGTGAGACAATGGCCACGATACAATCCATCGCGCCATAAAAACCGCCATGCGCTGGGTTATTTCTCTCTCTCTCTCTCTCTCTCTCTCTCTCTCTCTCTCTCTCTCTCTCTCTTCCCCCTTCTGGTTTTCTGTCTATCTATCAGTCTATCATCTTGCTGTCTAGCCAAAGTTTTGCTTCACATTCCCTTCGCGAACCTTGAAGGATGAAAGCGATTCATGGCGTCTCTAACATTTCAATTCTCATAAGAGAGATTTTGCTTCAAAGCTGATGTGCAAGATCGATAAGTATTCATTGGTCTTTGGTCTTTGGTAACAATCTGCGAACAATTGTCGCCAGGAATAAAAATCCTTGCAGAAGAAATGTTGTCGGGGAATATGCATAACCTCACGACGAAGGAATAAGTCTGAGGGTATATTACGACATCGGTGTTTGTACATATTGGGAATGAGTCAGACGTGTGCCCTCGAGACTTCTCTCTCTCTCTCTCTCTCTCTCTCTCTCTCTCTCTCTCTCTCTCTCTCTCTCTCTCCCAACAAGTTTGATATCAACTCATCACCGCGGGGGGAAAAGCTTTGTAACCCAGGTTATTGTGGCAGGTAATTTACAAAGTTGGAAGAATGAGATGCCTCCTAATTTGTGTGATTCAGCGAAAGCTTGTTTTTGCTTTCTATCCTTCTATTACGCATTACAGGGAGGAGAGGCAGATTTCTGACTCGGTATTGAAAAAAAGAATTAGAAGTGTTTTTTATTATATGTATATATATATATATATATATATATATATATATATATATATATATATATATATATATATATATATATTATATATATATATATATATATATATATATATATATATATATATATATATATATTATATAAATATATATATATATATACTATATATATATATATATATATATATATATATATATATATATATATATATATATATATATATATATATATATATTTATGTATTTATAAATATACTGTATATTCAAATCAGGAACTCGTTTCACCTCGAAATAGAATTTTTATATAAGTAATTTTAGTGATAATTGTTTTCCTCCTGTCCCTTCGCTTCACAGGTATGTTTTCAAATTTCTTAACAAAGTTTTTATTCCTAAGATAAGTATGCCTACAGTACCTAAACTCCCCTTCTATGCCAGCCTTCATTTTGATTCATGATGAATACGTTTACAAAGAATAACGAGGTCTTATTTCTAATTATGCCTCTTCCATTAAACTGAATGTCATTCCCACTAATCCAGTTGCAATCAGGAGTCTTTTCAAATTCAAAGACAGCCTAAGGAATGGAATGGAATATAGAGTTTAGGCCAAAGCCCAAGCACTGGGACCTGTGAGGTCAATCAGAGCTGAAAGGAAAATTGAGAGTAGGCAGGTTTTAAATTTGTAACAGGAGGAAAACCTCGCAGCTGCATTTTGAAAGGAGGTACTGCAAAAGGAATGAAAGGGGTTGCAACTCGGAGCCGAAGGGACGCTGCAAAGAACCTTTAGTAACGCCTACAGTGCACCCCTTGAGGTGCACTGACTGCACTACCCACCTACGGGGAAAGACACACTAAGTCCCTTGATGACCTCCGGTGTCGTATATAAATGCGATTGTCCAAGATGTAGTCTGGGGACTTACGTGGGATTGATACTGAGGTTGTTGAAGGTGCGAATCGATTGTCATGGGGACGTCAGCTATCGAAGTGGTGTCAAGTTGATTGATCCTGAGTTCTCTAATATCAGAGACCATGCAAAAAAAAAAAAAAACATAATACCCAATACAAAAATTTTAAAATTCTGGGCAGGGCGCCGAACCACCAAATGTTGATTATAATATTACCAGTGTTAAGAAAAACAATTTATTTATTAAGCATTGATGTATATAAACATATTGTACATAAATTTAAGAATATGGATAAAATATAATAAAAATGGTTAGTAAAAAAGAAAAAAAGTGTTGACAAGTTTAGAGTCGTTGTTTATAAAAGGGGCAGTTCGCCACTTACACGCCCAGTTTTCTTCTTCGGTACCTTTGTAATTCTGCTGGTCTGGTTGTGTTCCCATATTACTATTCTGTTCAATTCTACCTTTCTGATGGTTTGTTTCCTTCCTTTTAACCTAATGTAGATTTTTGTAACTTTTATCATTGTTTTTTAATCAGTTAATGCTATCATTAATTTTATGTTGGTTCCTTTTTAGCTTGAGAATGAGACGCCAGTCTTGAAACGCCGCACCATATGTTTTTAATAAAACATTTTAAAGACTTCTGGGATATGTCTTCTCCTCCCCTGATTTGGATGTTCGTTCAAGTTTTCAGAAACTGCCAGCTACCTGCTTTATATAACTGCATATACTTATAAACTGAAAGTATAAGACAACACATCCGATATTTCCTTCAACAGCACAATAAAAGGATAAAAGCCGAAATCGAGCTTGCATTGAATCACGCAAATTAAGAGGCATCTCATTCTTGTAACTTTGTAAATTACCTGCCACAATAACCTGGGTTACAAAGCATTTCCTCCGCGGCGCTGAGTTGATATCAAACTTGTTAAGAGAGAGAGAGAGAGAGAGAGAGAGAGAGAGAGAGAGAGAGAGAGAGAGAGAGAGAGAGAAATTCTCTGGTCACAGTCATGAATTGTTTCTAAGAAGTGCAAACACCGATTTCGTAATTTACCTTCAGATTTATTCCTCGTCATATGTATATTGAGATTTCCTGATAGCTTCATCTTTGCACAGACTTCCTGTTCCTGCCAATAGTCAAAAATTAATTCCTATCTGTCTTACTGAATAGTTATTTATCTTGTGCATCAGCTTCGAAGCAAAATCACACATATTAGAGACGCTTTGAATCGCTTTCATGCTTAGAGGATTATGAAGGAAATGTAAAGGAAAGGTTCTATAAAGCAGAAGATAGATAGGTAGATAGAGAGAGAGAGAGAGAGAGAGAGAGAGAAATAACCCAGCGCATGGCGGTTTTTATGGCGCGATGGATTGTATCGTGGCCATTGTCTCACCATCACTGTCCGGCACACAATTAGTCGGAGCTATCATCATCCGAGTTTTAATTAGAGTCATCAAGCTTCCTGGGGCTGAAACGTGGTTGTGGAGGAGAAAGGGCCAATGACGACGCTCCCTTTGGACGCTGCTCACTTACCAAACGCCGTGAAATTTCTACCCTACTGAATTGGCCTCGGTTCGTTTCAGAAAGGCAGATTAAAAAACAGTAAGTTCCTTTTTCATTTCCTAATGCAGAATCTACATATATAAAATTGTAAATGTATACATACATACATACATACACACACACACACATATATATATATATATATATATATATATATATATATATATATATATATATATATATACATATATATACGAATATATATATATATATATATATATATATATATATATATATATATATATATATATATATATATATGTGTGTGTGTGTGTGTGTGTGTGTGTGTGTGTGTGTGTGTGCGCATGTGTGTGTATAATTGTACTAGTCACAATGCCCTCTTAACTTCTCAAATTCTATATATATATATATATATATATATATATATATATATATATATATATATATATATATATATATATATATATATATATATATATATATATATATATATATATATATAATATATATAAAACCGGTACCATATCGATAACATAAGGCTGCAATAAATAGATAAATAATCATTAAGTGATAATAAAAGGGGAAACGAGAGAGAGAGAGAAAGAGAGAGAGAGGGGGCCATGAGTTTCCTACTGAACGCTACAGGCGCTTAAACCTTTCATCAAATTCTGGAGATTTGTTGCTGTCCTGACTAATCGAGACATCCCTAAATCCAAATTCAATTTTTGTTTGCTCTAGTTTCAATACTACCTTACTGAAGGAAACGTTATCGGAACCCAGTTTCAATGCATTTTCAATGTTCCATTGTCTATCCAAGCCCATCAAGCGTTTTGCTGCGGAATGGTAATTCTCTCTCTCTCAAAAAAAAAAAAAAAAAAAAGACTGCTGATTTCCAGTTGACTTCCCGGCTGATATAACATTAACCCTTAATTTAAATTTGTAGTGGTTGAAGGTTGTAATTAAAATATTCTAGTTAAGGCAGTGGATATACATCCAAAATACGGTGCTGTGTGAAGACTGCAGTTTCAAATGAAAGATCTGTTGTTTTCACAATCACGAGAATTTTCTCTTTCAAGTTGCATGCTTACCGTCAAAAAAACCTAAGGATCCTGCCTATTTTTTTTTCTCTCCGTCAGTGTCGTCGGCATATGGAGTATAAAAATGAAAATAGGTCAGTGACACGCATCTCCCATAACGGCAACACTTCCCACCAACGTTACGTGATAATCGAAGCTCTTTGTAGCCGAATGCTCTCTCTCTCTCTCTCTCTCTCTCTGAATATGACTCTCTCTGCAATGTTTTTTTGCAAAACTCTCTCTCTCTGTTTGTATGTCGCTCTCTGCAATGTTCTTTTGCAAAACTCTCTCTCTCTCTCTGCCGCTCTCTGCGATGTTCTTTTGTAAACTCTCTCTCTCTCTCTCTCTCTCTCTCTGTGCAATGTTCTTTTGTAACTCTCTCTCTCTCATTGCAAAGTTCTTTTGTAAAACCTTCCGCAGATTTCGAGTAGAGAAAGAAAGCTACTGATCTTTTATTTTTAATTGGGATTGACCTGATTATTTTGGCAAGGACTTTTTCAAGTTCCTAAAATAGAATTCAGTATGTCCGACCGCAAGATCTCCACTTTTTCGAAGTCCATTTCTTTTAAGCGAAGCTTCTGTTATCTTATAAATCTTAAACCCACCATAATCACAAAATTGTAAATAATCCAGAGTGTATATATACATATATACATATATGTATATATATATATATATATATATATATATATATATATATATATATATATATATATATATATATATATATATAAAATGTCCCACAAGAATTAAATGCAAACTTATTTATCCTTTTATTATACTGTATAATATAATAAAGGAAGAGAATCTCTGGCATTTTGCTCTTACACTGGGACAAAGAATTGTAACGTAAGCAAGTGACTAAAAACCAAGTGATATATGCCTTTTTATCAAGAGAGAGAGAGAGAGAGAGAGAGAGAGAGAGAGAGAGAGAGAGAGAGAGAGAGAGAGAGAGAGAGAGAGATTAGTTTTACAGCCTTTGAACTCCTCACCAATCTCATAGGAGGAAATGGTCACTAAAGGACAATATAAAAATGCACATTTGAAGCACACTGCCACGCTTTAATATGACCCAATCACACACACCCACCCACCGAGAGAGAGAGAGAGAGAGAGAGAGAGAGAGAGAGAGAGAGAGAGAGAGAGAGAGAGAGGACGTAGGTAGCTCGTTTGCCATAAAAGACGCAATAAAAGGGAAAAGTGGCCATGCAATGGAATGAAATGGGCGGTTGCTTTGTACATTCGCGTGACTTTATAAAAAAAAAAAAAAAAAGATATATAAAAATAAAGCTGAAGTATTTTAATGATTATTCCTCGGTTCCTTTGTCCCGTAATGTTCGAGGCTAGAAAGTTTTTTGGGGTTAATTTCCATAATGAGCTTAGATGAAATCATATGTGATGAAATGGAACAAAAAAAACTGTTTAATTATTTTTTTCATCACTCTAACAAATTATTTGTTTTTTAAATGACATTTGAAGTTCATCTTGAAACTAATTATCTAGAACGAAGGAATTACTTAATCTCATACCTGAAATATACAATGACTGAGAAAAGTGATATGACGCAAAAATACAGTAAATTTTTCAAAAATATTTTTTAGCATTTCTTAGCAGTTGAGAACTTTTCACACTAAAGGGTCCTTTCAATCGAAATAAATCACTGCAAAGTATTCTCTCTCTCTCTCTCTCTCTCTCTCTCTCTCTCTCTCTCTCTCTCTCTCTCTCTCTCTCTCAGAGCTATGATATCTGATCAATAAAGTATTATGCAAGTTGAAGATATTCGTTAGTGTCTACGTAAATGGTTTGTCATGAGATGATGATCACTCGAGACTTTTCTCAAAATGGATGAAAAATCCTGTCAGCAATACGATATCCAGCCCCGTGAATGTTCCATAAATATATATAAGAATATTCACTCTCGCTCACTCTTTTGTCAGTAAAAATATAGCACGAACACCTGCAGAAATAATTTAGCAACCCGACAACTGAACTATTCTGTACGCTTCTTCGCAGTTGGCTGAAACATTTATCGAAAATGGCATGCTTATATAACAGTATTCTAAGCGAGAACTTAATAAAATCATTGCAGTTAGAGCACATGTGTAAGTGTTTATGTTACTTTTGAATTCATTGTGATTTCCCAGACGTGTGGAATGTAAATGACCAGTATATTTGTGTGTGTAACATTACAAATATGATGAAACTGGCATAAAGTAAGTGTACTTTTTTAAGTTTATATATCCAACTTTAGATTTCATTAATAACTGGAAGTAAAAGAACGTGGAATCCATGTATGTATACATATATATATATATATATATATATATATATATATATATATATATATATATATATATAAATTATATAATATATATATATATATATATATATATATATATATATATATTATATAATATATATCATATATATATCATATATATAATATATATACAGTATATATAGACATATTCATATATATATATATATATATATATATATATATATATATATATATATATATATATATATATATATATATATATGTATGTATGTATGTATGTATGTATGTATGTATGTATGTATATGAAGCAGATTCAAGAACGTAGTATTGCGTTAACTGTGTCATTTGTTAACTAACAGCTTATTCTCTGATGACAAAATTTCAAATGAAACGATATCCTGTGATCTTACTTCAAAAAGGACAAGTGTTCCGTAAACAGTCTTTGATGCAGTTTAGCTTATTTTGCGGCTCTTTTTATTGATGTTAATGAAACTGTCGCTATTTTGGTATCCAAAATACATTTTTTTTTGTTTCATCTACGTTAAGCATGTGAGAACCGCACGAGAGTTTTCATTTGCAATGCACAGCCTGAATTAGAGCAAGGAGGACATTTAAAAATTCAGTTTTCAGTTTTCCGTAAAAGAAAACTATTGTGCCGGCTTTGTCTGTCCGTCCGCACTTTTTCTGTCCACACTCAGATCTTAGAAACTACTGAGGCTAGAGGGCTGCAAAACTGGTATCTTGATCATCCACTCTCCAATCTTCAAACATACCAAATTGCAGCCCTCTAACCTCAGTAGTTTTTATTCTATTTAAGGTTAAAGTTAGCCATGATCGTGCTTCTGGCAACGATATAGGATAGGCCTCCACCGTGCTGTGGTTACGCGACTCATACACCATTATACTGAGGCCACCGAAAGATAACTATTTTCGATGACCTTGATTATACGCTGTAGGGGCTGTACAGAAAACTCGATTGCGCCGAAGAAACTTCGGCGCATTTATTACTTGTTTTAGATGTCTAGAGATTTTTGGTAACCATTTCGAAATCTGGGTATCTGGAATACGTGTTGGAACATTGGTAACCGTATCAGTTAAGAGATCGCGAAAAAATCCGTGTTTTTTTTTTTCAGAATTTTATCGAAATTTTTTTTTTTGTGTGTTTTTATAGAAGATCTTTACATTTTCGCGCGATGCCATCTTTAAAAGAGGAAAAATTCAGCAACAATCTCTCTTCTTGTCTAAAATGAAAGGATTATCAGCTTCGTTTTCTGACCAGTTTCAGGACCGAAAGTATTTGTTGAATTAGTGCTCATTGCGATCATTGGGGAAGTTTTATTGGCATTGTTGTGTCGTAAAACGAAATTCTTGCCCTCAGACTCGTGAATTCTTTCTAGCATTGACAAAGAAATGTGCTTTTGTACTAGAGATAACATACGGAATAAAACTGTCGAATGAAAATATGAGATTTGTCAATGATTCATCAAAAGATTTTCGGAAGTTTATGAGTCTGTCGTCGATAAACATGCCTTACATTTCATGCATGTGTAGGTATTAATTTATAAACGTTATTGGTGGCTTTCTCGTGCCTTGGACTGAACAGCTGTCCACAGCCTTAAATGAAAAGAAAAAATATTTGGAGTCTGGTAACTTGGATTTCCCGACACAGTTACTTCATTTCTAGCTACCTGAAATACTCGGCTTTCTTTTTCTCCATTTTCTGTAAGTCATTGGAAAAATCCAGAAGGTTCCCATTCGCCAGAGGAAAGGCCCAGCGTCATCGGTGGCGATCATGACGCAAATGGAGACTTGGTTAAAGCAGATGTCCTTCCTTGTCTTAGTAACGAGGACCCGATCCCTCGTCAATAAAATGGCTGAATTATGCAGTCTTCAGGAGGCATCTGCCTGAGCGGATGTTGAATAATATACGCGATTTCGTTGTGCTGGAAAAATAGGGGTTTGTGGGGAGTTGGGGGGGGGGCAGTTGTGATGGTCAGTTTTAGAAGAATTCATAAAGGGAATAGTTAGGTACTGAGATACTGATGATGAGTCATTGCATGTATAATTCGACTGATGTCACTTTTTCTTCAGTAATTAAAGCTGAAGGGAAAAGAGGTCGGGTTTTCGACCGTGGCAGCTTCTTCCTGTGAAGGCCTCGGGTATTCTATCTTTCTTAAACTGTATGTTCTTCCTGTCAGCTTGAAGCGTAATTAAATTTTGTGGAGGTTCGAGGACAATATCTTAAGGTTGTTATTTGAAACATTTGTAATTCAGAACTGAAATAATTCAAGAGCATGACAAAAAACAAAAACGTACAAAAAGTGATATATCAATGTATCGAAAAAATTCACATTCATAAAAGTACACTTGGTATAGTGCGCCTTTAATAAATAGGAGGCTAGGAAACTGTAAGATTAGAAATGAACACTCTTAATCGAATACAGCTTTAATAACGAGAGGGTAATGTTAAATGTTTTAGTACGAAAGTGAATAATTGTACCAATGTAGTGTAGCCTTATTGGCATATCTAAATGGCATTCACAGGTTCCAGTATTTTGAGGTAAGTGAAGCAATACTGTAGTAAACTGTTGGGTAAACCACATTTCCTAGGTAACCAGAGACAAATAAATAAAACGGAGATATTTCGTAATCCATGGGATTGGCCCACCCAAGCAGATTCATTATCTGAAAATGCTGAGGTAAGAGCTCTGCACCAGAGGTTGCCTGATAGGCTCCTCATCCCAACTCTCCTAGGGTGTACCACTTCCTCGTGCACAGTGGCGGGGTGGGTGGAGCCTTCCAGCTTCCAGATGATCTTCATAGCCCTAGTGTATATGCAGGCGGATGCCATGTGTGGATCACTTCTTCCTTTCATGAGGGGACTCTGGTCCCAGGTGCATGTGCATTTGGGTAACTTGTGGCCACCTCAACCTGTCTTTTGTGCAAAGTGCCCTGTTGGTGATGCCTCTCTGTTTCCTCAGAACGCTGGGGTTACTCACGCATGCAATGTTGGTGCCTTGTACCCCATGCCTTCCCTTTTCCTGATGGTACTCCAGTCCCCCAGGCATGCAGGCAGTACTTTATGAGCTCTGCCTTCTAACCTGAGGGCACACCAGTCCTGCATGCCTGCACCAGTGAATTCCTTGTGGGCACCTCCTCTATATTTCCTGGGGGGCCATCATCAAGCTTGCGTTGTTGAATGCCCAAAGTATGCCACCTCCCCACATTCTGAGAGGGCTTCAATCCTTTATACACGTGAAAGACGGTACCTTGATAGCACTCTAGTCCCTCACGCATGTGCTGCTCCACCACTTCTTGAGGGAGCTCTTGTTTCTCGTGCATACGCTGGTGGTGGCTTGTGCTTGTTGCCTCACCACTTTGGGAGGGAGGTCTGGTTCCGGGTGCGTGCTTTGGGTGCTTTGTGTCCTGCTTTACTACTTCTTGAGGGTACTCTGGTTCCTTGTGCACGGCCTGGCGGGGGATTTGCAAGCATTACTTATCAACTTCTTGAGGGTGCTCTGAGCCTTCGTGCATGTGCAGGTGGGTTTCAAATGCATCAGCCCTGGCCAAGATTCAGACCTATGCCTTTTTGGTTTGAAACAAAGCTGACAATAGGGACATATCTATTTAGATTCCAGGAGAGAAGAATATGTTTAGCCGAGTCGAAATCAACTTGATAGCTGAATGGATAAGTCCTTGTTAGCTCTGTATCAAGTCCAAAACCCCAAGACATATGTGGTTATCATTTATAGTTCCATTTGGGTGAAAGCTACCCCTACGGTAAAATAAATTTAATATCAATATCAAAGGGTATTTGGTGTTTAATAAAAGTAGCAATCCTCCCTGTTTAACCAGGCTTGGTGCAAGTATTGAGTTGGGCTGGTTAGCCTACTCACCTACCTACCAAGGTTATGTTTTATATATATATATATATATATATATATATATATATATATATATATATATATATATATATATATATATATATATATCTATATATATATATATATATATATATATATATATATATATATACACATATATCTGTATATATTATATTTATATGTGTGTGTTTTGTATATATATATATATATATGTATATATATATATATATATATATATATATATATATATATATATATATATATATATACACATAAATATAATATATATACTGTGTATGTATGATGGACAGATGTGTATGTGTATATATATATATATATATATATATATATATATATATATATATATATATATATATATATATGTGTGTGTGTGTGTGTGTGTGTGTGTGTGTAAATGATTCCTACCTCTCTCTTGTTTCTGTCTATCTTCCTATTATCAATATCCACCATCCTGCTCAGGGCTATCAGATAGAATGAAAAATCGAATTAAAAGAACAACTACTTCTAATTCAAAGGGATAATCAGATTCTTGGTAAGATATTCTGTAACTTCACATCAGGGATTAAGCTAGATTTATCGAGAATGCCGCCAGAAATTAGTTTTATTCTGTTTGATGGCTGACTAATAAACTTATATATATGACTTTTTCTGTCTAAGTATGTATAATGCCGATGATCTGTTTCGGTTTTTGTGTATCAGTAACATTTGATGTTTTAGTACTAATTAATCTACGCGTAAAGTTATTCATTATGATGAAGGGAACGGTTTTCCTCGCTTCAGGCATGCGCAGATATACATACTCTTGTTAATATTCGCCAGTTGTGCTCATTCACAAATATACAGACATACATTGCGTATGCATATGCCTGGGTTAGAATGCATTTCCGCGTGTTCACTCAAACGTTCATTATGTTACTTGGAATATTAATCATTGAATGTGTTTTTTTTTATAAACTCATCATTTATTTCAGATTGATGTATGAGTCTATCATTTTAAAAGAGAATAGATATAAATGTCTTTTCTGTGCGTCTCGTAGTCCGCAAAATAAAAGAAACCAAGGAATGAATCCTCTCGATTTTTCAGACCTAACAAAGGATCTAAACTGGCAATAAGCCTTTTTTTTTAATTGCCTCGCCGAGAGAGGAGGAGAAATTCTTTTAGAAGCTTTTCGTCATTCTTTTCCCGGAATGGAAATTTACTTTTACAGCTCTACAAAGGATACCACAAACATACATGAAAGGGAAAGGATTTTAAATGAAGTCATTAGTTGTGTGCTAGAGAAGAGGAATCTCCTTGAAACGTGGTATGTTGAGTTATGACTTTGTGATGTCGATGGATTTTACGAGGTTGTTGGGGCGCGCTGGAATCCGGGGCACATTTTCCCGAGATGTAACCGAGTACCGAGGCCTTTCCCTGAAAAAAAGTGGGACGCCATATCTTAAAAACTAATATAATTTTCTTGAAAATAATCTCATTATGTTCATCACATCCAAATTATCCCTGAAGTTACTAATCTGATCTAACCAGACCTAACCTAACCTAACCTAACCTAGGGGCATGGCAAAAAAACCGGGGCTGGTGGAATGCTAGCATAAATCTCATGAATTTGGACCCGGGGCTGCTGTCTCCCCTACCCAACCCACTCCCACCTGGGGAGGACAAACAAGTTTGCAGGAGGAGGGTGGATGTTTCCCCTACCCTTCCTACCCACTCCTGGGGTGGACAAACAGGTTTCCAGGAGGAGGGTGGATGTCTCCCCTACTTACCCTGCCCCCACCAGGGCGGACAAACTGGTTTGCAGGGGTGGGTGGCTGTGTCATGTCTCCCCTACTGTCACCCAAGGAAGGACAAACAAGATCAGATCCTCTCGGATTTTATTATTATAGATTAAAGGCTTACATTACAGTTTGGACTAAAAGGAAAGCTTCCTTGATTTAATGTGTTTTTATTATGTTTGGGAAAATGGAAATGGCATACAAAAATAGAGGAAGGGCTATTCAACGAGGTGAAGCCATTCGAATTTTTATTTGATTGAATTAAAGTAATTCATTTTACTCATAGTTGGCAAGTTAATACCAATGAAATTTATGCAGTAGTGAAATACATCAAATTTTCATCACCTCTCAGTATTATTTCGATAAATTTCTCGAACCCGGACGAAGGATAACTAACCACATTGAAATTCCTGCTCAAAGAAGTTTGTTAAGCGTAACGAGTAATGTTGAAATGAGTAATTAGTAATGATGTGCGTAAAGGAGGAAACAGGATTGCGTACTTAATAAAGGGACCACCATACTCGAAAAACTGTTTGGATTACTCAGAAGTTGCCAATAATTTGAAAAGTAGGAAGTGACTGATGAAAACCTAAAACCAAGGAATGCCCATAAGCCTTGCTCACAGATAACCATACATCTCTATAATCATAAAATCCAAGTGGATCTTTCTTGTTTGTCTGCCCCAGGTGGGGGTGGGGTAGGTAGGGATCGGGAGGGTAGGGAAGACATGATACATCCACCCTCCTCCTTCAAACCTGTTTGTCCACCACGGGTCGGGGTGGGGTAGGTAGGGGATCGGGAGGGTGAGGGAGACATGAAGGGCAGCACCAGGTTCCAGCGCAGCGTAGAGCTCGCCATCAAGCTCGTAATTAAATAATTCACTTCCTGGAGTCATAACCACGCAAGACATAGCCTACCTCCCTTAAAGACATTCTTTCTTTTCATTCTTTAAATCTTCAGCTGGAAACCCTTACAGATAGAGTCCTAAAAACCAAGAAAGCTCCAAGAAGAAATCTGCACATAGAGGGAGACAAGTCATAGGAAAATAGAACCGATGCACCTGAAATTCAGGAGACATCAGCAGAGTGCTGGAATTAATTTGTTTCCCGCTTAAATATCTAGCAATCAGAAGATTCCACAACTGCATTAGGCAAACTATTCCACATTTTGGTTGTGGCGAAGATAAAACTCCTCGCAAACGGAATAGTATTAAACCTGATGCTAGAAAATGACACACTACTTGCACCAGCAGCCTGCTTAGTGCTGTGGGCAAAAACAGCTAGGTCATGTAAAGATGAATACAGAGGATGTTTGTTGTTGCAGTACATTTTATGCAACAAACATAATGAAGTCACTTTATGCCACAAGTCAACGTTAAGAGTTGGTAAAATAAACTTAACGGATGACATAACTCTATCCAAGGGTTTGAGATGAGAGTCAGCACTGGAAGACTACACTGGAGAACAGTACTCCAAAACAAGGAAGAAGAAAATAGTTGCAAACGATATAATAGTTTCATCCCAAAACATTCTAAAGCATCTTCGCTACGTACCAACTTTTTTAGAAACAGAGGAAGCAATTTTATTTAAATGCTTTCTTAAAAGTTATTTTCTTGTCATAAGTTACACCTAAAATATCAAAAGAGTCACTGACATTTAAAACTGTACCATTTAAATGTAAAGGAGGATACCAAGGTAAAAGTTTTTTTCAATCGACTAACTATCATTGAGTTTTAGAAAGGTTAACTTTATGCCCTAAAGCCTACTCCATTGATGAATACATGTCAAATCTCTCTTCAAGGATTCTGCAACCTCAGACCTAATGCATGAAGAAGGAACAACAGCTAGAAGATTAACATCATCCGCATATGCGATCAGTTTGTACCCCAGACCTTGCCTACATGTCATTAGTATAGATTATAAATAGCAAAGGTCCAAAGAACACTACCTTGGGGAATGCCGAAAATTAGATAAAAGCAACTACGCTGGCCATCAACACAGACCCTGTTGGTTTTGTCTATAAAAATTTCATTTAAAATATTAATATGGCGACAGTTATCAAATCTCATTGAATTGGTCAGGAAAATGGTTTCGAAGGACAGGTAGTGATGGTATTGGTAACCGAACAACAATATCTAGCCCATGCAGAGCAACAGAGAGAAAGAGAAGGAACAAAAGAGAAAGCTGAAGGCGAACACAGTAAGCTGAAAGACTCAAAGTAGAGAGAGAGAGACAGGTAAGCAATGCTAGCACCCCTTTAGTCACTGCAAAGCCCAAGCTGCCCAGATTTCATGAGAAGCAAGATGATATGATCACTCTCAACAAAAGATCTGAGTGGCATAGGAAGAGGACCTGAAAAGAAATAGGTTTGTGTACTCAATGATAGGAGTACCTGTGGATATCCAGTTGCTAGGAATTAAGTAAACACTCCATACCCTGAGGGAGAGTTATGTGCTATGTGCCTAGATAACCCCATTTATGACCATATTCTTGGAAATACTCCAAGTGTAAAGAACCAATAACAAATGATTAAAGCTAAGGCCAAGATGGCTGAGAAAGCTGTAGGGGAGGACCAAAGGCACAAGCCAGAGGAAAGCTATGCAGGAATGGACTTTGAAAAGGCTAGTACAGAGATGGCAGTGATTGTGACCAGAGCGCAAGTCCAGCAAGAGACACAGATTAAACCATAGGCATTAGCATTCCACGTACAGGAATGGAGCAGCTTACTTTGGCCAGGAGTGGTTATCAGATGTCACTAAATTTTGCAGGTACTGTAATATTTGCCAGAATACTGCACCGAGGGGCCATCCCAGCAAGATACCAACCATTCAAGAGTGTAGCTGTAAACCTAATTGGACCTATACTGCTAGTGCTGGAGAAGAGCTGCAGCTACATCCTGACAGTGGTATACTTTATTATGAGATACCTAGAGGTAGTAGCACTCCCCAAAATAGAAAATGAGCTAGTATCAGAGCTAATTTAAGTTTTCAGTTGGGTAGGTTTTCCCAAGAAAATTTCAGCGACTGAGGAGCCAAGTTTACTTCTGAGATGATGGAAGAACAGAGCTGTCTGGTAAGTACTATACAGTCGTTTATGACCCCGTAAAACATGAGATGCAACGGATTGTGAAAAAGGATCATCGTAGTGCTGAAATCTATGCCAAAGAAGTTATGTCAGGAGAGACCAAGGGATTGGAACCAGTATGTAATAGTGGTCTTGGTTACATTTCTAGAGGTACTACAGTCAGCACTAGGTTTTTACTGTTGACCTACTACGTGGAAGGATTTTACGAGTACTGATTCAGACTCTGAAGGAATTATGAAACAGAGACTGCGAGGACGAAGTGTGGAACACCTACCACTATGTGTTGCACCTGAGGAACTGTCTGGAAGAAACCTGTTGACCAGCCTGAGAGAGTCTATTTGAAGCACAAAACAGCAGAAGCATTACCACGACAAGAGGTGTGACATATGGTGTTAGTATTATTATCAATGGATGTTAACCAGATGATACTGCAGTGGAGATGGCCATACAAAATCAAGAGGTTGTCAGGCAGACAGACTACAAGGTCGATGTTGAGGGAGGACCAGCTGCAATGAGAGTGAAGGGAATGAAGCAACAGTAGCTATCACCGAAGAAAAGAGCTACCCGAGAAAATTTGATGTAAAATAGTTATTGATGATGATGATGATGATGATGATAAAATGGCAAGATGGTTTAGTATGGAAGACTCTGGCAAATCGAATCCTCACCCATCAAGTCATTTTATTCAACAATAATACTTATTTAGAATAAAAAGTGATGCCAGCGACGTCATTTCTGGCAACTCGGAAAATAGGTCCAACCGTTTAATCGAAAAGGGACCAGTAGAAGAACCAGTGGCTACCTGATCCTAAAATAGTAACTAACGAGGACCAATATTAACCAAAGAGCCTTCCATCAAAATTTTTAGTATACTCATGTATATTAGCATTTAATAGAGAATACAGTTCATACATTAACAAGTCGACTATAGTCAGCTCACTTTCTATCCTCACAAGATTATTAGTAAGATAACCAACTACTCCCTTATTTCAGCAAAGGGAAAATGGTGGGGTGGAAAGGGGGAGGGGAGGGGTGGTTAGACATGCATTTACTATATATAATGTACTTCCCAATTTCAGTCTGAATACTAATGAAGACGCTTATCATTAGCAAGCTTTTGTCAAGTTTCTATCAGCGAACAACATCTTAGTATTATCACTCATGTAAATCTTATTCATGTTAGTTTTTTTTAAATTTATTTGTTAATTGTCACATCTCTAATATGCTGCAAGGCCATTAATCAACAATTGCACCACTGGTCTAAATTCTAATAAGAATTCATACAGTTAACAACCACTGCAATGGCGAAGCAAGATACTGCTTTTTTGCAAGGCATGCAAACGGACTACTGGTCGAAATTCCTGGAAAAGTCAGTAGCGTAGGAGACTTTAAATCATGGAGCAAGAAGAGGTTATAAATCATGTAGCCATCAACTCTTCATTTGGTCGAAAATCCCACGAATAACAGCGGAAAAACGACGCTTTGAACGGTACAGGATCGTCTGTCTGGTTGAGTTATAACTACTGTACTTGATGTAAGAAAACTGTTCGACTTTAACAACTTTCATAGCTATTTTGTCTATAGTCATTATTAATACAAAAAAAAAAAAAAAAAAAAAACTCGGTGCTCAGTCATCTTTGTAGCAGGACGTACCACACCTGCAACCAAGCAATTTACTTACTGCGGCCTGTTTCTGCGTTACAGCGTTTGGCTGTGTACACGGCGCACTATAATTCAACTTTCTCTCTCTCTCTCTCTCTCTCTCTCTCTCTCTCTCTCTCTCTCTCTCTCTCTCTCTCCGGAATAACACAGCACAGCTTTTGCAAGTTTGAATATGCAGTCATAATGAAACGCTTGACAATAGACGAGGGATTAAAATTAACTTCACATTATCATTGAAAATTAATCGAAATACTTTGAACAAAGCAGTAAAAAGTTACTAATTAAAAATAATTGCAAAACACAAATTTGAAGAGGTAAAACAAAAAAATGTTTAAATATGAATTAGTGTTAATTTAGAACAAAAGCCCTAAAATTCTAACAAGACAATGCCGAAGAAAGTACTCGTGAGAGTAGGTGGCATGGGAAGCACTTGCTAGTGTTTGCACTTGCAGCCCTCTGCTTGAGGGATCAGTCGTGAAAAATGACTGGAGAGAAACTACATAGATTTAACATAAGTGTTCCTTTGTGGCTAGGCTTAAAAGGCCTTTCGCAGTATACATATACCTCTTCCTTTAAGTGGACTGAATGGTCAGTTGCTGGAATGCGAGTTATGAGTATTGACGATA
Organism: Macrobrachium rosenbergii; assembly: GCF_040412425.1. Lineage (NCBI taxonomy): Eukaryota > Metazoa > Arthropoda > Malacostraca > Decapoda > Palaemonidae > Macrobrachium > Macrobrachium rosenbergii. Next base: position 14,021,561 of record NC_089768.1, on the reverse strand, counting down.
CCTAGTGTTCGTTACATGGCATCAAAACGATCCCGAAATTGGCGTTAGTGAAAAAAATTATGCCCACATATGCATCAGCATCACCATCTCGTGTACATATAGGTCTGCCCCGTACTTTCCCTTTTATTCCCCTTCATTTTCATTTAAGACTAACATTGAAAGCAGGTTAATTAAATAAGTGAATTGAACTATCGACACATGTTGTCTGACACATGAACACGATAAAAGTGTCTAATGCGGCAGAAGCCTCAGGTTTCTGATAGTTAAAGAAAGGTCTTTGCCCGCACGGGCTCTTGCTCATAAGAGCAGCCCGTAAAAACAAAGTTTAATCCTAAGCCTAAGTAGCTCTCAACCATCTTTTCTTGTTAAATATAAACTTTCAAACATCGATGTCTCCCTGCCTTTATATTTTTCTCTGTCAAAATAAGGGAGAGAGAGAGAGGCATTCTTAGTGATATTTAAAACCTATCCAATTTACCATGGGGTAAAAGGACCTTCATATCCCCAGTTAGGTCTAGACTGTGTGCAACACTTTCTTTTTGTCAATTAACTATATGAATTTAGTTAATTACACTACGCTGGTTTCTGTAATTTTTGAATCTAAATAAGATTGTACTGTATATATTTACTGAGTTACCTCCTACCTGCTTCTGTTTCTTAGATCGTCATTATTGTTACTATGTTTTTATAGAAAACTCCCTGTGCCAAGCAATATTGTCTGTGTTAATGATCGTTAAGTCTTGTATTGTGTGGGGAAGAGATTAAAATTCTCTCTAGCGTGTAACATATACATTAAAATTGTAGTGATTTTATATACACTAAATGATGTCTTTTTAAATGTTACTTAGAAAGCCAATCTGCCACGTGCACAGCTCGTGGTGTTAACGGCGGCTATTTAAAGACCTTGTTTGTTCCAGAAGCCTTTAGTCATTATATTGTCAACAAGTTCTTGTTGTATATAGTCACATTCTTTGTAAGAAAGGGCCAGTGCGTTCTGGAAGGTATGAACATTAGACGTACAGAAGGGCATCGTTGCTGGATAGAATAGTTCAATATGTTAAAAAAAAAACTCAGGCAACAGTATAGTCAGTAAAACTCAAGGAACAAGGAGAGTTAATAAGAGACAGCTGGCTATAGCCATTTGTCTGAGGTGTTAGGCATGAAATTTAAGAGACAGTGCTGGCTTAATGTCACAGTCACCAAAACTATGTTTTATTGAATATCAAGTGGTCATTGTATGCATTCTCAAGTACGATAAATTTGTTCAACTATCCCATATCTTTCTTTGAAGACCACCACCACCAATCTGTCCCTCAGAAGTTTAACGCTTTAAAATCCCGTTATAGGAGTATCAAGCAAACATCCAATCCGCTTTTGGCATTAGTCAAAACGTGTGATCAGGAGATAATAATAAATAATAATAATAATAATAATTATTATTATTTACTGAGCTCACAGGATCAACCTTGTGGTCTGAAGCCTCCATAGCAGTCAGGGTAATATTTAGCAGTTGGTGTTCTTTCACATACGGCATCCCATCCATTGTGAAGGAACGCTTTATGCACAACAGTCACACCTAAATGAATTGAACTTAACATGAATATAGAATTTAGGCAAAAGCTCAAGCACTGGGACCTATGAGGTCATTCAGCGCTGAAACGGAAATTGATAGTAAAAGGTTTGAGGATGTAACAGCAGGAAAACCTCGCAGTTGCACTAAGAATCAGTTGTTAGGAGAGGCTGGAAAGTAAGATGGAAGAAAGAATATGAAAGGAGGTACAGTAACCTGAATGAAAGGAGTCACAGCTAGGGGCCGAAGGCACGCTGCAAAGAACCTTAAGTAATGCCTACAGTGCACCGCATGAGATGCACGGGCGGCACAAACCCCCTACGGATTACACCTAAATGAGAAAGTTCTCTTTTCGACACAAGGCGGCCCTGGCCGTGGTGCACTCGACCCTAGGGAATACGGATTTGCACTCTATTCCCTGACCCACAATGACCAAAATCCCGTGTTGGTTATTATCTGAAGGAATGAACTCCGAAGGAATGATAATCCAAGTGAACTGCAATCTAGTGATGTCTGTCATCTGGCAGTTTTAAATTGAAAGTCAAAGATTATCTTTTAGATTTATTACCTTACTAAATAAACATGCTTAAGAAACCACTTTAGGTAATTAAGATGAAGCTTTTACTGGCCTGAACCATTTTTGTGTGACTAAATCTGCTACAACACCCCAGAATCCTTTTAGAAATATAATATATTGGAAACTTAAGGCAGTTAAGTTTATCTTTTGAATATTTTAAGCTAAAGCTCCATCTGGGTAGTGACGAAGAGCAATTTGTTAAACTGGCTAGTGAAATCACGAAACCAATCATGAAGGATAAGAAATAGGTTAAAAGTAAATGAATTTGATTTTAAATGAAAGACCTTTGCTTTTGAAAATTGTTAAAATGCGATAAACGGAAAAGCTGGCAAGAGCAATGACGGTATGGAGGCTGTGATGGAATAGGAAGACCAAGTAGTTTGAAAATGCGCTGTAGTTTATTCATGGGCTGCAGCAGTCTTCACTAATAATACACTTACCTCCTGGAACTACTACTTCCAAGACAAGATGCCCGGACATTTAAGTTTGAAACACTGAACTCCAGAGGAAAGTCATAAAACCCAAATAATTCACATACCCAGTAATAAGATTACAAGAACAAGATTATTAGTAACTAAAATAACAGGTATTCGAGTGGACGCTAATTTGTCGTTGCTACATTGATAGTGAAATTAAAAGCACCCAGTAAAGTTATTGTTTAAAGATCTAGGGTAGAAAATGAGAAGTTTAAATAGACCTTTGAAAACCACATCCCAGTCAGGGAAAATAATCAAGGACTGGTTTGATTTACTTTTCAAGGGCTGCCCTAGAGCAAGAACCTGTGGCAGCACAAGACTGGTTTAATCTAAAACGATAGAACTTAAATTATTTATGTAAACCAAATGATTAAAAATCTGAAAGGTAGTCAAGGGATTTTAAATAAAGTGGCAAACAAAGATTGAGCAAATGGGGCTCTAGCAAAAGCGAGTAAATGGAGATGGTATCTGAAGTGCAAAAATCAAACAAGGGAGTGGAGTAGTTATGAAGATTATCTCTGGTAATCTTCTGGCCACTATGAAAACTTTTGCAGTGACTCTGGGGATTTTCAAGTAACTAGAATTCAAAGCTTATTTTCCCCGTGCTCCACTAAAACCACCTTTCTGTTCACGGGTGCTTTTAACACTTGCAGACAAGCCAGGTTTGCTAAAATTTATTTCAAAATAGTCTCATTTTTCAGGTAAAAAAGCGTACGGCACATTCCCACCCACTCTGCAGCTACTACAAGTGTAGTCTCTCCCCAGTAATTATACACAAACTACTTTTGCGTGGTTATCTGTCCCTCCAGGTTTTAGTACAATCTTTTTATAAAAGCGTATTGAAGTATAATTGGATTTATAAGTCACGATACCCAACGAATAACTTTTACAGTTTCTCTTCACCTGGATATAAAATATTTAACTTTTATAACATTCAAATTTAATCACCTGGATCCCATTAAAAAGATAATTCAATCTTTAATCAATCAAGTTTAATCACCTGTATCCCTTTATATCAAAAATAGTTTTTAAATTTAAAAAATTTAAATACCAAACTCGTGTAAAGACTTATGTTATAAACCATAGTCAAATTTCAACCGCAGTAGTTTCAGGTATAAAGTGTAAAGTTCAAGATTATTTAAGTAATATTAGCAATTAGTACACAAAGCCATTCCTTGGCTTAAAGACAACTCTGCTTAAACTTTCTACACATTCAATTCGGACTTAATATCCGTGGAGGTAAGAACTTTTATAATGCATCCGAATCAATTTAAAACAGTTTATTAAATCCAATACCTAATTACACACATGAACCATCAGAGCGAAAATTTTACAGCACGGCTAAAAAGCCGCAGTCTAATATTAGGATCCATTCCCAGCCAGGATACCATTCCCACCTCACGTTAAACTAATGTCGGGTTAAAGCAACAAACACGAGAGTTCTCTGCCAACAGAATTCTGCCTGCACTGCCTAAATTGCAGTTTCAATAATCCCATCCTGCAAACGAAAGAAAAAACTGCAGAATATTCAGTTAGTAAGAGAATTACAGTGATTAATTAATCAAGAGTTTCCAGAAAATTTCCAAGCAAGTTATTTCAGACTAGGTCAGATGGACAAAACCACTGATTAACTAATAACACTAAAACTAAAAGTTGTCTGGACTTTAAACTTTTTGACAACTGAAGGAAAGTAGATCCACATTAATATAGGTTTGTATATTGTATATGGTTCGCTATATTTTATTGACAATATTATTCAGTCAAGTTATAAGCCTTAAACTACTGAAAATGGTTTCATTTGAACTATCAACAATGGAAGCTACGATTTACATTAATTTCAAAAACAAAATCTAGCAACAAAAAATAAAGTATTTAAAACAAGAATTAAATCTTGGACTGAAATTAATCCAAAAAATTTCAAGCTGCGATTTACATTAACTTAAAAAATTAACTTAAATCTAAAGTATTTAACAATGCAATTAACAGTGAAAGCTACGATTTACATTAGTTTAAAAAACCGAACTTTAGATTAATCAATAAAAGTTTAAAACAATGGAATTAAAACTAATAGACCTAATAAAAAAATTATCTAACAATGCAATTAATAACTAATAAAAAAAAGTCCAAAACAATGGAATTAGTTTTAAGCTGAGATCTAATATGAGATCGCAGCAAATATAAAGTAATCATTTAACAATGCAATTAACAGTGGAAGCTAAGATTTAAAAAATGAGCCTAAACCCAACAAATAAAATGAGCCTAAACCCAACAAATAAAATGAGCCTAAACCCAACAAATAAAATGAGCCTAAACCCAACAAATAAAATTAGCCTAAACCCAACGAATAAAATTAACCTAAACCCAAAGAAAGTAAAATTAAATAAAGTTTAAGCATTTAAAACAATGCATTACGACAAAGTATTTTTAATTTATTTTCAGAACACCTGAGCAATGTCAAAAGCTGTGAAGTTTAAATTTAACACTAAAATCTAACTACTGCTTAAATTTAATTTAAATGTATCATTGCAAAAGAAAGTAAAGTTATTTAAAAAAAAAGCTTAAAATTAACTTTAGTTTAATTTACTGCTGAATGGTAAATTTCAGACTAACCAGTTACTCAGCTTGAAACTAAAGGAGCTATGTTGAAGTCACGTTGAAATTTAAGGTTATGCAAAAATCTTAAAAAGCTAAGTTACTTTTTAAATTCTTAAGGTAGAAAAAAATTGCCTATAAAGTTGCTACCTAAAATAGCTAAGCTAATGCAGTAACCGCCTGAAAAGGAAAGTTTCATTAGTTGGTTGTATTGACCCAACCCCGCCGCCCTCCCCCAACCCCCATGCCCTGTCCATAGGTCCTAAGACCTATGGGACAGGGCATGGGAGGGGCCTCCACCCCTACAGGGGCACCGCCCCTGTAGGGGTGGAGGTAAAACTTAAAACTAGTGGTTTGGTTGGTTGAAAACTCCTGTACGCCTCACCAGTTTTGATAAACTTCACTTTTGATAAGCCAGTCTTCTGGAGTAAATCATTCCATTTTCGCCCCCACTTGCGTAGATACAGAAATTGTCCTAGGTTCAGGATGTGGAAGTTCCTAGTTCTCACAAGAGATACTCTGTAAGATAGCCAAAAACGCTCTTGATTCACAATCATCTGGAAGGAGTTTCAAGTAATTAAAATACAATTGTGACAAACTACATTGTATTGTTACAGGATATAACATTGGGTTATGATTTAAGTTTTTAGTGTAGACATGTTAAATTTCAGAAAACTAACCTCCATGGAACGTCAGAAATCTAGTTGCATTGCATTGCCACGTTGAAAAAAATCACGGAACTGACCTGACCTGAAAAATTCAAAATTTAGTACAAAAAACCACTGCAGGCTCAGAGCAAATCGTTAACGGATCACAGCTTTAAGACAACAAAGGTTCTTAGGGATAAACCGAAGTCATATTTCAGCTACACTACAGATTTCTTGAAAACATGGTTAAAGTTTAATGAATTCAAAGACTACTCATTGTATTTCACGAATGACAAGCAAGGCTGTGACAAAAAAACATTAGTTAAAAGGTGGTGGTGGTTAGGTTGAGTAGTGAAAAAACAAAACTCTTCAGGAGAATAAATTTAACTTTACAGTAGATATGAAACAGTTTAATTCAATAGGTTAATCTAGTAATAAAAAATCCTAGTTTTGGAGGCGAGTAAATTTAACTTTACAGTAGATATAAAACCAAGTTAGACTGACATTTTTTATAGAAACCAAAAAACTACAACTGAAATTATGAACACATCAGACGTTCACAAGTGAAAAAGTAAAATTGTTACATATAGAACAAAACAAATTAAACTCAGCGTCAGAAGTAATCGATGGTTTCCGTCACACTGACTTCAACACACACTACAACGGAACTCCAGGAACAGAAGTTAATATTTAACAACAAACCGCAACAATTTCTTACAATGTGGCAACGACCAATATCACGAGCTGACAACACGATGAAACGCCGAGTTTCAAACCTATAATGAATCGACGATTGTACGAATGGTTTGTCTTCACCATAACCCACCAAGACTTAGTGGTCCTTGGTTTTCACTGAAGTTAGTTGTTGTTGACGTCACACAAAGGTAGCATTTGTAGACAAGGACCATTTACACGAGAGGCAAACATTTCTACCATTTTGAGATCCATGGAAACTGAATAGTTTATTGATGCTTTAGCGCCGAGTATTCAAACGTTTTTGTAAAGCTTTGTATAGAACTAAATGTAGTACTTAAGGACGGAAAACCTCTCACGTCATTCTTTATTCTGTGTTTTCTTTCTTACTTAAAGTAGGCTTCTTCTTATCCAGTCTTGTCCTATCGAAGGAATTCTATGGGGAAACTGCAACATTTTTGCAAGACTTTATACATAGATAAATGTATTTGATGGAAAATCCCTTACGCCTTTCTTTATACCTTTTCTTCTTTCCTACGCTAGGCTTCTTGTCTGGTCCCATCTTACCAAAGGAGTTCTGTGGGACCCGCAGATTCATTGGACAAAGTCATACGTTAGCAGAGGAATTCGGAGAATCGTACGGGATACACTATGTTAACTGCCAAATCCATGCTATCATAACAATCAGAAAAAATAATTTAATTTTTCTTGAAAGACCTGGTATTTTTAGTCCTCTTGATGTAAAGTGGGAATTTACTGTATAGAATCGAGGCTGCAAATTTGAAGGCTCTAAAAAACATTTGATGTGCATCTTGGCTCAGGTAACTTGAAAGCATCCGTACTAGTCTTAGTCTTCTTAAGTTGATTCCATTTATATTAACATTATATATATATATTATATATATATATATATATATATATATATATATATATATATATATATATATATATATATATATATATATATATATATATATATATATATATATATATATATCTAACCAAGCAGTCTCAAGATAGTCTAAAATCCGTTACTGTCAGAACTGAACGGTGCTCCCAGGAAATATTTTGCACTACCATTTAAAAAAAAAGGGCCTGCAAAGTTGCTTTGCAATCTAAACAAAGGAACTAAGGATTTAATGTTATACTCCAGTATCATAGCGACTTGAAAAAAAGAATTAAGACTGATGCAACAGATAACATAGAAGATACTGAGGTACATGGCCGCTCATGCAAAAATTGTGATGAGCGCTATAATTAGGAATGTCATATTTTGGCCTTCCTTGCTTCAAGCCTTCATATAATCAATTTTATAGTTCTTTGGAGTGTGTTTTCTAGATTACTTCCTCGCCTCGACACCGACCTATAATAGTTTAAGTACTAGATGGACACCATTCTTATCCAAAAACGATTTAAACACCCTTACGGAACTGAGTAAGCATGACGAACCGGTAACAACTAGGCCGGACAAAGGAAAGGGGCACGGTAATCTTCAGTAAACAGGAATATATAAAAAAATGGAGGCCATTCTGGGAGGCAAAACGAAATTAGGAAAAATGGGAAAGCCTCAGTGTTCCACTGTCTTCAAAGTCGAGGATCGAATAAATCGATTTTCAAAATATACAGAAGACCGAAATATTATGAATCTTTGTGCAGCGCGGGTGATTCTTCTTACGGGGTGACGTATGGGTGACCTAAAATTCACAAAGAAGCTATTTACCCAGCGAGACCTATACTTACCTCGTATGACACTCCTAATTATAAGTTGGCTAAATTCTTAGTCCCACCTCTATCACCCTTAACAACAACTAATAGTTGATGCATAAAAAACCTCTGTTAATTTCAAGGAAAGGATTTTACATCGGGATTCCGGTCTTTTTATGGCTAGCGTAGATGTTGAATCTCCTTTTACTAATGTTCTGAGAAGAAACAATTGAGATTATTTAAGATCGAATTTTCACTAACTCAGAAACCATTTTTAAGGATTTTAATATCACGGATTTAAAAACAAACTGTTACAGTTGGCTATGCGGGACACAGTCTTTGTTTTTAATAGGAAAGCATATATGCAAACTGATGATATGGCTATGAGATCTCCCTTAGGTCCTACTTTCGCAAATATTTTTGTGTGCTCCCAGAAGAGCGTTTGTTGGACGAGTGTCCTTTGGCTTGCCATTCCCCTTTTAACAGGAGATATATTGAGGGCGAATCCAGGTAAAAAAAAGGTCACAGGTAAAAAAGTCTCAGAAAAAAAGCCACATGGAAAAAAGTCACATTAATCTTTCCTGGATAGTGAACCCCACGGGTTTCAACCCGGTATATATCCATGCGGCGTGTTTAGTACAAGCCTGTTGGGATTACCGTAAAAACATAAACAAAAGACTATAAATATCATAAAGATAATGACCCCCAAGAAATATTGTGAAATTTTCCCTGTGACTTTATTACTGCCCACCATAAATCAATGTGACTTTTTTCCTGTGACTTTTTTTCCTAGCCAAAATTGTGACTTTTTATTTTCCTGTGACTATATCCTGCCACCGTTGTTGACACCTTCCTGCTGTTTAGGAACAAAGATCGGGCTGATGAATTTATTGAATATGCCAATAAAATGCATTCAAACAAATTTTACTACTGATTATGACAGGGAAAATAAACTACCTTTTTTTTTTTTTTAGATACATTAGCTTCTTGAGACGATGGCCAATTTAATACCACGGCTTTTAGGAAAAAAACCTTTTACTGGAGTGCGTTCTAATTTTTATAGTCACTGTTTCTTTAATTTTAAGTTGAACTCTTCGGTTGTTCTAACCTCTTCCACAGGGCCTTTAGCGTAACATCTGACTGGAATAGCCTCCATAGAGAAATTTTATATCTCCACCAATATTTTTTGTTGTTTTCCATCTGAGCTTTTTACCAACTTCTTCAAAAAATTTTTGAATGATATTTTTCAGCCAAAATTTAAAAAATACGAACATTTCCTAAACTATCATTTTATGCAAGTGTTCCGCTAATTTACTATGAACGTTTTTACCAAGACTCACGACGGTGGCCGGTCATAAAGTCACAGGGGAAAAAAGATAGAAAAAAAATTCACAGAAAAAAAGTCGCAATTTTGTTTGGGGAAAAATTCACAGAGAAAATAAGTCACATTAATTTACAATTTGTTTATGCTTTCACGGTTATCCCCAACGGCCTTGTACTAAACACGCCTCAAAGGTGGATACATACCGGGTTAAAACCCTTGGGGGTCACTATCTAGGAAAAATTAATGTGACTTTTTTTCCATGTGACTTTATTACCAGTGGCTCTTTTTTTACCTGGATTCCTTACGACAAACAGTGAACAAATATCTACCTGCCGTTGAACTGAAACTAATACCCAGTAATCCAATGACGATTGGGTCTTTGTTTAAGTATAAAGAAAGGCTTCACTTCGATGAACTCTGGAGTCAATTTATCTGTTTAATTGTCCCAGATGTGAATAGGGGAAGCACGTGGGCTCCTTTCGTACGTGTAGTTGAAGGTGAGATCAGGGTCCTGGGTGAGATTTGACTCATCGCGGCGTAAGTTACCGAACGGGTGTAAAATTAACAAACCCCGAATTCTCATGCATAAGAGACCTCGCCAAAAAATGCAAATATAACCTAGAGTACAACGATTTTAAAATCATAGGCAGAGCTCCAAATGACCTTCAATTGTCAATACTTGAATCACACTTTATTAAACAGCTGGTTCCCCAGTTAAATACACAGGCCGCGTCAACTCCTCTGTACCTCTCGTGAGTTTCCGTTGGAACCAAACAGGCCCTCAGTGTCACCAGTCTTTGCCTGCCATTCTTACTCTTTTTTTTTATTTCATTGAATATTGAATTGAATACACTGTATAATTTAGGCCAAAGACCAAGCACTGGGACCTATGAAGTCATTCAGCGCTGAAATGGAAATTGACAGTAAAAGGTCTGAAAGGTGTAACAGGAGGAAACCTTGCAGTTGCACTATGAATCAACTGTTAGGAGAGGGTGAAACGTAAGATGGAAGAGAATATGAATGGAGGTACAGCAAAAGGAACGAAGGGGGTTGCCGCTAGGGACTGAAAGCACGCTGCAAAAAACCTTAAGTAATGCCTACAGTGCACTGCACGAGGTGCACTTACGGCACTACGGTGACCGCCCTATAGTCCGAAGGCCCGATAGTCCGAAGGTCCGATAGTCCGAAAGTCAGCAGGCCCGATAGTCCGAAGGTCCGATAGTCCGAAAGTCAGAAGGCCCGATAAGTCCGACGGACTGTAATCAGCCCCCCACCCCTCCATAGCTAATACGGCAAAATTGTAACCATAAAAATACCAACCTACGACTATCGGAACTACACCCTGTAATCTACAGGTTTGTTTTATTGATAACAGTGTTACGATAATCCTCACATTACTATAATATGCATTATTTACAAAGTATTCACAAATTCATCTGTAAAGAAGGTGTTCATTTTACAACATCTTGATAAGACGTATTTGGAAAATTTAGGTTTACATCTAATAATATTTATGCTATACAATTCACATCTAAGTTATCATCTCTACTTGCCCAAACTGCGTTAACATACTCAATAACTAGCAAAGACATAGTGTTGTTTCGTAAACTTTGATCCTTTTTATCACGTTTCCTTATATACTTTTATTTTACGTAAAGACTCAATTTTTTTTAAGCCTGAGTTTGTTTTAACTTTTATTCACCGTAGGGGTTTAGTGCCGTCAGTGCATCTCACGCGGTGCACTTTAGGCATTACTAGAGGTTCTTTTGCTGTACCTCCATTCACATTACCTTTCTTCCATCTTGCTATCCACCCTCTCCTAACGATTATTTCATGGTGTTGCGTGGTTTTCCTCCTGTTACACTTTTCAAAGCTACCTACTCAATTTCCTTTCCAGCTCTGAATGACCTCATATGTCCCAGAGCTTGGCCTTTGGCCTAAACTCTATATTCCCTTCCATTCAACTTTTATTCTTTAATTTTATAGCTTGAAATGGGACAGATGTTCCTGAAACATCAGCTGATTTAAAAGTGCATTGAACTAGGGAATTGTCCTTCCCATACTCGTTGCTATGCCTCTGGTTTATAGAAAGCGCCTAACACACACACACACACACACACACACACACACACACACACACACACACACACATATATATATATATATATATATATATATATATATATATATATATATATATATATATATATATATATATATATATGTATGTGTTTGTGTGTGTGTGTAATTTGTGTGTATATTATTATGAATAGATATGCTGGGACTAGCCGAATACAGCGTCCTTTGTTAAGTGAAACTACCTGCGGTATTTTTTTTCAGCGTGACAATATACTTGGTATTCAGCATTAATTGCCAGTCCTTTCTTCGTTAGATTATTTATAAATGCCAGTTTTATCAAAGAACCGAGAAGTCATTAAACGCAGAATCGAATAATTATCGTTAAACCATCAACAGTGTCTTGTAATATCATCCGATTCTTTTAAAGTTTCCCCCTAAAAAAAAAAACAAGGACGACGTACTCTTTCGCTCTTATGGTCCTAGTTTACAGAAGGTGACTCTACAGTCCTTGGCGATGACGTCAGCCACAGCCGCTTACTTCGTGAGCGGATCCCATAGTAACAGTTCAAATGTTCGGTGCCGTTAATTATCGTTGTGTTACGTTAGCATCCTGGTTGCATCGGCGAGCAAATCGTAGTTCTTTTATAGAGTAGTGGTTTACGTTGGGGTTTGTGCCCTTGGATGTCGTATCTGGGCGTTATACGGACGCTTTTTTTGAAAATACGATTGCTGGGATTTAGAACTGAATTTCGTGGTCTAGCTTGGCGAATGGTGTCCACTCGACCAGGCTCCAAGTCTCAAGTTTCTCTTTGGTGAGTGTACTGTTTTATGTGCTTAGTTTTGCGCGAATTCCGTTAAATTGCTGCCCCTTAACGTGATGGTTCTTTGGTAACTTTACTGAACGTAAAGTAGTTTTCTAAAGGGTTTAATTTTTCTTGAAGTGAATTCCTTTAAAATCGTACGCGCTTAAGCAGGTTATTTTTTTCTTAACCTATTTCACCCAGATATTTTGCTGCAGACTGTTGCAGTAACTTGATCATAGTTGCTACTGTTCGTGGATCAATGATTTTAATGTTAATTTTTCTGTAAGGAGTTAGCATTCATATGAGTAAAACTAAAGAAAACTACCGCAGCCAGTTCACGCTAGGCCTAGTCGCCATGAGTAAAACTAAAGAAAACTACCGCAGCCTGGTTCACGCTAGGTCTAGTCGCAGACAGGAAATATACAGTTTTAGCCTTCACCTCCTGGGGGCGGGTACTATACGCGGCGCCCGTTTTGCATGTTAACTAGTAGTATTCAGTTTTATCTAGTTCATTTTTTATTACTAGGCTGTAGCTGTTGAAGGCCTTTGTCATTAGTTTTTTGTCAAACCTCTATCCTTACAGGAGGCTTCTCCCATGCATTGTCCAAAAGTCATGACTTACTGGCAGCTGCATGGGAGGTTCAGCTAATCAATTTTTCTTTACAGGCAGTACACCAGTCTAACAATTTTTTTGTGTGACTTTTAAGCTTCTTTATTTCAAAGAGTTGAGTAACATGAGGTGTCAAGATAAACTTAGATTCGAAGATAAATATTCTTTAGGTTGCTGGATGTTTTTTTTATTTAAGCTAAGTTTAAAGTTTACTAATATAGTATTTTTAAATTGTGGTACTTTTAAATTTTAAGGTTAATTCATTTAGTAATTTTTGTTCATCAGTAATTTAATTTGTTTTGATTAATCTTGGCCTAAAAGTTACTTTTGTTCAGCAGTAATTTAATTTTAGTTTTGAATCATCTTAGCTTAAAGAAAAGTTTGTAAGTTACTGAAGTTTAAACTTCTTTGGTGTCAAATTTGCGCTTTGCTAGTGAATTGCTTTGAAGATCTTTTAGTTTACATAACTATATCCCTTGATATTTTTGCGTTCAGTTTAAGTTAACGTAAGGCAGTTGTCAATAGTTTTGCTTGAAGTGATATTCATGACAGTGATATTCATGACATTGACATCAATACAATGAACAGACTTTTGTTTTAACTTATGCAATAGACTATTTTGCTTTAGCAATTTGTCCAGTGTTGACGTGCTTATTCCAGATTATCATCGCGGCTTAACAGCTGACAGATTGACCTTCTGTATTTCTGCTTAGCTGTTCTGACTTTTACCTTTAATATGCTTGTTCCTTTGAGCACTTGTTGGCGCCTTTGGGTATCTTTGGTTCTTGGTTCTACTAGCGTTTTTTTTCTGGTTAGGGGTTTTGTAAAGTGGTTGGTCAGTTTTTTTTTTTTTTGTTAGGGGACTTTATGAAGTGGTTGGCAGTATACGAGTAAACTAAACTGAATGGGTTTAAAGTTATATTTTACTTTAGTTATATTTTACTTTAGTTATATTTTACTTTAGTTATATTTTACTTGACTCCATAAGGGTCTTGGATTAATTTTTTTAAGTTAAAAAAATTGCAACAGTATATCCTGATAAGTCTTGGATTAATCTTTTTTTTTTAAATTACAACAAATTAAAGTTTTAATTGGAATATTTCGTAATTACGACCAATTTCTGCTTCGGTATTTTTGTTTTACAGAAGGCGTTAATTTTTAAAGTTGGAACTAGTTATTTTACTCAAATTAGGTCTCTTTGTTAAAACTAGGTATTTTACTTTCACTTAAGTTATATTTTACTTTCCTGACTCCATAAGGGTACATTATAAAGTTAAAAAAATTGCAACAAATTAAGTCTTGGATTAATCTTTTTTTTTTTGTTTTTAATTGGATTTCGTAAGACAATTTCTGCTTCGGTATTTTTCAGAAGGCGTTAATGCCTTAAATGGCATATTGACGCTGCTGACATATGTTACACAAATTCCTTGGTTGCTTTTTGTAGCATATCGAAGTGACGCTGCTGCATATGCTTCACTTGAATGCCATAGCATATCGTGACGCTGCTGATATACTTCGCTTGAATGCCATAGCATATCGTGACGCTGCTGATATACTTCGCTTGAATGCCATAGCATATCGTGACGCTGCTGATATACTTCGCTTGAATGCCATAGCATATCGTGACGCTGCTGATATACTTCGCTTGAATGCCATAGCATATCGTGACGCTGCTGATATACTTCGCTTGAATGCCATAGCATATCGTGACGCTGCTGATATACTTCGCTTGAATGCCATAGCATATCGTGACGCTGCTGATATACTTCGCTTGAATACCATAGCATATCGTGACGCTGTTGATATACTTCACTTGAATGCCTTTTGTCTTGTATTTGTTTAAAGATGTGAAAGGTTTTTGACACTTGGATATTGAATGCAAATGTAGATATGAACATTTACACAAAGGTCTATAGTTTTCTTTCCATGAAAGCTGAATTATGTTGTCCTGCTGACAGAAGCAGATTTTATCTTAAAGAATTAAAGCTGTTATCCTTGGAGAATTAAGATCGTTTCATGGACTGTTCCTGAACTAAGTGAATTTACTTATCAAGACTTCAAACCAAATCTATCATAACTTTGTAGCAATGAAAAAAATTATTCACTTTAATACTTGAAAAGTTTTTTTTTTTCTTTTGTTTACTTGAGAAAATCATTTTAACTTTTGATATGGTTTAATGTGGTCTGGAATTTATGGTAGAGGGAGAAACTTTAAAGGTTTTCATTGTTTGAAAGGAATCCAGATGAAAGAGGTTAGGTGTGACACCTATTATAACTGACTTAATATCTGCTGTTTTATAGCCTGTTCCAATGAAAAATGAAATCCTCCCCCCCCAAAAAAAAAACTATAAAATGGAAAAATAGTACTAGTATGGAAAATAAAGTACTTAGCCTTCACTAGTTGTTCAGACAATGGCAGCAAATATACTGAAATTAACTTTAAACCTGAAAGACTTTAAGATATTTTTCTTGTAAGTCTGTAGTTTTTTTAAACTAGAAGGGAAAAAAGTTTTGCATATAGTAATTAAAATGATTGTCATTTTCTCTTTAGAGCAAAATTATTAAAAAAACACTAAATTCGGACTTTGTTCTTTAGTCTGTATGGTGACAGATGCTTAACGGCTCTAACTTTGAGCTACATCCTTGAAGCCAAATGGAAAAATTCATAGATTGAAATTTAAAGTAAAAAGGGCATGACCCCTCTTACAGATTTTAAAGAATTCTCCATTCAATCAGAAGACACTCCACTGTCTAAAATTTAGTTAGACTTACTGGCTACACGTTGAAACTAGTAAATCTGTGTGGAAGCTAATGAAGTGTTTTGATGCAGAATTTAAAAATTTTACCCTTTGGTCATAATGTTAGCCATATGTATTATGAATTTGTCGATAACTGGGCGAAGTTAAAATTTTTGTGATCTTTAGTTACTGAAATGCTTTGTGACAAACTGATTAAATAAATCTTTAACCCCATGAATGGTATCAATAAAGGGATTGAACACTTGTGTACTGAGCACGTATGCAGCCTTCATATCTAACTCTACCTAACCTAGCATAATTTCATAAGGGGTTTTAACCGTCGGTTAGATTCTCTCGGGAAATGCGTTCCATACAGAGAATGCTCCTCGGAAGGCCACCAGTTCCCTATTACAAGTTAAACCTTTCAAGATACATAGATACGTAGCAATACCCCCGTTGGTGGTTCTTAATGAAAGCTGCTGCAATTTCCAGCTAAAGCATTGGTGGGAGTAGTGTTCCTTTCCTTAAAGAAAACTAAAAGTGACTAAACCCAACACAGCTTTGAATACCATCTCTGTGGCTGACGGGCTTCACCTGCCCTGGAGCTCCAACTTGAACTGCCCCATAGCCTTATACCTCAGAGGGAAACCCTATTCTTCATACCTTTTATTTGCCATAAAAGCCTAACCGATATTGTACCCCGTATACGCTGGACTTAAGGTCGGTTTCATACAGTATTACACCAGATAACACTGTGGTTTATACAAAGACTAAGTTCCTTCCATTCAAACAATTCATGAATTGTCTTGATTCACCTCTTTGACTTCAGCGGAACCGTCCACACCAAAAGTGTCAATTCGAATCATGGCCGATACCGTACGATTAGATTTAAGTCGCTGATGCAGCTGGGCCAAATTTCTGTCACGGAGGATCCACCGAGGTGGAACACCATGCTACCTGACGTCCTGATCAGTCTAGTACGACAGCGACGTGCTATATTTGATCATTGTGATCATATATACACATCAGGATACAATAGCTGCTTTGTGAAATACTTACTGATATAAGTGCAGTGATTTAACCATTTCATTATTTGCTATATACGGTAGACCTGTCTATCCAGTGGATCATGCTCTCCTGCCACTCGACATCAAGTAATCTTATAAAATATTCCATCGAGTTGTCACGAACTGACAACTTCTGCTGTAGGTCTAGTACTTATTGATGTCAGGCTCGTGGCTGAACATTGGAAATAAGCTCTATCATTATTGTCACCAAGAGTTGAAATTTTAATGAAAGTAATTTTTGGATATTTAAAACTGCTAATTCACGTACTTCCGTTTCTAGTACGCCAAATTTCATGTTAACATTCCAAAAATACATTTTACTGTTCCCCCTGGCTCTGCTTATTTTAGCCGAGTACCTTTTAGGAGTAATCTGGACCTCAATGGAAAACTTTTTATACTGGCAGATGACACTAAGAGCGAACGGAAATAATTCAGAATTACTAGAGTCGAGTGATTCATCATGAACCGAATCCATTCGCTTGGTGTAAATGCGGCCCGAGACTTGAACTGGATAGGCATTGAAGGCGATGCATTGAAAAGGTTTGAGGTATTTCACTCATAAATCTGAAAGTACGAAGCAGTAACAGCAAGTCTGCCTTCAGACGCCACTAAGAGGAGTACTATCTAGTTGTCATGGTTTACGAAAATGTACGGAGTTAAGTTTTTTGCAGAAGAAAATTTTACCTGGTTATGGGTAACCATATATTAAATCAAAACAGGGTGGTGATCAATCAATTACATAGATGAACTGGAAGGTAATGGATAATGAATGTTAGTAAGGTTTAAAAATAGTCCAAATTAACATGAAAGTTCACATAGTAAAGACCGAGGGATGTGAAATTACTAAAATCATTAAAGTATGAGATAAATTTTATATTTAATGGAGATAGGAAACTGTTACTTACATGTAGCCTTAAAAAAATAGAAAAACTTTTTGAATGAAGCTATGTTAAAAGATGCTTATATACAATGTAATAAAAAAATTACTGTAACAATGTTTAGTATACTGAATAATTACAAAGGCAATTATAGGATTCAGTTAACAGTGAAACTTATAAATCTCCATTGGTCACGTATTACAGCAAGAATTAAATGTTTTTACATTACGATAAAACAAAATAAATGTGAAAGGCAAACCTAAATACAATACCAAAGGCATGGAGTGATGAGGTATATAAAGTAAAATATAACTAGGATTTATTGAAGGTTCTGGAAAAGAGAATTGAAGGCATGTCAAGATATTCCAAAAATTTCCGCAAGAAATAGGGAAACACCATTTAGAAAGTAAAGATTTATTGGTTCAAAAACAGTTGTGGCACAGAGGGTATTATTCAAGAAAACTGTTGTGAAACTGACAAGTTGGTGGGATCGCTGGTTGAATCAATTTGGGATGAAAGTAGGCTCTCCTAAAATAAACAAGGATGTTTATTTGCTTTATATAGGTTTCATTAGTCCAGGTATATCTTTGTTTCTGACGTTCGTCATCAAAATAATTTCATTATTTTATTTCGGGGTACTCGGGTTGATCATACTTCTTGAATTGCCTTTGGGCATGACCAGTTCAGCTCTCGGGTTCGAAGTATTCAAGGCATCCATAGATTTTTAGGTCTAGGTGGAGCGTTTCTTGAACAGTGGGCAAAGCAGCTCTCGGGACTGCGGGGACTGTTGAGAGCTTTTAACACTGCAAATTAGTACCGCAGAGAATCGGGACCTCTTGATGGTGGTAGTAGTACTTCTAACAGTTTTCCCCCCCCCAAGTAGCCTTTCGATAGGCTTATGCCACTGCATCTCGGCAAGTTATAGACCATTTTTACCTGAAGTTGTTTGCTTTACGACTACAGTGGAGTATCTTCTTTAATGTGAGGAACCATTTAGGCGTTGCATTTTCAACAGAATTGTTTCGTGATTGGTTAACTTTTAAGTAAAACTAAGTCCTTGTGGAATTACAACATTTCTGATCGCATGATGGAGATAAGATTTGTGATAATTCTTCAAGTTTTATGAGAAACTGTTGCCTCTGTTTAAATCTGCATTCTTTACTTCTGAGTTAACGTTAATGAAATGCTTATGATAATTATTTCACTTACTGCGGGCGTGTTGGTAAGTTTGCATTTTACTAGTACAATATCAGAAATTTGCCCACTGGTACACAGCTGTTTTGAAATGCGTTCCTGCTATAGAATTGAAACCACATACATTCAATATACATTGAAAGTAGTTAAGATTGATGATAGGATTGGAGTTACCATAAAAAGGATGAAGGAAGTTGCTTCCTGTCTAAGGAAAACTTGAGATCTTTCATAGAAATTTTGATAATGGTGGACGGTTACGGAAATCAAAGGCTCCGAAATACTGTACTGCAAAAATTCGACACCCAATTATGTATGAAATTCATTTTCTTCCTTTCCCCCTAAAATATTGAATGAAAAAGAGGGCAAAAGCAAGATCGAAATTGAGAGAGAGAGAGATCCAACTAAAATGGACCACATCCCCATGTCAATAAAAGAATAAAACTAATCACCTAAGTAACTCGTGAGTTTTAGAGTTGCATTCATGCTAAGAGATTAAATCACGAAAGCTGAAGAGTGAGGATTTAAATAGATAAAGCCATTGATTTAATTACTTACTACGTGATTTCCCCATCGTGGAACCGAGAGGTTTCTAGCAATCCTTGTATGAGGCAATCACTTGACTCTTATTATTTATTTGACAATAACGCCGACTTGAATAATCCCTGTAGTGTTCCAAACAGTGTCTAAAATTTCCCATAATGCCATTTAGAAAGGCCCCTACTACAGTACAGTAACGAGGGTACCTTTATGTTGGCCAGCTATCAAAATGTCATTTGCTGCGCATTTCGTGGGCTCCAGCCTGACGGTCTCTAGCCTACTTCAGTGAGCATTGTTATGGCATTTTGCCGCTCGTAGCAAGGCAGACTGGCCTTAAGCCTACAGCATTTGTCAACGAGTTTGACATTCACTGACATTTTTACCATCGGCTTCTTGTTTATCATCATTGAGAGTTGCGGAGAGCGACTGCGGCTTATTACGTTTCCTGTGGGCACCAAAGTGGCGGAGTGGCGGTGAGCAGTTCAACGGTCGTCAGTTTAAATGAAAAATAACGGTCTTCGATGCACGAGCGTTGCGGGAAATGGGTACTTACTTTAAGTAATATATATATTGTGATGCAGTTTCTGCGAATGAAACTCCCAACTCGAAATAGGCAATTATGACGATTCGTAATCGTCTCATGTTTCCAACATACTGTGGTTCTTCTTTGTACCTCGGGGGTAATTTAATCGCCATATTTAATATAGGTTACGGCTTTTCTCTTCCATCTGAATGAACTACACTATGCTTTCATATTTTTCTTTATGAATTATCATATTACGGTTAATGATTTATTTTCATAATGGCTCTTTTCATTCAAAATATCATTTAAAAAGAATGAGGTTTTCCTTTAGTTCAAGGGTGGCAGGGGACGCTTGGTAGACTACATTCCATGTCACGTGAGACTCTCTCTCTCTTTGAATTTGTTTGGTTCAAATATAATTAAGTTAAGGAAACATCTAGGAACCACCTCCATACTCTGGACTAACAATTCTTGATTTCCTGAGGTAGGTGCAATAGAGATTCGATCTTTTAATGTGCCTATTCTGGTCTGAACAACTACGTATGGTTTTTCTGAACATCATGTATACGTTACAGGGAATATGTGAAACTGGTAATATGTGAAATGTCCAATTCGCTTAGAAACATTTGATCCCTGAGGGTTAGTACTAAACACTGCGAAACCGTGATTCATCTACACTTTCGCCGTGTTTAGTACTAACCACTGGGGGTCAAATAAGTTTCACCTTGTTTAGTACTAGCACCTGGCGGATCAAATGCACTTAGGGACATTTAATACCCCAGGGGCTAGTACTAAAAACGGTGAAATACATTTGAACCCCCAGGGGCTAGTACTAAACACGGCGAAAGTGTAGATGAATCACTGTTTCGCCATGTTCAGTACTAGCCCTCGGGGATCAAATGTTCCTAAGCGAATTGGTCATTTCATATATTCCCTAGGGATTTCGTGGAACCCCTGGTTTTTCACATATTCCCTGTAACATATATACGTTCGTATCTCTTAATAATTAATAGACCTGAGATTGGTAGATTCGCCTTGTTTCCTGCTTATACTTGAAATTATACAATTGGAACACGCTCGTTTAGTTCGTTTAAAAAATCTCGTCAAAGTCAGCAGGAATAATACATGGGATACATCCACATGTCTAAAATACATAATATATATATATATATATATATATATATATATATATATATATATATATATATATATATATATGTATATCAGTTAAGTGTTATTTTAGCAGATAATAAGGCTCCATATATGGCTTTTGCATAATGGTGATAATGGATTACCCATAGTCATATCAATTGACTTTTAGTTTTACAACTGTCCTCTGAATTGAACGAATCCAGGCAAAAAAGTCACGGAAAAAAAATTAACGGGAAAAAAGTCACAGAAAAAGTGTCACAGGAAAAAAGTCAATAATCTTTCCTAGATAGTGACCCCCAAGATATGTAACCACTTTTGCGGGTGTTTAGTACGAGGCCGTTGGGGATTTCCGTATAAACTTTCAAAAGACTGTAAACATCATAAAGATAATGACCCCTAAGAAATATTGTGAATTTTTCCCTTGTGTCTTTATTACCGGCCACCATAAATTAATGTGACTTTTTTTTCCTGTGACTTTTTTTCCTAGCCAAAATTGTGACTTTATCTTGTGACTTTTTTCTCTGTGACTTTATTACCGGCCACCGAATTGAACATACAGTTATTATCGGTTTTAATAGAGAAACATGGTTTTTAATTTCATCAGCAAGAAATGTGAGAACGTTATTAACTGGGACCTTTTGTTAAGGGAAGTGTGTATTACACGTAGCAACAGCTAATTAGATACTTAAATGAACAGGAATGCTTGTTTAATTCGTCTAAAGGGTAAACTGAATTGTTGATATGAGACTTGGATATTTGTTTCTAAAAGAATGCAGTCTCTTCGCCCTCTAGTTGCAACCCCTTTCATTCCTTTGACTCTGCCTCCATTCATATTCTCTGTATTCCATCTTTCTTTCCACCTAATAATTGTTTCCATAGTGCAACCTTGAGGTTTCTCTCCTGTTACACCTTGAAAACCGTTCTGCTCTCAATTTCACTTGCAGCGCTGAATGACCAAGTGCTTAGCCATTGGCCTAAAGTCTACATTCCATTTCCATATCTTGATGGAATGCCACCGTTTCCAAAGGCTTGTTTCCGTTGTGAACAGATAAAGTCAAAGGGAAAACTTATTTTGCCAGTAAACAGCCTTGGGCTTATGCGTCTTAAGTATTCCTTTGTTATTTATAAGACTAGGTAACACTAGTGCTGAGAATCCTGGTAGGAATGTGATGTGCCACGGGGTGCACTGTAGGCAATACTGAATGTTTCAGCAGCGTCCCTTCTGGCCCTAGCTGCAACCACTTTCATTCTTTGATGTGGAGATCATATGAAAGCTGAGACCTCTTTGATTGAGATACTTCCGAGATAGGTCACATAAGCTTTCTCGTTTGCCGATTTTTCATTTTAAAAAGTACCGCAGGTATTGTAAGGTGATAACATTCTCGATTAAGGGGTAAAAGAACATGTATTGCACTGTTGAAGTGATCTCAAGTGTTTGGAAGAGGTCAAATCCAGGGGTAAGAGAGAAAAACGAGTTTAATTGTCTTATTTGATGATAATTACTGAAATGGGGTTTATGTTTAGTTATGACTGTCGCCTGATTATCCAGTTTTACTGAATAGCGTCGCAAGAACCATTGTCACTGAGGTCATATAATAATCTCAGCGTCCGTATTCTGACTACTGCAGTAAGTATGCAGAAACGACAATAGTTCTGACCGCAGAATTATATGCAATAGATGAGGCTTGCTTCAACGTGGTACCCCTAGTTAGTTTATTGACAGAATATACGGTGCTACTTTGGCTTGTCATCTACGCGTCACCTACTCCGAGGTGCTAGTACTAAACATGACGGAAGCTCAACCGAGCGCTGCGTTTAGTCCTAGTCCCTCGGGATCAAAGTATTATATGCACCCGTTTCTATATTGTGCGGTCGACAAATTATATTAATAAAAATATCTTCGTGTGGCTGTCTACCTTACATTTACCATACGGTGTTTAGTACTAGCGCCTCGGAGTAGGTGACGCTTAGATAACAAGCCAAAGCAGAACCAAATATACAATACACTATCAATATAAGTTGAAAAAAAAATATACAATACATTATGTAGGTCGATGTGGTGCTACAGTGTAAAGGGAACGGGCTCCATGATGCAGATTGTGTCAGTGCCGGGAAGAGAACGCCATCTATTGAAAGACAACGAAAACAATGCTTTGCGCCCTCACGATTACGATGGACTAAATGTGGAAAACAACTAAATATGACTTATAGAATCCTGAAGGTAATTTTAATGTTTGAGAACATGTTTTCAGTAGTAACTGTGTTGAGTGTAGCTTTCCTGAATAATGGATATTTGGATAAATAAAGGGCCCTTCTAAAGCATCAGAGAGTACCAAGTCTTGAAGTTATAAGCACGTCATCTTAAGACCAACACGTCATCATGCCTGTTTGTTTTTTATTTAATGGGTCTTTCAGCGTTCTTTCAGCACTTTATGTTTACTTGAAGGCCACTGTTTTATGGTGATAGGTACAGCGCAAAAGCGGTTGCCGACTAATTGTTCTCATTTATGAATTATCAGTTACCCAAAATATCTTTTGATATTTACCCAAAGCTTGAAAATACATTCACAAGTATAACTACAAAATATATATATATATATATATATATATATATATATATATATATATATATATATATATATATGCATCGTGCTTACCCATATAGAAAATGGGAAAAAAGCACGTTATACATGATATATTTATACATATATTAATTTATAAATTGTATATATATATATATATATATATATATATTTATATATATATATATATATATATAATATTCATTCGTAAATCGTGAATGATTTGTACACTGAAATTCTTTTTGCTAAAAATATAGACTTATGGTATCAACAAGGGGCTCATTTTATTCAAGGAAACTGGATTCTTGATTATTTCCAAAGAATAAAATAAAATAAAACAAACATCCAACACACAAATTAAGTTTCTAATAGGTGATAATATCAAATACTTGTCGCCTGGACCAAAAACAGAACTGAAATTACATGATTGACTAAAGAAAAAAGATTTGAGTAAAAAGATTAGTTACAAAAGCACGGGACCACGCTGGGAAATGGTAAAGTCTGCCCGGAAAAGATTGAAATCTGCTGGCTTGGTACAAGTCAGCATTAGAGGATCGCATCCTTTGTGGTGGGCCACGAAGGCGGATTCGGTCCCAGAGCTTATGTATCATTCAGAGAGGCCAATCCATCTTCTGCCTTGCTTCCAGCCTAATACAGCTGCCAATTTATTTGGGAGCTTTTTGACCACCCCCAAGAGTTTGCCGAGAGAACTCCCGTTCCGTTAACATCTCCCCCTCCCCTACCAACAAACCACCACCACCACCACCGCACTAGTACTAATCTATCCATCCCCCAACCCCATCACTCTTATTTCAAATCCTGATTTTGGAATGTCCAAACAGTCACATTATCAGCTTCGCTGTTGGGGATATTTATCGAGTTTTATTATTATTATTATTATTATTATTATTATTATTTATTATTATTATTATTATTATTATGTATATATGTGTGTGTATGTATGATTTTTCTTTATACAATTCATTTTTGAAACGTCTTAATTGGCATACAACCCGGAAATCTCAACAGTGATTAACTGTTGCGTATTTCTACTTTAATGATAGTAGAGAAATATATGTCAGTTTATAATTACTGTATACCAAATATAGCTAGGCAAAGTTAAATAGTTTTATCAAAATTACAGTTGATTTAATAATTTTTTTATGATAATATACCGATTTGTCACATTAACAGTTGCTCTTATTTACTCTAGGTAGCCTAGTAACCAGATAACAATGATAGTTTAGTTATCCTTGTGTATATTTCAGTGGCCCCGTAGGGGGTTAGTTCCGTCAGTGCACCTCGTGCAGTACACTTTAGGCATTACGTAAGGTGCTTTGCGGCGTGCCTTCGGCCCCTAGCTGCAACTCCTTTCGTTTCTTTTACTGAACCCCTTTTCAGATTCTCTTTTTTTCATCTTTCTTTCCCCTCTCTCCTAACAATTGTTTTATAGTGCAACTGCGAGGTTTTCTTCCTATTGCACCTTCCAAACCTTTTACTGTCAATTCCCATTTCAGCGCAGAATGACCTCATAGGTTCCAGTGCTTGGCCTTTTGCCGAAATTCTATATATTCAATTCTATGTTTCAGTGCGGGTGTGAGTTGTTTTTAAACTAGGATATATATTATTAAGTGGGGTATAAAAATTAATACTCGTTTTGAGTAAGGAAGATGTTTAATGAAAAGTGATATTTTACTACTAACAACTGTCTTGGAAACAGCTTATCATCTTATTCCTTTCTTTTATGTTTTCATATGCTCTATATTCTCTCTCTCTTTTTTTAATGGGAAATTGGAAATAGCTAATGTTAAATTCAACAACGATCTGAAGAAATCTGGAAGAGTCGTAAAAATGGATTGGTCGATCTTACAATTGGTCTTCTTCAAAGGAAATCCAGACTCTCTTTGCCGCAAGGCTGTCAGACGCTATGTATTGCTCAAGTGTCATAACAGTTGCTGTTATTATATGTGATTGACCAAGGACAGCTAGGTGTCAAAGTTGCAAGAGAAAAACATGTGCTTCCTTCCAAGGACAAGAAGTATGAGTTCCTTCACAAATGCTCCAGTGTCTGATTTGTGATATATTTTCAGAACTGTTGTTTCCGGGGTTTAAGAAGCCCATTTTACTCAAGAGTAACTTCATTCTAAGGGCCTTTTAATAGAGAGGGTTCTCTGCATCTCATAGGCCACTTTATAGATGTGGATGTCATGAAACACAGGTGGTTAGTGTCTGCAGAAAACTAATAAGTCTATATGTTTTTGCTAGCTATAGGAACCCAGAACCTGTTTCGTTTTCGTATGTAATTACAATGCTCATCACACTGAATGGCTGATCTCAGTTACTGCCACAGATAATCGTGGTGTTGATGCTTTAGATTTTTCCTCTATTTCTGGTTGTGGGCAGATAATATATGAACCTGCACACCAACCTGGCAACCGTCTTGACCTTGTATTCTCAGATGTTACAAGGAATTTTATCTTCGGGGCAGGTTTTCCGGTGAGCTCACCTGACCCTAGTTCGATTAAGGTCATGTGGAGACGGATTAGGTTGATCCTGATGTTAGCTCTTCAAGAAAGGCACACTTGTAATCCAAGGCCTATTGGTATAGTATTCATTGTGGTCTTAATGAGCTCAGTTGGAGTAATATTTATAGATGTCCGAATGTTTTGAGTGTTTAAATGATCATCTTAGCACTGTTATCGACAGGAAAATTCCTTCTATAATCATGAAGTTTTGTCCCAGGGACCAGCCATGGTTTAATGCTGCATGTAAACATGCCTACCATGGAAAACAAGACACTCATTTATAGAGGAACAATCGATTCGACTTTTTTGTGGTGTAAATTTCACTGAGCTCAGAAGTCAAGCTCAGGTTGTTGTCTATGAAAGAGCTAAGAGAGCTTATAATGAGGGCGTGAAGAAGATCTTGCTTTCCTGTGGTGATGACCATAAGTGGTAGGTCCACCCTGTAAGTTGTCACTCTTTGGAGCGGATTTTAGCATGTTTCCCTTGTAGGACCTGATGGAAATGCTGTATATTACCCTAAACAGAAGGCAGAACTTTTGGATCTTTCCCAGATAGTGACCCCTAACAAAGTTCCGGGGCCGTTATCTAGGACAAATATTTCTTTGGGGTCATTATCTTTATATTTACAGTTTTCTGTTTATGTTTTTACGGTCAAACCCCAAACGGGCGTGTAATAAACACGCCGCAAAGGTGGATACATGCCGTGTTAAAACCTTTTAGGGGGTCACTATCTAGGAAAAATACGAACATTTGGCCTGAGTCTTTGTGAGTGGAAAAGGGCGATTGGTCCGTGGTCTTGCCTCAGTCATGCTTTCCAAAGCCTAAGTCGTGTTTGATGGCCTTCAGATCTAAAGAAGTCAAGGGTTTCTTAAATAATTTTATCGATAAGGCCAGGATTACTGCGGACGTGGCACTCAAAATGATAAGAATTGTTTTACATATTTAAATCAAAATTCCAGACATTTCACTATCCACTATTCAAGTGATTCTTTTGACATTAAGCCATTCCATGGGCAATTATTTGACAACCGGCAGTGGAGAAATTAAACGAATGCTCTTAAAATATTTATCGAGAAGTTATTCTGGACAGTTATGCAGACATAACGCACAGAAAGGGAAATAAAAAAAAACCCCTTCGTATGTTCCCGGTGCTGTGACATTTTCAGCCATCCAACAACAACAACAACAACAACAATAACAATAATAATAATAATAATAATAATAATAAAAACTGATGCATAAAACGAACGTTGAACTTATTTCCACCAGTCTCTATAGTACAGCTCAACCTTTTTTTTATATACAAAGTTAAGATTTACCGGTAAATATTTCAGCAAAGCACGCTCTAATCCCACGTAGTTATCAACAGTTTTTATTGTTAAATTGCAGTCTCAAAATACCAAAGGTCAGGTATAAACCTTATTCTTTTTACATCCTCTATAAGTGAGATCTCTTCTTTCTGTATTTCCCTTTACCTTCTGTTACTTCCTAATGAGCACCATATTCTTTGGAAGCTTGAATTTCAAGTCAATGGCCCCTTTGGTGGGGTTGTTCCATATGAATAAGGTTCATCTTCTGAATAATAATAATAACAATAATATTGGTGGAGACTTCTGTACGACGCTTTGTTCAGGCAAACAAACAAAACTTCCTGCGCGTGAATCTAGCTTGATTATACTTCACTGGTTGTTCTTTTTCCTTTTCCATTATTTCTCAGCTAATTCTTAATTCAGCTCACAATTCTTTTACCCTCCTGACATTTCCTTCACCTTTTCTGTGCCCTCCTCTTTCCTCCCTCACCTCTCTCCTTTTCCATTCTTCCAACTGCAACCTTTCGCTTTTCTTTTCCAGGTACCTCCGTTCGTTTTCGTGTCATTTCTCCTAGCTTTTCTATTTTTCCAGTCTGGGGTGCAATTTGATATCACGGTTACCTGTCATTATATTCCTGGAGAAGGGTTTGTTTTCGTAATATCTTAAGCCAGGCCGAATATCTTTATCGAATATTACAGAAGAGTAAATTCGAATGTAAAGTTTTATGGCAATCTAGCTGCTACAGCAGAGACAAGCAAAGCTACAGTGGAAAATGTTCACGAATAATTATTTGTTGCTTGGAAATCTCAATCAACGCTATCACTGTTATTTTTAGACTTTTAAAGAGAACTACGAACTCATCATAAACTTAAAAGCCAACTAGGGTCGTGCATGCTGTATTTTTTTATCAGACGAAACGACAGGAAATAAAATATCTGAATTTTCGAACTTGCGTTACGGTCCCGTGACTGAAATGACACGTGTTAGTGGAAAGAGTATTATTTTTTTTTTATTCCTGCATACAGGTAGATCTATAATCGTTCTTGAAATTGCAATGGCAATTACTGAGCCAACTTTACAGAATACTTGTTACAGCATTTAACAGACAGTAGCAAATGCTGAGCCACTTTACAGAATAGCTCTTACAGCACTTGACAAGCAGTAGCAAATAGTGAGCTACTTTACAGAATACATCTTACAGCATTTTACAGGCAGTAGCAAATGCTGAGCCACTTTACAGAATACTTCTTACAGCACTTTACTGGCAGTAGCAAATACTGAGCCACTTTGCAGAATACTTCATACAGCACTTTGCAGAATGTTTCACACACCCAACTGGATAATTAACAAAATTTATCACTTGCCAGAATCTCTTCGCGCAAGAGTTTTCAACCAATCACATGGCTGAAGACGCAGCCAGCTGCTGCCTTATCGTTAATAGCTATAAGGCTCAAAATAATTCATGTTGATATTTCACCTCATCAGTAAATATGTTGGTGAAAGAACTGTTGCAGCAGTTCTTGAAAAGGAAAGCAATCAGAATTAATCTTATAGCTATCCTACCCCGCGAGTCACTTGTCAGGATTTATGGTTGGGGCCATAATTATTTCGCCTGACTCATTATTGCATATTCCAACGGTTAGGCAAAGATTTATATAAACGGGTTATATCTAAAATTTACATGCTTCAGAATCTTGCTTCCGTGCTCATAAATACAAATATTTCATATAATGAAAAATAATTGACTCTCTAAGATTTAAAAAAAAAGTTTACCAAGGCTATTACTGCTGTTGTCCCCGTAGCGGGGTAGCGCCGTCAGTGCACCTTATGCGGTGCACTGTAGGCATTACTTAAGGTTCTTTGTAGCGTCCCTTCGACTCTAGCTGCAACCCCTTTCGATCATTTTACTGTACCTTCTTTCATATTCTCTGTCTTCCAGCTTGTTCCACCCTCTCCTAACAATTGATTTATAGTGCAACTGCGAGGTTTTCCTCCTGTTACACCTTTCAAACCTTTTACTGTCAATTTCCGTTCCAACGCTGAATGACTTCATAGGTCCCAGTGCTTGGCCTTTGGCCTAAATTCTATATTCAGTTCAACTCAGTTCAATTACTGCTGTTGCTGTTTCTGATATCAGCACGCAGGCTGTGCGTCAAAATTCGCAGCTTAATTCTTTCTGGTTTTTGTACCTGATTGAAGACAGTATATATAAATAAGGCGCCGTGATATTGGGTGTGATTCCACCAACATCTTGCAGGGAATGAGACACGAGAGAGTTATATCATTAACACTAAGTACTCGAGGTGGTGGTTATTGCTCTCTGGTGACTATTGCAAAGTAAACACAGTGTGACTACATCGTGATTTTTTTCGATTAATATACAAAAACACACACATATATATAAAATGTTTGTGCGTATTTATATATATATATATATATATATATATATATATATATATATATATATATATATATATATATATATATATATATATATAGAGAGAGAGAGAGAGAGAGAGAGAGAGAGAGAGAGAGAGAGAGCACCATACTCGTACTTTAGCCACTGTATCCAGGATGTGCCCAGCATGCAAAAACATTTTTTAACATTAATAGTCACTTCATACACTTCCTTTTTCCTAATGTACTTTTGATGTTTTTTAACTCAAGAATTTCCATCAACCAAGCCTTTTTCTCGACTCAAAATACTTTTTCATATCCACTGGGAACTCTGTCTCTTTATTATCTTTTTTTTTTTTTTTTTTTTTTTTTACTTTCCTGCGCTATCACTAGCTTGCTCTCCCATTCTTCCTTGTTTGCCAAACCATGCCAGGTAAAGATCTCTCCTCTGGGTACTTTTTTTATTTCTCTTTGATTCTTTTCCTATTCCTGGACTATACACATTACTCTCACAATTTTTTCTCCTTCCGTGCAATCCTAGATTTTACACGATACTTTTCTTCATCACCTCAGTTATCTCTGCACCAGAGGTACTACCATTTATTCTGCAACTCACAACATCCTCAATAAGAACATCACTCCTGTCCTTCCCATTATTGCATTCCCTGCCCCTTCACTTTTCTAAAGTACCCTAATAATCAACTTCCTATTCATAAAAAACCAGCATTTATGCTTGTTTTGTAACAGGCATGCCCATGCTCATTTCAGTTCCCAGTACTATATGATTTCATAAGGTCTCTTTCTCAGTTGGGTTTGACTTCATGGGAAGAGAACAGTCAGGCTGTGTAGAAAAATTTCCTTAACTACTTCTGCTTTGCATACTAACACACAAGGCTCATTAGCATATATATATATATATATATATATATATATATATATATATATATATATATACATGTATATATTTATATATATATATAAATATATGGAAATAATATATATATATATATATATATATATATATATATATATATAGAAATATATACTGTATATAAATAGCTTTTATGTATGTACGCATCAGTGAGTTATATATATATATATATATATATATATATATATATATATATATATATATATATATATATATATATATATATATATATTAGAAATATTACGTGTGGATAGAAATAGATTCTATATCATGAATCAGAAATATATATATATATATATATATATATATATATATATATATATATATATGTGTAATAAAAAATTTGAAGTTTTTGTATTTTTTCTTGCGTTTCAGTTACTTGCATTCGTTGAAAACTTATGTGCAACTACATTCACAGATGATTTCTTGCGTAAATCACACACCCTTACCGAGTTTATTGGGAACAAACAGTCATTATCAGCAATTTTTTTTCAAAATGCTAATAGTTCTCAATCACTAGTATTGTGTTAATTTATGTTTGTAGCACAAATTCTGGGTTACTGCACACCCAAGCAAACCAGCATGCATTGTTGGTGTGAGTGAACAAGAATTTATTTCATAATGGGCTCATGATTGACCTATTATATTTTGTAATCAGTCGCACGGATTATGGAAAACAATGACAAAGTAGGCCTGTTATGAGTGGCTTGTTGTGTGTGTTGTTCTAATTCACCTCAGTTCTCATTTGTATTATAAGATGTTTATTGTGTGTCACAAACTGACTTTCAAATTATTTGACAAAAATCAGTCTTATTCTTGAATTTGGTAGCAAAAAAAAGCCATTAACTTGGTGATGATAATTATTAGCAGCCGTGGAACCTTATTGAGCTGATTTTGCAAAAAGTGTTTAGCATTACGACAGTGTTATGGCAGGAATTTACAATACAAACAAGTTACCGGAAGAGTACAGGCTTATAAACTCTGCATTTATAGATACTATTTGCAGTAATGAATGGTAATCTTGGTAATTCATGATTATTTTTAATGAATGTTTTTCCTTTTAGGCTCCCCAAAAAGCTTAAGCCAAACGACTGGAATTACGGCCTACCTACAGTAGACTTCAGGGGATACAAGTTCTTGATTTTTGCGGGACCTAGTTCCATTTTTTGTAAGATTTAGCCCACAGTTAATTTCATCACTGTCAAGCTCAATTGAAGCAGCAACGTAAAAATGATTATAGTCGAGGAGCATAAAAATAATGTCAAATAAATCCGCTTATATTGCCGCCAGCTTCCGTTCCTTGCAACGATGCTATTTATCATGTCCCTGATATCTGTTTTGCCCAATAAATCTGGACAATATTTGATCATTCTGCACTGAATTTTACGAGAGAATCTGAGGATGCAGACGCAATGTAATTTTCCGTCCCATTTCACGTTTTAGAAATTTATTTGAAATGTTTCCCGTCCACAATCTTAAAGCGCTAGTGTTATGTATTGGATAAATGGACGGAGTATAATAGAATTATTAAGAGTTAAAGGCAGTCACTGAGACTCTTACTCACATACAAACAAGTAAACATACGCCGGAGTTTCTTCGGCGCAATCGAGTTTTCTGTACAGCCGCTACAGCGACAATCAAGGCCACCGAAAATAGATCTGTCCTTCGTTGGTCTCGGTATAATGCTGTCTGAGCCACGGCCCGATGGTGGTCTATCCTATATCGTTGCCAGAAGCACGATTACGGCTAAATTTAACCTTAAATAAAATAAAACCTACTGAGGTTAGAGGGCTGAAATTTGGTATGTTTGATGACTGGAGGGTGGATGACCAACTTACCAATTTGCAGCCCTCTAGCCTCAGTTGGTTTTAAGATGTGAAGTGGACAGAAAAAGTGCGGACGGAGGGACAAAGCCGCAACAATAGTTTTACAGAAAACTAAAACAATGAAATGAAAATGGAGATGTTCATAGGAAAATACTGACGAAGAAAGAGAGTGAGTAAAAAGGTTAACCACAGGGGTTCGAAAGCTTTCGTCAGGTCAGGAAGTTACAGACACAGTCACATAAGAGCGACATATAGAAGGTAAAATGTGATTTCATTACAGGAAAATGACATCAGAATAAAACAAATAGTTACAGCTAATGCCTCCATAGCTATAGTGTAACACTGTAGGCAGTAAAGCCTAAAATGTTAATCGAGAGTAGCAGAGAATCAATTTTTAGGTTATGTATATATGAAATGCGCTAAGTATTGATTAAAGGTGTGTACATTGATGAAACATAATATACAATATATAAAATAAAATACAAATATATATATATATATATATATATATATATATATATATATATATATATATATATATATATATATATATATATATATATATATATATATATAGTGTGTGTGTGTGCGCGCGCGCGTGTGATAACTTTATTAAAAAAATCTTGTTAATTTCAATTATGTTTCATTGCGTCACTTTATCCACTAGAGTTAAATTCTCTTGGTACAAATGATTGGGTGCTTCTTTTTATAGAGCATAAAGTCCTTTTCCAAAAAGTTCCCTCGAGAATTTGCTTTAGGTAGTCTACACTACTGTAGGCCACGGTTTTGGGAATTTGGGTGGGAGGCCAAAGCATTTCCTTCTGTTAGTGCTCTGAAGTGATGTTACGGCGTCCAGAATCATAATCTCCAAGTGCATGAGATTCTTGCGAATATAAAGATTTGTAATATAAAATCAAGGTCAAAGGCCAACCGCTGGGAGCAATGAGGTCATAAAGCGCTGAAAGGGGAATTGAGAGTAAAAAGGTTTGAAAGGCGTAACAGGAGGAAAACCTCGCAGTTGCACAATGAACCAGTTGTTAGGAGAGGGAGGGAAGGAAGGCGGAAGAAAGAGAATATGAATGGAGGTACACTGAAAGGAATGAAAGGGGTTGAAGCCAGGGGCCGAAGGGAAGCTATAAAGAGCCTTAATTAAGTAATACCTACAGTGCACCGCGTGAGGTGCACTGACGGCACTACCCCCCTACGGGGTTGTGAAAGTATAGACGGCACCCAAACAAAATTTCAAGGCGCAGTTAAGCACTTTGTGGTTCTTGGCCGAATGGTAATGAGACAAGACTCAACAAGCTCAACCTAGAAGATTACAAGTGAAGCTTTATATGAGATCCTGTTTGTTTTGTTTATTTTGCAGTGTATGAACACAACACTTGAATCAGAATTCACGTTCCATATCGCCTGAACAAAAATATTAATGCCACGTGCATTCTGAAGTCACCATCAAACCTGTACAATGATTGCCTGGATTGTTATTGCAGTATTTCATTTTATGTGTCTGTAGCCAAACATTGGATTATACGGTTATTAGTATGGAGGTTGCGTTTTTACAAATTAGAATTCTTATCTCTGATGTAATGTAACGTAATGTAATGATATGACATTAATGTGACTCACATGTTTGGCAATAAACCATATTTGTTTTTCAATAAAAAATTTAAATATATATCCTTTCTGGTTTTTAGTTTTCTGTAGAAGAAAACTATTGTGCTGGCTTTGTCTGCCCGTCCGTACTTTATTCTGCCCGCACTTTTTCTGTCCGCCCTCAGATCTTAAAATCTACTGAGGCTAGAGGGCTGCAAATTGCTATGTTGATCATCCACCCTTCAATCATCAAACATACCAAATTGCAGCCCTCTAGCCTCCTCAGTAGTTTTTATTTTATTTAAGGTTAAAGTTAGCCACAATCATACTTCTGGCATCGTTACAGAATAGGCTACCACCGGGCCATGGTTAAAGTTTCATGGGCCACGGCCCTTACAGCATTATACCGAGACCACCGAAAGATAGAGCTATTTTCGGTGGCTTTGATTACACGCTGTAGCGGCTGTACAGAAAACTCGATAGTGCCGAAGAAACTTCGGCGCATTTTTTACGTATTCTACTTGTTGTGGTTGGCATTGCATGACATAGTTTTACCAGAAGTGGAAGAAGATTAACTCGTTGTCGACCTTTGTTGTTATAACTTGACTCGATTTTGGCAAAATAGCGTTATGAAAAGGATAACGTCATTATCCAGCGCGGACGCGAAAAGGTTGATTACAAATTTTTGTAATGGGCCAACTCTTAATTACGCCTTAACAAGAACGAGGGCTTAGTGGCTGTTCGGGTTAATGTGACTCTCTCGGCGATTTTGTTCGTAGGCCTTTTTATTTGACAATATAAAAAGTATGTATAAATACAGTATATACATTTATATACACACACACACACACACACACACACACACACATATATATATATATATATATATATATATATATATATATATATATATATATATATATATATTATACTGTATATGTATATGCGTATATATATATATATTATATATACATAATACATACATGTATGCATACATACGTTATATATACACACACATACACATACACACAAACACACACACTACGAACAAGAGTAGGAAAGTCTCCGAATTATTATTATTATTATTATTATTATTATTATTATTATTATTATTATTATTATTATTATTATTTGTGACTCAGTCCCATCCCAAAAAACGGCAGTGTTCATGTGATTTGACAATTGCAGAGAACCTGTATAAAGTGCTGTACCACATTTTGCTTTTATGAATATGTGCCTATGAAATTTTACGATATTTAAATGTGGAGTTTTATTACACAAGTTTAATTGTTACACACAGAAAACAGAATGCTGTGTATAGATAACTACCCTTTTCTCTTTTATGTAGTATGGGGATTGTTATCATTACTACTATCGCTAGTAGTAGTTTCTGCAGTAAAAGTGACAACAGTGCTGTTGCTCTTATAATCATTGTTATTATAATCGTTTTTAACACTGTTCTGCTCTAAAATGGAAGACTGCAGTGTCTGCAAAAATACAAAACTGAGAAAACTGATTTTGCAGATACTGCAAATGTGACCCCCCCCCCTCTATAAAGCATTGAAGGAATCATTCTGAAACTGCAGTAACTTGTGCATTTTGTGTTAACGGGCCGAATAGGCTGCGTATCTCAATTTCGAAAGTTTTGCAGATACTGCAGTTTTCCATTTTACGGCAGTATTATTAGCATTACTGATTTAGTTATTTAATTTCATTGCGGTATATTGCCACAAGTGGAGATAACGTTGAATTGCATTGAATGAATGCACCCCTAAATAAAAAAAAATCAGGGAAACTATAATTTAAACCTGAAATTTGCGATTAAAAAAAACAGGCTGCTGAAATTCGGACTTTCTCGCAAATCAGGAATGAGATTTTGAAGGTAAAAAGGAAAAATTATTACCGAATGAAACATTTCTGACCTCTGCTTAGTAAGCGAGATAATAATGGTGTTTCCAGAACTGTTGTTGTACAAAGACGAAAAAACTTCTAATGTCTTTGGTTGTTAACCCCGGGGAAATGGTACATTGCCAAAATATTATCTGCTGAAAACTAACAGAAAAATTGTGAGGTTGAATTTTGAATAAGAAAAAATTGAATTTATTCTTGCTTTGAAATGAAATAAAAAAAAACATCTGGTGTAAAATCATTATTCAAAAAGCTTCGCGAGATCAATGAAAAATGCCAAAACATCACAAAAATAGGTATACTGTGTTGCAGTTCAGAGATACGCTTTGTACAAGAAAATTAAGCTTCATAAACCATCTGATCTTTCTGTAAAAAAGAACAGAATCGTCTTGAAAATAAACAAGTAAGTCAGGTTAGATTTCTTCATCTTTAAACCTTGTGAATGACTGAAATTAAGATAGTAAGTGAAACAGAATGAAACTTTGCCACTTGGGCAATAACCTTCATGCGATTGGTACTTCCCCCATTTCGAGATAGGAGGAGGAGAAGGGGCAACTTGACGGTCAGTGCTAAAGACAATGTGTGTGTCTGGGAGATATAGAGGGTTAATTCGTCGCAGATGCGTGGTTAAGGGAAGAGATTAGTAAACTGGGAAAGGGGCCTCACTATTCTGGAATGTAACTGAGTGGGATTACTGTGCTATATTCAACGCTGCATTTATATCCCGGTGACCAACGTTCAAACGCAGCCTGTCTTGTCCCTTCCTCGTATTTTGTAATATACTTACGTCCTAAGCACATTGAAGAAGGAAATATGGTTATTTGCCTTTTTACAGTTGCATTCTAACAAACACTTTGTTGTGCAAAAATCTTGCAAATTACAGTGCAACTACAGGCAACCCAGGTTGTGCAAAAAACTTTCAAAGTACAGTGCAACTACAGGCAATCCAGGTTGTGCAAAAAACTTTCAAAGTACAGTGCAACTACAGGCAATCCAGGTTGTGCAAAAAACTTTCAAAGTACAGTGCAACTACAGGCAGCCCAGGTTGTGCAAAAAAACTTGGAAAGTACAGTGCAATTATAGAAAACCCAGGTTGTGCAAAACACTTGCAAAGTACAGTGCAAATACAGACAACTAAGATTGTGCAAAAATACTTGCAAAGTACAGTGCAACTATAGACAACCCAGGTTGTGCAAAAAAATTTCAAAGTACAATGCAACTACAGACAACCCAGGTTGTGCAAAAAACTTGCAAGTACGGTGCAACTACAGGCAACCCAGGTTGTGCAAAAAACTTGCAAAGTACAGTGCAGCTACAGGCAACTCAGGCGCTGTATGGGTAATGGGGAAAGCCCCCTATAATGAATGGCACTGGCTGTGGTATTATACAGACCTTTTTGACAGCAGTATTCTAACAAAGATAAACACTTTATAGTGCAAAAAACTTGCAAAATACAGCGCAAATACAGGCAGCCCAGGCGCCATATGCGTATAGGGGAAAGCCCTCTATAATGCATGGCATTTGGTGTGGCATTATACATACCTTTTCCACCTCATTAATTACTAGACAAAAGTCATTCATCAGGGTTGATATCGTACTCTGGTAGTATTACAAAATATTAATGATTACGGATAACTGCATGGGGGCATTACAGTATATTAAGTAGAAATTACTCATTAAAAGATTGCACAAGATGTTGATTAACATAGCTATGAAGTAAAGGCAAATTTAAGTTGATTTACTCATTCCTTAAAGGTGAACCGAAATGATTGATATATATATATATATATATATATATATATATATATATATATATATATATATATATATATATATATATATATATATATATATATATATATATATATATATATATATATATATATATATATATATATATATATATATATATATATATATATATATATATATATATACACACACACACAGTATATACCCGCATATCAGCAAGACCGTCCAAAAAGTTTTTTTCATCTAAAGTAATCACTCATGTTCAGATACAAAGGTAACGAAAGCATACATTGCGATAATCTGGCCTTTTCCGTTACATAATAGTTGCAAATCGACTTTGCTTGCTGTAGCCTCAGCATTTTTTATTTTGAGTTCAGATGCATTATATTAAAAAAGTACAGGAGTGTTTTGCTTAGCAAAGCAGTAGTACATGTACCGTACACATAATTTTACATTTTATTTTTGAAGTTTTCTTGAACTTAGTTTCTGAAAAGAAATATTTTGTCAGTTACTGAGGTATAAGAAGGAAAAAGAAGAGAGTTGAAAACAATTTATGTATCAGGTGTTTTTTCTTGCCTATATACACATTATAGGAAGGGGGGAATATTCTATTAAAAAAAATAGTTTTTCGTGCATAATTTAAAACTGACACTTGCAAACACAAGATATCTTATTTGATAAAAAAAAAAAATTCCCAAGATATCCGCATATCTCTAAGCTATGTGTTATAGACTTGATGACCCTAATTAAAAAAAATGTTCAATCTCCGGCATGTACAATTTCACACAAAAGCAGGGATGAACGAGCTACCTATGCAACGCCCGGCTTTTACTTTATAGATACGAAAATAATAAGAAATGTTTTTTTTATTCTATCATTTTTACTGTTATTATTTTTAGTATTTTTTGCAAACTGTGTGTTTCGAAAGCTTTGGAGTCTTCTCCAGGTCCGGAGGGAAATGCTCTGCTGAGCGTGTTAGTTTACTAGACAAGAACGCTAAGAACTTTAATATATCCTTGACAGGCACCATGGTGAAGAGAGAACTCGCGGAAGACGCTCTCATTCTCTGATGGGTTGCTAGAACTTTGCAGACATTACTTTATATACTGTATATATATATATATATATATATATATATATATATATATATATATATATATATATATACATACTGTATATATATATATATATATATATATATATATATATATATATATATTTATTTATTCATTTATTATTTATTTATTCATTTATTGTCATATATATATATATATATATATACAGATATATATGTGTGTGTGTGTGTATATATTGGGATGAAGTTGCTGGCCCCATGTCTCCACCAACCTGACTACATCACATTTTACTGGGTACTGATTATCTAAACCTCTAGTTTGATCAGCAGAGGCATAACGGGACTTGAACGAGCTTGCGAAAACTCTCCCGCTCACATTGGAATAGAGATTATACTCCAGCTCGTGAGGCGAGTGTATATATACATACATGTATACATACACACGCACATACACACACACACTATATATATATATATATATATATATGTATATATATATATATATCTCAAACATCCACAGAAAAAAATGTTTATAAATCTAGGTTTTGGAAACCTGTTTTATTTTTTCCTGTGGAATTTAGATATATGAATCGCGTCAAAGTGATTGTAATCAAATATATATATATATATATATATATATATATATATATATATATATATATATATATATATATATATATATATAATGCAGTGCACGTTAAAAACATGTGTTTAGCCACATATATGATTTATATTGTGGAACTGCGCTTTTCCCGTAGTAGCTTATGCTACACCATTTTCGACCAAAGTTAGTAAATTCGCTTTTCGCTGCTACTGATAAAACCGGCGTCCTTTTATTTTTATTTTATCTTTGTTTTTATTTTTTTGAACAGCTGAACAGGAGCGCGAACGCCAAATATTTACTGCTGTCAACACCGCGGATTTATTTACTCGCATATTGCTTACAGTATTTTGATTCAGGGCTCTCGGTATTTCATTCCTGTTGACAGTTAATATTAGTAATACATCAAGGAATTGCTTCTAGTTATCAGCTTTCCTCTGGTGATTCTTCTTCTCGCCAGGATTTATTTCTTGGAAGCGCAAAAGCTTTATGACGCTGAAAGGTTTTCCGATAAGCAGTGTAATACGCAGTGAAAGACTTAACTTTACAGTTAATGGGAATTCACTAGAAAAAATAATTGAATGATACTATACCAAGTCAGTCGAAGTGAAATGTTTATCCCTCTCAAAGGTTTTCGAATAATAAATGCCTTTGAAAAATCTCAGCACATTAAGGGGCATCGGAAATGGATTCCAAAAAAGCCATTTTTAAATTTTTTTTTTTTTTTTTTTTAGAAAATTGGTTTCCTATAATTTATGATAAGTATATTTTCTTCCTTGGGATGTAACCTCATAATTTATGCGGTAATCAAGTATATCATTAAAATCATAGAGATAATGTATTTGAAGAGTTAGAGGACATCAGAAAACTTTTTAACAAGGTAGCATTTTGGAAAACGATTGAAGGTAATGCTAGAACCCACAGCAATCTAACAAATATGGTTTTGCAGTCCTTTGAGAGGCGAATAAGACTCGAGTTCCCCGTGGGGGGGTAGCGCCGTCAGTGCACCTCATGCGGTGCACTGTAGGCATTATTTAAGGTTCTTTGCAGCGTGCCTTCGGCCCCTCTGCAACCCCTTTCTTTCCTTTTACAGTGCCTCCTTTCCTATTGTCTTTCTTCCATCTTACTTTCCACCGTCTTACTTTCCATCCTCTCCTAACAATTGATTCATGGTGCAACTGCGAGGTTTTCCTCCTGCTACACCTTTCAAGTCTTTTTACAGTCAATTTCCGTTTCAGCGCTGAATGACCTCATAGGTCCCAGTGCTTGGCCTTTGGCCTAGATTCTATATTCTATTCATTTCAGTAAGACTGAGTTACAAATAAAAAACCAGGATAATTAGCAGGGGATGTGTTTATTTGAGTGTGTTGCTCATTGATGACGCTTAACACAAAGATGCCGTTGAAAATCCTATTTTTCATTTCATGGGAGATTTAGGTGAAAATATTTGCAGAACTACACAATGATGTCAAAATATTTCAAATTTTTGCAAAGTTGAAACATCATCGAAAGCGTTTACAATGATTACTTATGGTACAAATACGTGTATAAAACTGGGGTCTTCTAATTATATATATAAAAAAAAATGAGGCATAAAGATGTCGTGATCCTAATGTGAGAGGAAGATAAGAAACTACAAGTTATTTTCAAAACGGTTCCTGAACAATAACAGACATTAGATAGGGGATAAGGATGGACCTAATACGTGACTAGCGTAAGTATAATCATGTACACGAGATGATTAGCTTACTAATGAAAGGCTGCAATTTGGTAGAGGGAACGTAATTTACTGTGACGAGGGTAGGAAAGGAATGATGCTCTTCAAAGGAAAGGAAACATGAACTGGAGGAATAATTCTTCTATCACAGGGGGGAAAAGGCGAACGAGGAAAATGGTAGAAAAATAATCTTTGCCAAAGAAAAAACTGGAAAGTTGTCTGCGGTGGTGATGAAGCTCTGTAAATCTCTCTCTCTCTCTCGCACACACTTGTGTTAGTGTGTGAGTATGTGCGCGCATGCACGCATGACTTTGAAGAGTAACCGTAGTCTGTATGGGATGAAAATAGATCTTGAAAAGCTTAATGGCGAGACTGACATAAATGCTGAGTGGAGAGAGGTTAGGGATGTAAATACTACCCCCTGCGGTATATGGTAATTAACACCGACAGGAAAAGTGTGAAGGGTCTGTTTAAATTAAGCACAATGACTTCAAGGGAAGGTTGTGTTATACTGTACCTCCGATGTTGCCGGGGCTTAAGTATTGAGAGGAGGAAATAGTAAGCTCCCTTCATTACACAATTCATGGTTTTTAAAGCATTATAAGCTTAGCAAGGCAACAAAATGATAGACGGATGTTAATCGTGCTTCATTAAATTGTAATTAGAATGAGGCGTATAAAATTTTATACCGTAAGAACATTTAGTTAAACCAGCAAGAAGAGCATTAAAAAATAATAATGATATTTATTAAAAATATCCAGATGAAGAACACCAACGCCCAGAAACAGTAAAACCGGTTATATACACAAAAAAATAATGTTTTCAGTTATTCCCTCCGAAAATAAAAACACCAAACAGAGTTTTTCACAACAGTATGTTTCATCCGGAGTAAACGACGTTTGCTTTGTCGGAAATATTTCCACAGGATAGAGACGACACAAACAAGTGCTATTTCCTGCAGGAGGAAGAGTTCGAAAATATCAAGATTCGTTGACATTCGTCTGCAGGTATTTTTTCCGCCAACCGAATGCCTCTACAGGAGGTTCTTGTAAAAATAACAGAAAGAGGTCGCGGAAAGGATAGCAGTTACATTGCAGCTCAGATGGTGATTCTGTATTCACTTAGCAAACAAAAACAAAAACAAAAAAAAACTTGGCCTGTTTCTGCGATTTTGAAATCTCTCTCTCTCTCTCTCTCTCTCTCTCTCTCTCTCTCTCTCTCTCTCTCTCTCTCTCTCTCTCTCTCTCTCTCTCTATGTATATATAATATAATATATATATAATATATATATATATATATATATATATATATACTATATATATATATATATATATATATTTAATATATGTATATATATAGATATATTTGCATATATATATTATATATATATATTATTTATATATATAATATATGTATATATATATATATATTCATACTATATATACATGTATATTTATACTTTATATAGTATATAAATATAAATATATTTGTATATATAGTATCAGTAAAAATAAAATGTACATATAAATATGTATTTATAAATATATATATATATATATATATATATATATATATATATATATATATATATATATATATATATATATATATATATATATATATTCCTTTTTCGACATAACGGGAAGGGGTGGGGGCACCTTAAGAGATTAGCCTCCCGTTCTCAGCAAAACTCTTTTGGGATGGGGGTGCTAGGACAGTGAGGTTTTTATTCTTGATTTGTAGCTGATGTTGATACCTATACTTAGCTATAGGTCGATTGGTGAGGTCAGACTCGAATCACATGCAGGGATCTTGCAAACCAAAGGCTAATGTTCTGTCAGCGAGATGTGTCAAATATATATATATATATATATATATATATATATATATATATATATATATATATATATATATATATATATATATATATGTATATATATATATATACACATATCTATATTATATATATATATATATATATATATATATATATATATATATATATATATATATATATATATATATATATATATATATATATATATATATATATATATATATATATATACACATATCACACACATATATATATATATATATATATATATATATATATATATATATATATATATATATATATATATATATATATATACATACATGTCATGAAAAATTTAAAGAATGTGATATAACCAAACAGAATTAGCTGTGTGGATTGAGGTTACCGCGTATTACAATAATTATTTCAATCGAATATCAAATTTTTGTTTCGCCTATAAGTCAACGGGACTCTCTCAAGTAGGATAATAATCATTTCCTCCCGGCACGTACTTCCTCATTTTTGCGGTAAAAGCTATCGCAAGTGAGTTTTTCTCTTTTTTGCCTTAACGAGCAGGCAACAATCACGATTCCCAGCGTTTTTCAACGTTCGTCCTTCTCTCTCTCTCTCTCTCTCTCTCTCTCTCTCTCTCTCTCAAGAAAACACGCGTCATTCGACGAGGATGAGGAAAAAGTGCATATTAGGTATGTTTTGGAATGAAAGAGACTAGAGAGAGAGAGAGAGAGAGAGAGAGAGAGAGAGAGAGAGAGAGAGAGAGCCCTAAGCTGAAGGCTGGAGTTGGTTAGATGTTCGTTGGAATGGAAGCGTAAACTGGCATGAGTTGAAGGTGCGTATTTTGTTGTGTGAGACTGGGGTGCGTTTTGAGAGAGAGAGAGAGAGAGAGAGAGAGAGAGAGAGAGAGAGAGAGAGAGAGAGAGAGACTAGATAGAGTAAGTTGTAAAGAGAGAGAGAGCCCTAAGAAGAAGGGTGGAATCGGTTAGATATTTGTTGGAATGAAAGCGTAAACTGGCGTGAGAGAGAGAGAGAGAGAGAGAGAGAGAGAGAGAGAGAGAGAGAGAGAGAGAGAGAGAGAGAGAGAGAGAGAGAGAGCAAGCCCCAAGAAGAAGGGTGGAATCGGTTAGATATTTGTTGGAATGAAAGCGTAAACTGGCGTGAGAGAGAGAGAGAGAGAGAGAGAGAGAGAGAGAGAGAGAGAGAGAGAGAGAGAGAGCAAGCCCTAAGCTGAAGGCTGGAGTTGGTTAGATGTTCGTTGGAATGGAAGCGTA
Source organism: Macrobrachium rosenbergii (assembly GCF_040412425.1). NCBI lineage: Eukaryota > Metazoa > Arthropoda > Malacostraca > Decapoda > Palaemonidae > Macrobrachium > Macrobrachium rosenbergii. The sequence goes on along the minus strand of NC_089768.1, from coordinate 13,977,071 downwards.
AACTGGCGTGCGTATTGTGTGTGTGTGAGAGAGAGAGAGAGAGAGAGAGAGAGAGAGAGAGAGAGAGAGAGAGAGAGAGAGAGAGGCCTGAGCTGAAGACTGCAGTTGGTTAGATATTTATTGGATTGTAAAGCGTAGGCTGGCATACGTATTGAAGACTGAGAGATATTTATTGGAATGAGAGTAGGCTGGAGAGTATTGAGAGAGAGAGAGAGAGAGAGAGAGAGAGAGAGAGATATTTCCATTCAAAATAATGTGATGAATGAGAGACAACTCTAGGACTGTATAGAGTATGAACCTCAGGCAAACCACCTACTAGGAATAAAAAATACAATGCCAGTATGACGAGATTTTGTTGAAAGCGGAAAATATAGAAATTTCAGGTAACATAATTACAAAACCCAAATGATTAAGGAACCCATAATATTCCTTTAACTAACAAAAATTAAGATCACCTCTGTTTCCCTTTGATAATATTAGCCGATCTAATTACACCGAGAAAGTTATGTCTCTCTCTCTCTCTCTCTCTCTCTCTCTCTCTCTCTCTCTCTCTCTCTCTCTATATATATATATATATATATATATATATATATATATATATATATATCTATATATATATGTATATATACATGTATACATACATATATATTTATATATACAGTATATGTAGCCTATGTGTGTGTGCTTTTCTGTATGTATGCATTTATGTGGGGCAAGCGGATGTACGGTGACTTGGTATGTTACTCTTACATAAAAATAAAGTAATATTTTTGCATTGTAACTAAAATAGAAGTTATGAGGTAGCGACAGATCCTAAATTTTCAAAGCTGCTGTTGTAATATTTTGCACTTACTGTAATATTCCCGCTACAGCGTTTGCGAGAGTGTAGACGAATTTCCTACCCTTCGTGGGAAGTGGAGATAAGGATTTTGTATTTTCGAGCACTGAAGGAAACCATTCAAGTTGCCCTGATTCCCCATTCTAGTGCCATCTGACCTAAGTGATGTAAGAGGTCAGAGATCTGGGAATGACTCGGACGTTGTTCTTGACCCTCGTGGGCAAAGCTTCCCAGCAGAATGTATACGTGGTTTTGGGGGTGTAGTGATGAAAAATTTACTAACCCGAACTGGAGTCTGAGCATACGGGTTTCGAGATAAGCAATTTTCGAGGGTTCAGTTTTATCTTCCATTGCCAGGGTAAGACTCATCACGACAGGACGAAGAACTTTAAATTTTCATCTACCTATAGTGGGTTACTTAAGATTATGTCGTAATTTTCTTTTGTTTAAAACTGATCTAATGGTGACCCTTAGAAATACACTTTTAAAGTAGCAGTGACCTCAGTCGAGGACTGGAGCAAGGTTTAGACAGACTAAATAGCCAAACAGGAATTCATAGAGTGTGATTTCTATTTGTTGGGGTCCCTGACAGCCAAAATTTCAACTACAGTATGTTTTGGGTTATTGATGTCAGTCACTTTGCCATTCTTTGTGGCACTCGAATCATCCCAGGTACCAAATTTAGTTTCCTAAAATGAGATGATGGCCATATAACCAGTGTCTTTAAACGTTATCTGTGCGATTGCAAGTTCCATGATCGGTTAAAGTTTTGAGTTAAGGTTCATTTGCTGGAGGGAACATTCTGGAGTACTGGGCTTTGTTGTGATTTTTCACAAATATTAGTGCTGTCAAGCTAGCGGCCGTTTATATACTGATTCATTGTCTATATCATCTGTTTGCTCTTTGCAAATGTGATTTTCTGCTCTGTAGACTCTTTTTTTTTAGTTAAATATTCAGCGTTTTGGATAGACTCGAAAGAATAAGTGATTCTTACGAAAGATGTATAGTGCTATTGATAACAGTTTTGTATACAAAGAAATATATATATAAATTATAAATGAAGCAACACTCCAAATTATAGTGTGCTTTTTTACTGTAATGAAATAGGATAGAGAATAATATCCTCTCTCTCTCTCTCTCTCTCTCTCTCTCTCTCTCTCTCTCTCTCTCTCTCTCTCTGAATCTTTCTCTCTCCCTCTCTCTTAGAATCTTTCTCTCTCCTCTCTCTCTCTCTCTCTCTCTCTCTCTCTCTCTCTCTCTCTCTCTCTCTCTCTCTCTCTCTCTCTCTCCCGACAACTTTTCCGAACTTGATCTGAATAGAAATGAAACAAAGGATAATACCATTTATGGCGAACCTCATTTCTCATTCTGGAAGTCAGTGAGAGACCCATAAAGCTTCTTCGCAAGGCAGTATATACTTACAATTCCCAACAGATCAAAAAGAACATTTTCGTTGTGATGCTGCTGCTGCCGCTGCTGCTTCTCTTTTTTTCCTGAAGTCTTCTACGTGACGGTTTTACTCGGGTGCCAAGGGCATCATTCAACATGGGTCGGGATCTGAAGTCCCTCTTTTCTTTATTTTTCTAGTTTTTAGTTTTCTGAAAAGAAAACTATTGTGCCCGCTTTGTCTGTCCGTCCGCACTTTTTTTTGTCCGCACTTTTTCCTCTCCGCCCTCAAATCTTAAAAACTGCTGGGGCTAGAGGGCTGTAAAGTGGTATGTTGATCATCCACCCTCCAATCATAAAACATAACAAATTGCAGCCCTCTAGCCTCAGTAGTTTTTATTTTATTCAAGGTTAAAGTTAGCCTTAATCATGCTTCTGGCAACGATATAGGCCAGGCCACCACCAGGCCGTGGTTAAAGTTTCATGGGCCGCGGCTCATACAATATTATACGGAGACCACCGAAAGATAGATCTGTTTTCGGTGGCCTTGATTATAAGCTGTACAAAAAACTCGATTGCGGCGAATAAACATCGGCGCATTTTTTCACTTTTTTTTTTCAAGTTTCATTTTAGTTAGAAGGTATGTACCTTGGAAATTTCATTTAATGTTTTTGAATATAGTTATAGCTGTGTTAGTCCCTTGTGTGTAATGGGAAGATGTAATGGAATATAATCCACTGAACAGAGCATTTTAAATCTTTTCTCCCTTACTGCGATCCTCCCCAGGGCTTACATCCTCAGACGGGGAAAACCGCAGATTCAAAGGGAAATCGGCTTCAGTGCAACGCCTTCCATGGAAACATCAGTTCAGTTGTCCCAGTCCTTGGCGTAATCTTTCAGGTAGTTCTTCATTGGAGGGATGGGTAGAGCTCTCGGCTAGCACGCTGTTGGCCCAGCGTTCGACCCTCCGACCGACCAATGAAGAATTAGAGGAATTGGTTTCTGGTGATAGAAATTCATTTCTCGTCATAATGTGGTTCGGATCCCACAATAAGCTGTAGGTCCTGTTGCTAGGTAACCAGTTGGTTCTTAGCCACGTAACACAAATCTAATCCTTCGGCCAGCCCTAGGAGGGCTGGTAATCAGCTCAGTGGTCTGGTTAAACCAAGATATACTTTTTTTTTTTTAATCTTTCAGGTTCGTCAAAGGAGTCTCGTAGAACCGATGTACTGTACATTGGTCTTTCATAATAGATAAGGAAAAACGTCTGTGGATTCTTATCGTTATATTCACCAGAATTTGTTTTAATGGCTATAGTGACCTTTCGGCTTCTCAGTTTCCCGATACTTTTGGGTGCGCTTTCTTCTGAAGGCCTTGGATTCAGCATTCGGAAATGAATGAAGATACTCTACTTTGCACGTGGGAATTGAACCCACACTTCTAGGAAAGGGAGGTCAACGCTAAACATGCTGAGTTATCACAAAGGATGAGAATTTAGTTAATTTCTTGCGTGTGATGTCTGGCAAATTATTAAGTAATTTGTTGTGGCCGAAATAACCCTCACTATAGTCAAATGATGTTCAGTGTTTTCCTGTAGGTTGAAATTTGTGGAAAGCTTTTGACTGAATAACCTTCACTCACTCCTGTGGCTCTCGGGCCTCATGGTGGCCCATGGCCGCTTGCACCAGACCTCTCGATGTCCCCCTGCTGAGTGCTGCATCTCTCCAGTTATTCTCAGGATCCTCCTCCACTCCCAATTCTCTTAGGTCTCTAAACACATTATCCTTCCACCTCATCCTCGCTCTCCCCGCTGATCCTTCCATAACCACTTTAGGCTTTCTGCCCTCCTCCATTCTAACCGCAAGTCCAGCCCAACTTATCCTCTGCGATCTTACACAGCCAGTTATTTGCAGTTGTCTGGTTGAATCTCTCATTTCATTGTTGTGCCTTCTCCAAAACCTTCATTTATATCGCAAATGGGACCTGTTATCCTACGCAAAATTTTTTTTTTTTTTTAATTTTACTTGACGTTTAGTCAGTGTCCAGGTCTCACAACCATATAGCAACCAGTGGAGACTTTACAAAATTACTGATTATTCTTGATTCACAGTTAATTTTGTGAGCATTTGTCATTTGCAGTGACCTTAGCAGAGCCATCATTTTATCTTCATGAAACAACCTCATTTCGAACCGTCTGCGTTTCTTTCGTTTCTGTAGCACAAATACGCCATAATTAAATGAAAGACAAAAAACTAAAATGAACTGACTCTTCTTAAAGAGATTAGTGACATGACAATCCTCGGAAGTTTATGTCTTCCGCTGTCTTCCACTTGCCAGTGTTGTTTGC